>NC_047040.1:36563979-36875193 GCF_011762595.2 Tursiops truncatus
ACAGCAAGAATAGAGCCAGTGCCTCTATGATTGGTGTGTCATTTTGAAACTGTTTTTCCATTGTTTTGTTCAAAAATTTCCGAAAAGAGTAATTGTATTGATTTATAAAGTAAGAACTCTAAAATTATAGAGGGAAACACAACTCACCGTATACAAACTTCCTTTTAGTGAAGTCCAAAAAAAAGCATTATAACCAGAAAAACCTGACCATTAGTAAGTCCCTTGAGAAACCTCATCTTCAATCCAAAAAGATCATGCAAATACTAAGCTTCAGGGCCTACGTTGGTTGAAACAGAAAAATCATTATAGTTCTATATAAACTTGCAGATGTATAATTAATTATCTGATTTCTCTCAGGTGTGAGACAAATGACTGAAATTTCCAAAGACCTCTTTAAATTGCTTATAATTATGGAATTAATTTTGATGACTAACAACACATTAAATTACTAGGCAGTGGGGAACAGATTCTAGAATATTCCACAGAAAGACCTTCTCACAAAAGTCATCAGGTTATACTCCGTTGCTTAGGTGGTATCTGATTGAGCCTTTGTTAGTAGTAGATATGTGATGATTATGGCGGACACTGCGTGGTCCCACCCAGGTTTGCCCCCCTTCAGGAATAAAGGACTTATTGTCCCAGCAGTTGGGAGGGGCCTTGGTAGACAATCCTCAGCCATCAGCCATCTTTGGGGATTGCTTCAGCTGACTGCATCTCTCCAGGGCATGTCCCTTCATGGGGCATCCCATACTTAGTGACTAATCAGTGTTGGGGAGGGAGGGTATAAAGCCTAGCCCTCTTGCCATAACTTGGGTCAACTCTGAGGCACCATTGCCTCTTCAGAATTCCCCTGAGAGTTGATATACGTTTCCATGGAGACTGCATCATAGTCCAATTTCTCCCTCTGCCTAATCCTGCTTCCTTCTCTTCCACAGGTGTTGATCCCATGAGCACTCCCACAATAAACCTCCCAAACACTCTTCTCTGCCTCAGGGCCAACTTCCTAGGGAGACCAGCCTACAATAATAATCTTCCCAGAGGATGGAAAGACGGAACTGCACCAGCTGGGATACCGTTTCCAAACTCCCTTGGCCCTTGCAGAGTGAGAGATACGTGCACTTGCTCTGCAGACGGGCCCCAGATGCTAGTCAGCAATGGAAGAGTTAAATAGTTTAGTGACTAACAAGTAGAATTATTTTTAAAAGAAAAATCATAAAACACTATGAGCCATGCTATGCAAATTGCCCTGAAAGCAGTGGCAGTAAAGGCTGACTACTCAACAACATCAATCCATACCCACAGGCCTCTGCAATTAGTCTACCATATTGAAATTGCAGTGACAGACACGTTTCAATCTTCATGTCTGTGTAACCTCAACATTGGAAAATTTCGTCTTCCTAAGTAAGAGGTTTTTCATTAGATCAGAATGACAGCTATATAGTAAGTTTTAAAGCAAAAGTGCAGATTACAAGTGGGAATGCTATGCAAAATGGCGATTAAATTAATTATGAGATCTTTTTAAAATTTTCAAAGCCACATTATGTTAATATTCCCCAATAGATTAGGAATCTGAATGTTTTTCCTTCAAACACTAACGGCATAGGTAGGGTTATGTTGGCATCTAATGCTATTTGGTTATTAATATTTTTCTTACACTCATTTATTTTAGTACCTGTTTTTTGTTGATTGATTGAAGTTGATTGTACTCATGAAGACACACATTTATGCTAATGAGAGACAGATCCCCAGAAATGTATTTTGCTGGCCTACTGTGATCCCACCTTCTTCTGAAAGCATTCACCTTTTGGCACTAACCATGGGGACCTTGATGCCCTTCAGTACTTCTACTGTACTTTATTGTTGCTTTTGGTGTTTCTACCTGATACCATTTTGATTATCAGATTCTCCCTTGCAAGCCTTTTCAGGGCGCTTACCGAAGTGGCTCAAGTACGGGCAATGCTTAATAGATATTTTGCATTAAAATGTTTTCTATTTTAATGACAGACTATTTTATTAGTGGCTCAGAAGCAGAGTGTTTTAATGCAAAATGCAAAGACATTGTCCCTCTCTTCCTTTAATAAAGAATCACTCTCTCATTCCTGACAAATCTCTTTTTTCTGGGCTTTCAGGATGTTGAGCTATCCTAGTTCACGTTCAGCCAAGTACTTCATATTTCCAGCTTCCTCTCCAGCTCTTCGCTTCCTCTCAACTCTCACTACACAACCCAGGCACTCTGCCAGGAGCCTAGGATTCAAAGATTAATAGCCTTTAAACCCTATTCTCAATAAGAGGAGAGTCTTACTCTACAAAGGAAGACTCTTACCTTTCTGACCTCTTATATTTGCATCGTACTCACTTAACAAGATATTTATTGAGCATCCCCCACGTGCCACACCTTACTCTAAGAGCAAAAGTAAAATAGAAAAAACGCAAAATCCTGCCCTCATGCAGCTTACATTTTTGTGGGGAAGGGTATGGAGAAAGATGATACACTAAACAGATAAGTTAAATACAGGATGTATCAGACAGTGGCAGAATAGCAGAGCAGTAAAGAACAGACTCTGAAGCCGGACTTCTGTGTTCAAACACAACTCTGCTGCTTACCACTGTTACAGCTTCTCTATGCCTCGGTTCCCCCAGTTGCAAAATGGGGAGGATCCTAGTATTTTCTTCTTAGTGTTATCAAAGGATTAAATGAATTAATATTTTAAAAGCCTCTGGAACAGTGCCTGGTGCGATGAAGTGCATGTAGTATTTATTAAAGAAAGAAAAAAATAAAAAAATTAAGGAAAAAAGATACATGCTATGAAGAAAAGTGAAGCCAGGCTAGGATGTGGATGGGGGGCGGGGAGGCTGGAACTCTATACAGGGTCACCATGGGCTCGTAGAGAAGGTGACCCTGGAATAGAACCTTAAAAGAATCAGGGCACAAGGCTTGCAGATCCCTTCAGGGGGAGAGTTCCAGAACGAAGGAGCAGGTGGTGCAAAGGCTGAGAAGCAGGAGTGTGTAGATGTGCTCAGCCATGGTGGGAGCCCAGGGTGGGCTGGAAAAGTGAGAGAAGCACAGAGTAGCAAGAGGTGGGTCACCTCCTTGGTGCCTCTATTACTACCTGACTTCTTAGTTTTAAACCAATTCCAGATCCTAATCACTTTTTTCTCTTAATTAACAAAGTACATTTGAATCATAATTATTTTATTTTTACTTCCTAGGGAATGCCATCAGACATATCGTCTGCATTTTCCAAAGATTTTCCACAGTTCTTTCTTTGAAAACTGTAATATTATTGTCCATTTCCAGTCTTCAGGATCCTCTCTTATCCCCTACTATTCCTCAAGGGTTATCAGCAGTGAGTCTGTGATCAACATTCCTGAGAATCTGGGGATGTAATTTGCCTCAATTTTATGGCTTGATCTTGTTCAAAGTGGAGCTTAAGTGGAGAAGCATCCCCACTAACAAGATGCATGTCTCCTTGGGTCTTCTCTTTAGACTGTGTCTGTAGTGCCTTTTCCAGAGCTTTCTCTCAGCATCAACAGCTCCCTCAAGCAGTTAGGATACCCTTTCTGTCTTCCTCTTGTTCAGAAAAATCTCAATTTAGGGGATCTGAGGATCCTCCTGGCATCATTATCACAGTTGCAGTTAGTTAACTTTTCCATATTGTTGCTAATTTTATGTTTTTCCTTTTATCTTTGTAAGAATTCTTTAAAATTTGAGGTTATCGGACACTCCCTGGGTAGGCTTTTAATTTTCTTTTTTTTTTTTTTCTTTTCTTTATGCTCAGAGACCTTCAACTTTGTTTGCTGCAAAGATCACAAGAGATTGTTTGTCACATTATGTTTATTTAGGTTCTTCCAAAACTCCCTGACCCATTTTCCTTTGAGGTGGTATTGGGCATCAAGAAGGTAACTTAAGTTATTAAAACGGACTGGCTGGGCCTTTGATGAACTACAGAACTTCCCATGGAAAGGCGGCAGCTACTACTCTGTTCTAGCTGATCAACTGAGTGTTGTCAAACCAGGCTACTTTTCAGAGAAGGTGAAAACCAGAAATTCTGCATGCAAGTTGCATTTGGTTCCTAAGGCTGCATGGCTGAGTGACTGAGCAGTGTAAACAACAGGTACACATTGTCTCCCAGTTCTGGGGGCTGCAAGTCTGAGACCAAGGTGTCAACAGGGATGGTTTCTTCTAAGGACTGTGGGAAAGAATCTGTTCCATGCCTCTCCCCTAGCTTTTGGTGCTTTCCTGGCAAACATCATTCCCTGTTTTGTCGAAAGCATCGCCCAGTCTGCCTTCATCTTCACATGGTGATCTCCCTGTGTGCATGTCTGTGTCCAAATTTCCCCTTTTTATAATGGCACCAGTCATACTGGATTGGGGGCCCACTCCACTCCAGTATGACATCATCTTAACTACTTACATTTACAATGACATCTATTTCCAAATAAGATCACATCTAAGGTACTAGAGGTTAAGCCTTCAACATATGCATTTTGGGAGACAACTCAGCTCCTAACACAAGTTACTGATTTTAAAATGTTAGCAATCCTCTCCAATATTTTTTTTTAATTTTTAAAGACTTTTTAAAGGCAGTTTTAGGTTCACTGTAAAGTTAAGAAGAAGGAACAGAGATTTTCCACATACCCTCTGCCCCCACACATGCATAGCCTCCCCCATTTTTTTTTTACATCTTTATTGGAGTATAATTGCTTTACAATGGTGTGTTAGTTTCTGCTTTATAACAAAGTGAATCAGTTATACATATACATATGTTCCCATATCTCTTCCCTCTTGCGTCTCCCTCCCTCCCACCCTCCTCCCTATCCTACCCCTCTAGCTGGTCACAAACCACCGAGCTGATCTCCCTGTGCTATGTGGCTGCTTCCCACTAGCTATCTACCTTACGTTTGGTAGTGTATATATGTCCATGCCACTCTCTCACTTTGTCACAGCTTACCCTTCCCCCTCCCCATATCCTCAAGTCCATGCTCTAGTAGGTCTGTGTCTTTATTCCTGTCTTACCCCTAGGTTCTTCATGACATTTTTTTTTCTTAGATTCCATATATATGTGTTAGCATACGGTATTTGTCTTTCTCTTTCTGACTTACTTCACTCTGTATGACAGACTCTAGGTCCATCCACCTCATTACAAATAACTCAATTTCCTTCCTTTTTACGGCTGAGTAATATTCCATTGTATATATGTGCCACATCTTCTTTATCCATTCATCCGATGATCCCCCATTATTAACGTCCCTCGCCAGACTAGTACATTTGTTATGACTGATGACGAACCCACATTGACACATTATAATCACCCAAAGTCCATAGTTTACATTACAGTTTACTCTTGGTGTTTTGTATTCCATGAGTTTGGCCAAATATGTCATGACATGTGTCCATCGTTATGGTATCATACAGAGTATTTTCACTAACTTATTTTTAATCCACAGGCAGTCCATGTAAAAACATGCTTACAAGCCACACCTAGTCCGTGGGTCACAAGTTTGTAACTCTGGTTCAGTCTTTAGCCCTGAGATCTCAGCTGCTTCTGCTCTTAGGTGGTGTGCAGTGCATTCCTGAAGGTTAAGCCACTTCTTTGACCACCTTCAGGATTAGTCACTTTTATAAATGATAGATAACATCATTTGTAAAAATGAATATGTGCCGTCAAGCTCCTATTGTGCCTATTTCCTAACCTGGTCTGTCCTGACACTTAAAATGTATTATTATGTACAGAAAAGCGCTCAAGGTTATTCACCACAGTGCGGGCTTTTGTGGGGGGCTCTGAAGTCACTTAATTGTAATGAAGAGCTTTTTGTGTGTGAAATTTTTTGAAAAGCATTAGCGAATGGACCCAGATATTCCCAAACTGTGAATATTTAGTCAAACTTCATTCATATACATCTTATTCTGCATATTGCATTATAAATAATTAAGATGAAGATAAAATTGTAAAATATTCAGGATGATTTTTGTTTACAAATTATCAATTTTTTAACCTTCCACTGAATATAAAAATATGATGATGTGGTGTGCATTTTAAAAAACGGAACAAGATGAAATTTCACTAGAAATTAGAAAAAACGTTAAACTGAACATTTTAGGGTAAGAGATTAAAAAATATTTTACTACTTTGAAAATCTGTCCCTTTAACGAATTGAAACATGAAAGAAAGTTTTCAAAGTGGCTAATTACAGCTATTAAAATTGCATGAGGATTTTTTGTATTATCTATAAAAACTCAGCTTGCAGACTTTCACATGTCTATCTCTAGAGCGAATAAAACTATGAATAGGAAATTGCCCCTCACTTCCTCTCTTCTGGAAGTTTGCTGCATATTTTCACAACAGACAGGTTATGCTTTGCTCTAGATGAAAATTCAAATTATCTACAAAACACTACCCCCCTGCTTTGTTTAGGGTCTCATAGTTATGGGAGATGAATTGCTTGATTGTGTAGTTATTTACCAGATTTTGCTTTTACAGAATCAATAAATCAAGCCTGCTCTTTGGGAAAGTCATTGTTATAACCACCTCATAAGTTCTTTCATCGAGTGGGCCTTCTTATGCAATTCAGGTTTATAAGCACAGCTTCTTCACAAAGGTAAAACTCATGTTCATTTTTGCAAAGAAGAGTTAAGGAAAGCAAGGCTTTGGAAAGAACTCATGATAAGAGAACTAAAACATTCCTTTATCAATAATGTAACCGAATGGGGAAGCCCCGAGGTAACAGGCATTGCCACGTCAGGCACTCGGGCTACAAACACGGAACCTATGTTCATAGTCGTTTGCTCCTGTGGGCCAACTTGCTCAAGCTTGAACCCTTTTGTACTGCTCTTTAGGCCCTAGGTTTAGTACCAGTACCAATCTGGATTCTCAGTTGCAAACAGTAGATATTAACTCTGGCTTACTTATGCAGAAAAAAATAATTCATTGGAAAGATGTCAGGGAGTTTCCTGAGTCAATAAGAAGATTGGAGAACTAGGCTAAGAAAACTGGAGAATCAGGGAGACCAGGCAGCAAGAATCCAGTCAACCCAACCACAGACACTGTCTAGTTGGGATGATACAACTGGAATTGCAACCACTGAACCACTCACTAGTGACATCACTGGCACTACAGGTAGACCCCCCTGCCATGCTACAGGTCCCTTAACTTCTCTGTCACTATGGCCCCTGGATTGGATACGTTTAGGTCAAATCCATGCCTTTGCTCGAAAAAAACAAAAACAACTGTCTTACTTCGCTTTCCAAAAAGGAATGTGGAGCTTTCCCTCCCACTGATTCTGAAATTTCCTCAAAAGGGAAATGTACTTAGTTTTTGGGTTGCCAAAGCTGAACAAACGCCACTAAGCTCCACCCCATTAAGTCTCCAGTATTCATCTATACCTTTTTTAAACTTATAGTTCAAAAAATTACAATGCAATTGATCTTTCATAGAATCAATACACACACACACCTCCTCTTCAAGGGAGGACAACCCAAAATTTCATCATATAATGCCTCTGGCTCAAGCATGGGACTTTGGAATGATGTCCATTCTTCCTCTAGTTTTGTCACAGTCCTGAATGGATATTCTGGTACCTATGCATTACATTTTAGAGTTATCTATCACCACACCCTTGAAATTCAATAGTGGGAGATAGGAAGAATGAAACGGAAAAATAGTTAAACTATATACATAACACAGCATGAATGGAAAAGCAGGAAAAAGTTATAGTACTTGTTTTACTAGCTGGTCATGACAATATCTACAGTATATGACTTTCCTCCTTTCCAACTTATCTCAACCTATGCCTCAGCCAGTTGGGGTTCTTTAGTCAGTGACATAACCTAAATATTTACTTTTCAGGAATCTGTACCTTGATGTTTCTATTCACATGGGGTTCCACTGAATGTAACAACTGGATCTAGTTGTACAAAGAAGTATTGTATGAGATAACCTGTTTTGTGATAGTTGGTTTTGTTTGTTTGCCTGTTTTTAGAATCTCTCTCCTTCCTATTTCTCCTGACATGAAGATGTCAAAAAGACTAAGTAGAAGTATTCACTTCTAATTCAACAAAACCATTCTTATATATCTCTTGATGAAAACATTTCTCCTTCAGATGATAAAACCTCTAAAAAAGCAGAGTCCAGAATTATAAAGCAGAGACACAACATTTTGCCAATGGATAAATAGTTTTAATTACCAAAGGTGCCACACCACTGCCATTCCTTTGGAGATTGGAAAGAAACAGCAACATATATTGGTTCAGAATATACATTAGTTCAGAGGGTACATAGAACCTTATAAGACAGCATTCCAACTTGGCAGAGTGATTGTTCATCTGACAACTTACCAGAGTCTATTTTTATTTTTAACATCTTTATTGGAGTATAATTGCTTTACAATGGTGTGTTAGTTTCTGCTGTATAACAAAGTGAATCAGCTATACATATACATATATTCCCATTTCTCTTCCCTCTTGCGTCTCCCTCCCACCCTCCCTATCCCACCCCTCTAGGTGGACACAAAGCACCAAGCTGATCTCCCTGTGCTATGTGGCTGCTTCCCACTAGCTATCTATTTTACATTCAGTAATGTATATATGTCCATGCCACTCTCTCAGTTTGTCCTAGCTTACCCTTCCCCCTCCCGTGTCCTCAAGCCCATTCTCTATAGCTGCATCTTTATTCCTGTCCTGTCCCTAGGTTCTTCAGAACCACTTTTTTTTTTTTTTTTAGATTCCATATCTATGTGTTAGCATACGGTTTTTGTTTTTCTCTTTCTGACTTGCTTCACTCTGTATGACAGTCTCTAGATCCATCCACTTCACTGCAAATAACTCAATTTCAGCTCTTTTTATGGCTGAGTAATATTCCATTGTATACATGTGCCACATCTTCTTTATCCATTCATCTGTCAATGGATACTTAGGTTGCTTCCATGTCCTGGCTATTGTAAATAGAGCTGCAATGAACATTGTGGTACATGACTTTTTTTGAATTACAGTTTTCTCAGAGTATATGCCCAGTAGTGGGATTGCTGGATCATATGGTAATTCTATTTTTAGTTTTTGAAGGAAGCTCCATACTGTTCTCCATAGTGGCTGTATCAATTTACATTCCCACCAACAGTGCAAGAGGGTTCCCTTTACTCCTCACCCTCTCCAGCATTTATTGTTTGTAGATTTTTTGATGATGGCCATTCTGACCAGTGTGAGGTGATACCTCATTGTAGTTTTGATTTTCATTGCTCTAATGATTAGTGATGTTGAGCATCCTTTCATGTGTTTGTTGGTAATCCATATATCTTCTTTGGAGAAATGTCTATTTAGGTCCTCTGACCATTTTTGGATTGGATTGGTTTTTTTTTTTTTTTTTTTTTGATATTGAGCTGCATGAGCTGCTTGTATATTTTGGAGATTAATCCTTTGTCAGTTGCTTCATTTTCAAATATTTTCTCCCATTCTGAGGGTTGTCTTTTCACACTGTTTATGGCTTCCTTTGCTTTAAGTTTCATTTTGTCCCATTTGTTTATTTTTGTTTTTATTTCCATTTCTCTAGGAGGTGGGTCAAAAAGGATCTTACTGTGATTTATGTCATAGAGTGTTCTGCCTATGCTTTCCTCTTAAGAGTTTTATAATGTCTGGCCTTACATTTAGGTCTTTAATCCATTTTGAGTTTATTTTTGTCTATGGTGTTAGGAAGTGTTCTAATTTCCTTCTTTTACACATAGCTGTCCAGTTTTCCCAGCACCACTCATTGAAGAGACTGTCTTTTCTCTATTTTATATTCTTGCCTCCTTTATCAAAGATAAGGTGACCATATGTGCATGGGTTCATCTCTGGGCTTTCTATCTCGTTCCATTGATCTGTATTTCTATTTTTGTGACAGTACCATACTGTCTTGATTACTGTAGCATTGTAGTATAGCCTGAAGTCCAGGAGCCTGATTCCTCCAGCTCCGTTTTTCTTTCTCAAGATTGCTTTTGCTATTTGGGCTCTTTTGTGTTTCCATACAAATTGTGAAATTTGTTGTTCTAGTTCTGTGAAAAATGCCATTGGTAGTTTGATAGGGATTGCCTTGAATCTGTAGATTGCTTTGGGTAGTATAGTCATTTTCACAATGTTGATTCTTCCTATCCAAGAACATGGTATATCTCTCCATCTGTTTGTATGGTCTTTAATTTCTTTCATTAGTGTCTTATAGTTTTCTGCATACAGGTCTTTTGTCCCCTTTGGTAGGTTCATTCCTAGGTATTTTATTCTTTCTGTTGCAATTTACCATAGTCTTAATTGGCCTTTTTAGTATTCTATAAGTAAAACCGAGCAGGATCCTGTGGGGAGCTTCCCAGGGACAGACACCCTCCCTACCCTCCCTGCTGTGTCCCTCACCTCTTGTTTGTAGAAAAGCTTTAGCCTCCTAGGCCTTCCCCAAGTTCCAAAGAGCAAATTTAATCAGAGATGTGAGGAAATGAAGAAACAAAGGAGAACAGTCAAGCAAGACAAAACAATAACTGTTTAGCCATAAAACAACATCAAGGACCTTTGGTTCCTCCTCAAGGGCTATAGATAATATCCTGAACCATATCCTTAAGTTGTTTTGCAAATATTAAAACCTCCACCAGGTGGAAGAAGTTAACTGCATGCCGACCACCAGCAAGTAGACCCCAGACCAGTTGGAACCAAAAGGTTGATGACTGAGATTCCCTAAACCTCACTCTGTTACCTCACCATCAACCAAGCAGAGAATTGTGCATGAGCTGATCACACACCCTGTGACCCTCTCCCTGACACTGTTTGAAAAATAGGAAAATAGTTTATAGTTAGGTTAATTCATTCAATAAATATTTATTACATGCCTAGTGTATCCAGGCATTGTTAGTCTCAGGAAGATTCAATCAAAAATTACATACATAATTCCTGCCCCCATGAAGGTTCAGTCTAGGTGGAGATATGGCCAAATAAGCAGACATTTATAATATCATGTAATAAATTTTATAAAATTTTATAGACTGCTACAGAGACACACAGAAAGAACACTTAATCCAAATTGGGTAGGTTTGAAGACTTGGTCAGAAATGAGGTTTTAGGTAAAGTAACATCTAAACTGAAACCTAATGAATAAGTAGGGGTTAACTTGGTAAACGGCAAAAGAGGAATAGATGCATAAGAAGATAATGATTGGGTGGAGGAAAACAAGGGGTCTGGCTGGAGCACAGGCTACACAGAGTAGAGTGTGAGTAAATAGTGATGGAGCTGGTGAGGTGACTGGGCATGTCGGGTTGAGAAGTCTTGTGAGACACATTAAGGAGGAAAAACTTTATCTTGAGCTCACTATAAAGCCATAAATACTTGTTTAGGAAAGTAGCATGATCATTTTGGGGCTTGAAACCATTGTTCTGTGGCAGTATGGAGAATTATCTAGAGGCAGGTAAGATGGAAACAAAGAGACCAAATAAGAGGAAACTGTCATCATCAGGAATGATAATGGCCTGAAATTATGTCTAAAGAATACCAACATGGAGAGAAGTAGATGGAATTTATTTAAAATTAGGAAGTGAAAACAAAAATATTTGGCAATTATCTGATATGCATGATGAGGAAGACAAATGAGTCAAGGACAACCTAGGCTTGTCTGGCTTGGGTTACTTAGTGATGAAGATGCCATCTACTCTGAGAGAGAACAAATATAGATCAGATGAGTGGTGAGGGGATGCTGAGTTAAATTCATGACATACTGAATTGGAATTTTCTGTGACATGTTTCAGTGGAAATGTCTAAAAGGTATTTGGAGATAAGAATCTGAAGTCTGGAGAGATGGCCAGGCAGGGGCTCTAAATTCCATAGTCGCCAACACATGGGCTGTAAATAAGGGTAATGTGCTGTCTGAGATCAGACAGGAAGACTATATAGAGTGAGAGGGGATGAAGGAGCATCTTCATCTGGGAAGATGGAGAACTCCTCGGTCGTAAAGATGGGAAGAAGCAGAGTTGAGGGCAGATGTAAGTCACGGTGTGGTATGTAAGTCAGAAATTTGATTGAATTTTGTGGGAACTGGGAGGCCAGGTCATCACTGGGAAAGTACATCAAGGGAAACATGAAAGAGAGAAATGACCAGAAAACAGAAGAATTGTTAGAGAGTTAGTTGGGTCTGGAGTCCAGGAATTTATAGCCATTTCAGACTATAGGGCAGAGGAAGCTTTCTCTCTCTTCCAGTCAGAACTCTCAGTGGCCCTGGTGTAGACTCAGAGAGGACACAAAGGAAAGGCTGGTGTAGACTCAGAGAGAACACAAAGGAAAGGACTGAATGATGAAAAGGGATGACAGAAATCTTGACTCACACAAGCCAATTTACAGAGCAAAGAACAAATGGAAACAAGAATATGTGTTTTAATAGACAAAGAGTGTCCTGCCCTCTCCATTCTTTTTGAAATATTTCCTCAAAAGACAGATAACTACACTGCAAGATAGATCAAATTAGTATTGTGTTGTTGCTATTGTTGTTGTTTTTTAAAGAATGAAGTTTAAGATACAAGCATCCAGGAAGAAGACAAGAGCAAAGCAAAGCAAAACAAAACAAAAAATGTTTCTCTACAACGTAAATAAAAATCAGGCTATTTTTGGACTTCTGTAACACTAAATGGAAGAAAACAGAGTTTTGAGAGGGAAAAAGTGACCTAAAGGAACTACGTTATACGTTTGTATTTATTATTTAAAAGAAAATACTTTGTTACTCACAATATCCAATTGAGGATAAAAAACCTTGAGCGTCCCCAAATAGAGCGCCTTAAGGGACTCTTTCCATCTTGCAGTTCAACAAGGATCATCCTACTTGTCTGCTCATCTGCCTATGAATCTGGAAAGGTGATTCAATATCTCATGTTGCTTTATGGTTCGGGGGAGGGGTCCATCTTTTCTTAATCATTATCTTCAGGGTTCTGTAGTTTAGCAATGGTCAGGAAGACTTGCTCCAGCGTTATCTATGGAAATAATCTTCTAAATTGAATTGCTCTTTAGCTTCCTCCAAAATACCAAACACCTTTTCCCAGTTAAGGTTCATGTTGAGAATGTTGTAATTAAGGACCCCTTGATTCTCTGCTTTAATACCTTACCAATAACTCTTATGCAGAAGCTTCTCCAATAGTTTCTTAGTGTATGTGAAATTTTTGTTTGTATAGTTTTCAGGCAGAGCCGTTGGGAACAATCTCCTCTAAATTCTTATGTGTTCATAACTGTGAATTTTATTCTTGAAGGTCATTTTGGCTGTGTATAAAATCTTTGGCTTGCATTTTTCTTAGCATAAAATGTTTTGTCACAAAATCTGAGATCAATCTTTCTTTCCTTTGTCTTTTTAACTTGATAGCCAAAGCTCTGTCACCCTTTGTTATTAAAATACAATAGTTATATTGGAATATTCCTTGGTGTTGACAATATTGGGTCAATTTTTCAGGCTGTCCTTTCAGTAAGTAGGTTTGTCTTCTCTCAGGAAATTTTCTTGAATGATAGTCTTTAGTATTTGTTCTTTTCTGTAGCTTTTCTTTTTTTCTTTGTGGGCTATTTTCATAGATGTGTTGGATTGTCCTTACTTTGCCTCTCTCTTATTTTCCCTCTTGAATACTTGTCTTCTTTTTTGTTTGATGGTTTTCTGTTTTTCTCCTTGCCAATCTCCATTTCCCCTGTACTTTCTGTGTTGTCTATTTGTACTTGATAGTGAAGTATTTCTGAAATGTTTACTTAAAAAATTCTCTCCAATACTGTCAGCTATCTTTGCATTTGTACTTATTCTGAATTAAAAGTCAGTATTTAATCTGTGAAGGCAAAATAAAGGCAATCTTAGATAATATAAAGGCTTGAGAAATTTAATACTCATATCCTCTTTTTGAAAAAAAAATTGAAGATCTATTCAACAGACTTAGAGGTAATGAAAATCAAACGTTCGATAACATAGTATTCTTGAAAGATTCCATAGACTCTGAAGCCAATTAAACAGAGAAATAAATTAGAATAATTGTAAATCTAACAGAATTCTAAATGCAAATGCTAAAAGGTATTTTTTAAAAAGCTATGTAATATTTTTGAATAAAATAGAAAATATATAAATCGTACACTTAATGCATTCAGGGTTTATATGAGCAAAAAGAAACAAAATGTTGTTATGTTTAGCCATTAAAAAATTAGAGAAAGCACAATTACGCAAAATTTGCCACAAGAGAGTTTACTATTGACAGGTATTTTTGTAAATCTATTATGGCTATATAACCATAAAGCTTAATACTTTAATAATAGGAATTTCTAATACTTATTTAACGAAAGCAGATTTTGAAATAATCTAATAATTGTAGAAAAATGTACAATTATCAAAAAATTACTACTAAATACAATGTAACAATTCTAGTTATTTTTATACAAAAAATTTCTGTACTGTTTAATTATTGCAAAAGTTGCAAGCCTCTTAATTGACAGTCAGTACAATCGTGTATCAAAACCTGACAAGAATACCATATAAAAAAAAACTACAGACCAGTTTCATTTGTAAGTAAAGAAACCTGTTCTATACATTCTATACTAGAATATATAATATATACTAGAACATATAATATTATTCTAGTATATTCTATACTAATTATTCTATACTAGCAAATCTTTTAAAATGCCTTCTTAATTTTTTTCCAATTCTAAAAGTAATACATGTCATAGCAACTAAAATAATTTAAAAATAAAATTCTAGCAACGAGTATCCTAAGGACTGTTAAGAGAATAATATTCCAAGGACAAGTAAGTTTCATTCCAGTAGCATAAAAATGCTTCAGTATTAGAAATAAATTAGTGTCTGGGGGGGGGGGTCTTCATTATCTCAGGATAATAGGAGATGATCTTTAGAAGTTAATTCAGTTAAAATAGAAAGCATACATACATAGTAGGTAGTTTCAAAAGATAAAAACTTTTATTGGGATTTTATCTAAAACAAATTTTTGAAATGTATTTGCTTACATCTAACAAAATACAGCTTGGAATTGAAGTTATGAGCTAATTTCATACTAAAATAAAAATAAATTAAATGTTAAGAATTTTTTAAAGTATTTCTCAAATAAAATTATATGACCACATTTTCATAATTATCATAGAAAAGTCCTTCTGGCAAAATTTCTAGAGGACTCCATTCATTTTCCAAGGAACTTTTGATCCACTGAGAGTCAAAGCATTCTCTCTCAAATGCATTTAATGTTGTCAACCTTTTTGATGTTTCCTTCTTTACACACTGTACTGGTTTAAATCTCTCAGAACCTTTTGTTTCAGTGGATTTGAGCATGATCCTAGCAGTTGTTCAACATTTTTTTTTCAATTTCATGAAATCATATGTATTTTTATAACATTTGCTATTTTGCTTTACAATTGATTTGGATTGTTTAATATTTAGTGTCTAAAGTCAATATAACATATAAAATTAATATTACAATGAGATAAGCTCATGAGAAAGGGACTAAATCTAAAAGTGTTCAATTATTAGTGAATATCTTTGCATTCTGGTGACATTTATACCCTTACATAATATTAGGAGCTCAGGGGACTTAAATAATAAATAATGTATCAGTGAGACCACATATTCCCCCTCGCTCCTACCTCATACACTTCATAAATCTTTATTTTACCATAGGAAAGGGGGGGAAACGAGAATATGTATCTCAAAAATTTCAAATACACGTATTCAGGAAAAAAATCATACCTCATTAGGAAAAAAAATCATATACACCTGATAGATAAATAATTGTTTAACAAGATTTTTTAAAATCTCAAACTTACAGTTGTTTGGTCAATGGGGTAATACTAGAAGCATTATCATTAAAAATCGGTCTAAGACAAAGTCAATTTCTAGCACCACTACAATTTAACGTAGTTTTGGAAGTTTTGATCAAATCAATAAGACTAGAAAAATGAATGAGACAAATTTCTTGGAAATGGATAAAATTATTAATATTTAAAATGAAATGACTGAATAATTAGAAAAGCTAAGAGAATAAACTAAAATATTGCTGAAACAACAAGGGAAATTCCTCTTCTATTTAGCAGCAAAAATCAGGCCAAAAAGTATCAAGGAGTTACTTTAGTCATACTAGCAGAAAAACACATAAAATATTAGAATATTTAGCCAAATAATGAACAGAACCTACATGAAGAAAAGTACACAACTTTACTGAAGGACATGAAGAAGACAAATAAATGTAGAAATAAATATGTTACTGGAAGGAAAGACTTGATATTGTCAAGATGTCATTTGCCCTCATATAATTTATATAAGTAATGCAATCATAATCCCTTCATGGGAAACATCATAAAATAATTCTAATTTTCACCTGGAAGAATACACTGACAAAATTAGCCAAGAAGAAGAAAGGAAAAAGACAAGTAATGAAGGAAACTTGCATTGTCAGAAATAAAAATATAACATTACCATAGTGAGAAACACAGAGGTACTTGCTCAGGAAACGACAAATCATTGGAACATAATGGAAACTCTAGAAACAAGATGTTTACACACACAGTATAACAAGATACCATGTAAATTATAATGTTGACACATAAAATCATTAAGGAAGTACTGAATTAACAAATAATCCTGGGACATTTTTAGTTGGAAAACAATTTATTGGTTTTAGAATCAGGGCTACTCAACAATAAATAAAATTTGGATCTGATTTTGGACTCTGGGACAATAGGTACTTGGACATTTTTTGGAAGTCATTCATGGTTGAAATAGTACAAAAGCAGGTATGAATGCAAAAAACTATAAAGAAATGGACTGCATAAAAACTTTGAGGAATTAATATATTTATGGGCAGAAAAGGAAAGAGCCTGTGAAGAGACCCTGGGTCCTCAAAGTCTAGAAAGCAAACAGTAGCAAGAAGGAGGCACTGTAAGAAACTTTAATTGGGAATAATTGCGCCTCAGATAAACCTCATTGGCTACGATACTGCCACTGCACAAAGCTGTAAGAAACTTTAAAAACATTAGAGAGACTTAAGAAAACACTGGATTTGACAATAGTCATTGGTGTTTTGTGAAAGAGCAAAAATTTTAAAGTAAAGGATAAAGTAGAGAATAAAGAATTGCATTCAAAGGTAGACTCTGGGGCTTCCCTGGTGGCGCAGTCATTGAGAGTCCGCCTGCCGATGCAGGGGACATGGGTTCGTGCCCCGGCCAGGGAAGATCCCACATGCTGCGGAGCGGCTGGGCCCGTGAGCCATGGCCACTGAGCCTGCGCGTCCGGAGCCTGTGCTCCGCAACGGGAGAGGCCACAACAGTGAGAGGTCCGCGTACCACACACACACAAAAAAGGTAGACTCTGTATTTAAATTATTTGGCTGTGAAACAGAGAAGAGGTGACAAAAGTATGTTTATAGACTATCATGCTAGGCCCTTACAAGTTTCTTAACCTTTACTTTTGCTTTTAACTTTTTTAGCACACTACCTTTGGTGGGGGTAGTAGTTAAGTTTACTGACATGATTTATATGGTACCATTCATCCATTTTGGTTATACTGTTCCATGAACTGTCATGTAACCACCACCACCATCACGACCATAGGATATTTTCATCACCCGCAAAAGCTCCGTCTCTTTGCAGTGAGCCCTCATCCCCACCCTGAACCCATGGCACCCACTGAACTCTTTTCAGTCCCTACAGCCTTGCCTTTTCCAGAGTGCAATATAAACAAACACATATAGTATACAGCTTCTTGAGTCTGACTTCCTTCACGTAGCATAATACTTTTGACATTCATCCATGCTTTGCATGTACCCTTTTTATTACTAAGTAGTATTCTATTTTACAAGTATGACATGATTTCATTGCCACCAAAGTAATCCTTACAACTAACTACTGAAGGAAATGCCATTATTTCCATTTTACTGAAGATAAAACTGTGGATCCATGAGGTCAATCAGCCTCCTGAAATCCAGGGCTAATAGGAGCTGGACCTGGGATTCATACCCAGGCCTGTCTAACTCCAAGACACAGGGACAGCCCACACCTTAGAGACTGAAAAAAGAAAAAAAGCAAGGAATGATGGCAGGTCCAGAAGATGGAACAAATGATGATTTTTAAAACTTTTATTAATAATTTGTTTTTCATTAAAAACAAAATAAAATGTTTTTGATAAGACAAACTTGTGCTTGCTCAAGTTTCACACCTCCCCTACCCCGTTTTGTATATTTCAATATTTTCAAAGATAATGTAAGAATTTGGGGGAATTCAGTCCTCTTTGCACCCCTGGAACACTTTAAAGAGCTTAAAGCAAATTGAACTTCTGATTTGGATCCGTTCCTGGGGGCCATTTGCTACAGCCCCATGCTTCCATCAAACGTACAGTGCGTGATCAGAAGGACTCATACTATACATAGAAAAAGGACAAACTGCATTTGAGTCTGTTCATTTCTAAATTTAACAGTTCATTTTTGTGTTTATGTAGAGCAGCATCAAAGCTCTGCTTTGCCAATACTGGATTTTATTTAATTCTTAGATTTATACTAATTCATCCATTGCCTGACTTTTGCAAATCGCATCTCCTTGCAGGAATGATTTTGTGCACATTTAGAAAACAAGCTGATCAGAATTCCCACTGCCTTTGGTCCCACAGCAAGTTCCCCTCCTTTTTTTTTTTTTTTAGCATCTTTATTGGAGTATAATTGCTTTACAATGGTGTGCTAGTTTCTGCTTTATAACAAAGTGAATCAGGTATACATATACATATGTTCTCATATCTCTTCCCTCTTGCGTCTCCCTCCCTCCCACCCTCCCTATCCCACCCCTCTAGGTGGTCACAAAGCACCGAGCTGATCTCCCTGTGCTATGCGGCTGCTTCCCACTAGCTATCTATTTTACGTTTGGTAGTGTATATATGTCCATGCCACTCTCTCACTTTGTCACAGCTTACCCTCCTTTTTTTGAAGATAATACAGGCACCCTGCAAGGGCCACCACCAGGGAATGTGTTTCACATCACAACACAGATGGCTCGTTTACACCATTTCCCCTGCTCAGGGAAATTTTTAGGGATGAAATCAAATTTTTCTTTTCGTGGCATGATGTGTCTTGTAATCCCATTCTAGTCAAAACCTGGTTTTTCCCTTGAAGTACAGTAGGAAACTATTCTGTTTCATTCCTTTTAACATATGAAGACACAGGAATTGGAACAAACAGTTACCCACCCCCAGCTGCTTGCCAACTTTTAAATAATTCTTTCAATAATCATCCTAAAAGTCAGCACCCACCTTAAGGCTCACAAAGTGACATCTAGATCTTCCCTCTTGAATTTGGAGCATTTAACTCATTAATATAGAAAGGATTCGGGTCAGTCTCTTTTTACGTGAAACATTATTGGTAAAAGCTAGAACAATTGTTTTCAGCCTTTACTGTAACTTGGAATTAGCTGAGGAGCTTTTAAAATATAGTGTTGCCCGGACCCCAGCACCGCAATTGCCCACACAATTTTGTGAGGGTAAGAGGAGGTTCTGAGCATCAAAATTTATAAAGTTTCCTCAGGAGATTTTAATGAATAGCTCAGGTAAAATGTTTTTTAACTGGTCTAGAATCTCTAATCAAACATTCAGTAAGACGCCAATAGAGAAATTTATTTGCAGCACTCCCCCCTCCTTGGAGGGCTCAGTCCCTGCACGCAATTTTCTGGAGGGGTCGACCCCAGTGCACCCCCCTTCTGGAGAGGTAGTTGGCGCTGAAGCCAGGCAGGATTTGGGGGGCACTCAGAATCCTTCTGACGGAGCTCTGCATTTGAAGCCTGGATGCAGGAGTTTTCAGAAAAAGACGGTGCTGTGCATGATGGCTGTTTGCCTTGATAGATAGACCCCTGAGTCACAAAGGACACTTTGATGCCACCCATGGACTTCCTCATATGCTTCACTGACACACGGCACAGTGTCATCCTTTTCAGAGAGAAGAGTTCAGAGGATTCTTCTCTTGCTGTGATCACTGAGATTTTACAGGGCACTACTTTCAAGAAGACTGAAGCTGGGGGCACCTTCAAGATGGCGAAAGATTAAGACGTGAAGATCACCTTCCTCCCCACAAATACATCAAAACTACATCTACATGTGGAACAACTCCTACACAGCACCTACTGAACACTGGCAGAAGACCTCAGACTTCCCAAAAGATGCCCTCAGGTGACCTACACTCAGTGGCAGGGCCAAATCCAAAGCTGAACCCAAGGAGTTGTGCGAACAAAGAAGAGAAAAGGAAATTTCTCCCAGCAGCCTCAGGAGCAGTGGATTAAATCTCTACAATCAACTTGATGTACCCTGCATCTCTGCAATACCTGAACAGACAACAAATTATACCAAAATTGAGGGAGTGGAATTTGGGAGCAAGTGTAGACTTGGGGTTTGCTGTATGTGACTGACTAGTTTCAGATTTATATGTTTATCTTAGTTTAGTTTTTAGCGCTTGTTATCATTGGTAGATTTGTTTATAGATTTGGTTGCTCTCTTCCTTTTTTATTATATATATATATATATTTTTTTTCTTTTTCTCATTTTGTGAGTGTCTATGTGTATGCTTCTTTGTGTGATTTTGTCTGTATAGCTTTGCTTTTGCCACTTATCCTAGGGTTCTGATTGGTTTTTTTTTTTTTTTGGTTTCTTCGTTTTTTAGTATAGTTTTTAGCGCTTCTTATTATTGAAGGATTTATTTTTTGCTGTGATTGCTCACTTCTTTCTTTCTTAATTACTTATTTATTTATTTATTTATTTATTTATTTATTTTTGCGGTATGTGGCCTCTCCCATTGCGGAGCACAGGTTCTGGACGCGCAGGCTCAACGGCCATGGCTCACGGGCCCAGCCGCTCCGTGGCATGTGGGATCTTCCTGGACCGGGGCACGAACCCATGTCCCCTGCATCGGCAGGCGGACTCTCAACCACTGCACCACCAGGGAAGCCCTACTTTTTTATTTTTAGTGATTTTATTTTATTTACTTTTTCATTTCTTTCTTTCTTTCTTACTTACATCCTTTCATTTTTTTCTTCCTTTTCTTCTGAGCCGTGTGGCTGACAGGGTCTTTGTGCTGTGGCCGGGTGTCAGGCCTGAGCCTCTGAGGTGGGAGAGCCTAGTTCAGGACATTGGTCCACAAGAGATCTCCTGGCCCCACGTAATATCAAATGGTAAAAACTCTCCCAGAGATCACCATCTCAATGCTAAGACCCAGCTCCACTCAACCAGCAAGCTACAGTGCTGGACACCCTATGCGAAACAACTAGCAAGACAGGAACACAAACCCACGCATTAGCAGAGAGGCTGCTTAAAATCATAATAAGTTCACAGACACCCCAAAACACACCACCAGACGTGGTCCTGCCCACAAGAAAGACAAGATCCAGCCTCATCCACCAGAACACAGGCACTAGTCCCCTCCACCAGGAAGCCTACACAACCGACTGAACCAACTTTACTACTGGGACCAGACACCAAAAACAATGGGAACTACAAACCTGCAGTCCGTGAAATGGAGACCCCAAACACAGCAAGTTAAGCAAAATGAGAAGACATAGAAATACACAACAGATGAAGAAGCAAGGTAAAAACCCACCACATCAAACAAATGAAGAGGAAATAGGCAGACTACCTGAAAAAGAATTCAGAGTACTGATAGTAAAGATGATCCAAAATCTTGGAAATAGAATGGAGAAACTACAAGAAACGTTTAACAAGGACCTAGAAGAACTAAAGAGCAAACAAGCAATGATGAACAACACAATAAATGAAATTAAAAATTCTTTAGAAGGAATCAGTAGCAGAATAACTGAGGCAGAAAAATGGATAAGTGACTTGGAAGATAAAGTAGTGGAAATAACTACTGCAGAGCAGAATAAAGAATGAAAAGAATTGAGGACAGTCTCAGAGACCTCTGGGAGAACATTAAATGCACCAACATGTGAATTATAGGGGTACAAGAAGAAGAGAACAAAAAAGGGACTGAGAAAATATTTAAAGAGATTATAGGTGAAAACTTCCCTAATATGGGTAAGGAAATAGTCAATGAAGTCCAGGAAACGCAGAGAGCCCAATACAGGATAAATGTAAGGAGAAGCATGTGAAGACACATATTAATCAAACTACCAAAAGGTAAATACAAAGAAAAAAAATTAAAAGCAGCAAGGGAAAAACAACAAATAACATAAAAGGGAATCCCCACAAGGTTAACAGCTGATCTTTCAGCAGAAACTCTGCAAGCCAGAAGGGAGTGGCAGGACATATTTAAAGTGATGAAAGGGAAAATCCCACAACCAAGATTACTCTACCCAGCAAGGATCTCATTCAGATTCAACAGAGAAATAAAAACCTTTACAGACAAGCAAAAGCTAAGAGAATTCAGCACCACCAAACCAGCTCTACAACAAATGCTAAAGTAATTTCTCTAGGCAGGAAACACAAGAGAAGAAAAAGACAATAACAAACCCAAAACAATTAAGACAATGGTAATAGGAACATACATATCGATAACTACCTAAAATGTAAATGGATTACATGCTCCAACTGAAAGACATAGACTGGCTGAATGGATACAAAAACAAGACCTGTACATATGTTGTCTACAAGAGACCCACTTCAGACCTAGGGACACAACCAGACTGAAACTGAGGGGATGGAAAAAGATATTCCATGCAAGTGGACATCAAAAGAAAGCTGGAGTAGCAATTCTCATATCAGACAAAATAGACTTTACAATAAAGACTACTACAAGAGACAAAGAAGGACACTACATAATGATCAAGGGATCAATCCAAGAAGATGATATAACAACTGTAAATATTTATGCACCCAACATAGGAGCACCTCAATACTAAGGTAAATGCTAACAGCCGTAAAAGGGGAAATTGACAGTAATACAATCAAAGTAGGGGACTTTAACACCCCACTTTTACCAATGGACAGATGACCCAAAATGAAAATAAATAAGGAAACACAAGCTTTAAATGATACATTAAACACAATGGACTTAATTGATATTTATAGGACATTCCATCTAAAAACAACAGAATACACTTTCTTCTCAAGTGCTAATGGAACATTCTCCAGGATAGACCATATCTTGGGTCACAAATCAGGCCTTGGTAAATTTAAGAAAACTGAAATTGTATCAAGTATCTTTTCTCACCGAAACACTATGGGATTAGATATCAATTACCGGAAAAAATCAGTAAAAAATACAAACACATGGAGGCTAAACAATACACTACTTAAAAACCAAGAGATCACTGAATAAAACAAAGAGGAAATCAAAAAATACCTAGAAACAAATGACAATGAAAACACGATGGCCCCAAACCTATGGGATGCAGCAAAAGCAGTTCTAAGAGGGAAGTTTATAGCAATACAATCCTATCCCAAGAAAAAAGGAATATCTCAGATAAACAACCTAACCTTACACCTAAAACAATTAGAGAAAGAAGAACAAAAAATCCCCAAAGTTAGCAGAAGGAAAGAAATCATAAAGATCAGATCAAAATGTATGAAAAAGAAATGAAGGAAATGATAGCAAATATCGGTCTAACTAAAAGCTGGTTCTTTAAGAAGATAAACAAAATTGATAAACCATTAGCCAGACTCAAGAAAAAAAGGGAGAAGACTCAAATCAATAGAATTAGAAATGAAAAATGAGAAGTAACAAATGACACTGCAGAAATACAAAGGATCATGAGAGAGTACTACAAGCAACTATATGCCAATAAAATGGACAACCTAGAAGAAATGGACAAATTCGTAGAAAAGCACAAACTTCCAAGACTGAACCAGGAAGAAAGAGAAAATATAAACAGACCAATCACAAGCACTGAAATTGAGACTGTAATTAAAAATCTTCCAACAAACAAAAGCACAGGGAGGAACACTCTCAAACTCATGCTATGAGGTCAACATCACCCTGATACCAAAACCAGACAAGATGTCACAAAAAAAGAAAACTACAGGCCAATATCACTGATGAAAATAGATGCAAAAATCCTCTACAGAATACTACCAAACAGAATCCAACAGTACATTCAAAGGATCAAACACCATGATCAAATGGTGTTTATCCCAGGAATGCAAGTATTCTTCAATATATGCAAATCATTCAATATGATAAACCACATTAACAAATTGACAGAGAAAAACTGTATGATATCTCAATAGATGCAGAAAAAGCTTTCGACAAATGCAACACCAATTTATGATAAAAACCCTCCAGAAAGTAGGCATAGATGGAACTTACCTCAACATAATAAAGGCCATATATGACAAACCCACAGGCAACATCGTCCACAATGGTGAACAACTGAAACCATTTCCACTAAGATTAGGAACAAGACAAGGTTGCCCACTCTCACCACTATTATTCAACATTGTTTTGGAATTTTTAGGCCACAGCAATCAGAGAAGAAAAATAAATAAAAGGAATCCAAATCAGAAAAGAAGTAAAGCTGTCACTGTTTGCAGATGACATGATACTATACATAGAGAATCCTAAAGATACTACCAGAAAACTACCAGAGCTCATCAATGAATTTGATAAAGTAGCAGGATACAAAATTAATGCACAGAAATGTCTTGCATTCCTATACACTAATGAAAAATCTGAAAGATAAAGTAAGAAAACACTCCCATTTACCATTGTAACAAAAAGAATAAAATACCTAAGAATAAACCTACCTAAGGAGACAAAAGGCCTGCATGCAGAAAACTATAGGACACTGCTGAAAAAAATTAAAGACGATACAAACAGATGGAGAGATATACCATGTTTTTGGATTGGAAGAATCAACAATGTGAAAATGACTATACTACTCACAGCAATCTACAGATTCAGTGCAATCCCTATCAAACTACCAATGGCATTTCTCACAGAACTAGAACATAAAATTTCATAATTTGTTTGGAAACACAGAAGATCCCCAATAGCCAAAGCAATCTTGAGAAAGAAAAACGGAGCTGGAGGAATCATGCTCCCTGACTTCAGACTATACTACAAAGCTACAGTAATCCAGACAGTATGGTACTGGCACAAAAACAGAAATATAGATCAATGGAACAGGTTAGAAAGCCCAGAGATAAACCCATGCACCTATGGTCACCTTATCTTTGATAAAGCAGGCAAGAGTATACAGTGGAGAAAAGACAGCCTCTTCAATAAGTGGTGCTGGGAAAACTGGACAGTTATATGTAAAAGAATGAAATTAGAACACTGCCTAGCACCATACACAAAAATAAACTCAAAATGGATTAAAGACCTAAATGTAAGGCCAGGCACTGTCAAACTCTTAGAGGAAAACATAGGCAGAACACTCTATGACATAAATCACAGCAAGATCCTTTTTGACCCACCTGCTAAAGAAATGGAAATAAAAATAAGCAAATGGGATCTGATGAAACTTCAAACCTTTTGCACAGAAAAGGAAACCATAAACAAGATGAAAGATGACCCTCATAATGGGAGAAAATATTTGCAAACAAAGCAACTGACAAAAGGATTAATCTCCAAAATACACAAGCAGCTCATGCAGCTCAATATCAAAAAAACAAACAACCCAATCCAAAAATGGGCAGAAGACCTAGATAGACATTTCTGCAAAGAAGATATACAGATTGCCAACAAACACATGAAAGGATGCTCAACATCACTAATCATTAGAGAAATGCAAATCAAAACTACAATGAGGTATCACCTCAAACCAGTCAGAATGTCTATCAACAAAAAATCTACAAACAATAGATGATGTAGAGGGTGTGGAGAAAAGGGAACCCTCTTGTACTGTCGGTCGGGATGTAAATTGATTCAGCCACTATGGAGAACAGTATGGTTCCTTAAAAAACTAAAAAAGAACTACCATACGACCCAGCAATCCCACTACTGGGCATATACCCTGAGAAAGCCATAATTCAAAAAAAGTCATGTACCACAATGTTCACTGCAGCTCTATTTACAATAGCCAGGACATGGAAGCAACCTAAGAGTCCATCGACATATGAATGGATAAAAAAGATGTGGTACATATATACAATGGAATATTACTCAGCCATAAAAAGAAACGAAATTGAGTTATTTGTAGCGAGGTGGATGGACCTAGAGACTGTCATACAGAGTGAAGTAAGTCAGAAAGAGAAAAACAAATACAGTATGCTAACACATAGATATGGAATCTAAAAAAAAAAAAAGTGTTCTGAAGAATCTAGGGGCAGGACAGGAATAAAGACGCAGATGTAGGGAATGGACTTGAGGACATGGGGTGAGGGAAAGGTAAACTGGGATGAAGTGAGAGAGTGGCTTGGACATATATACACTACCGAATGTAAAATAGATAGCTAGTGGGAAGCAGCCACATAGCACAGGGAGATCAGCTCGGTGCTTTGTGTCCTCCTAGAGGGGTGGGATAAGGAGGGTGGGAGGGAGACACAAGAGGGAGGAGATATGGGGATGGATGTATATGTATACCTGATTCACTTTGTTATTACAGCAGGAAGTAACACACCATTGTAAAGCAATTATACTCGAATAAAGATGTTTAAAAAAAAAAGGAAAACATTCATGTGAACCACTGAAAAGGAATAAACCAAAAAAAAAATTATTTGCTTTTTTTCACCATCCTTATAAAAACATACACTTGCCATTTAAGGTTATAGGAGTGCATGGATGTGGGAAGGTTTCCATAGTGATGAATATTTACAGAGAAAGTGGCAGCTCTCCTATCACACATCCAGCAGGTTGGTGAGCATGTTTCTTTACCTTCTGTGGGAATACGATATGTATCTAGTTTTTGGAGCAATTTTTATCCCAGTGTCTTATCATGGAGAACACTAAGTAACCTCTGTTCCACAAATTAATGAGAGGTCCATTCTCTGATGCTGAAGAACCCAGCAAGAAAATTACACTTCCATTAGAAATTCTAAGCCAGGGTGTCTCAACCTCAGCAGTATTTACATCTGAGCCAGATGATTCTTTGACATGGGGCTGTTCTGTGCACGTAGGTCCTTTAACAGTATCCCTGGCCCCTACTCACTAGATGCCAGTGGCATCCTTTAGTTGTGAAAACAAAAATGTCTCCAGACATTGCTAAATACCTACCATAGAATCAAAATTGCCCAAGTTAAGAAACACTGCTCTATGCATATAATGTAATTTTATATCTAGCTAGGAATATTTTATCAGGATCATTATCATTGGAGCATTGTGGTATGCCCACGTTGTTGTGATACTCATTTTTCCACTAGATATAAGTTCTCAAAACCATGGCAAAATGTTCTTGTCAAATTGGACATACTCCATTACATCAATATTATTATCAACTTTCTAAACATCTATTATGAAGGAGTCTATGCTCTTAGCATTGTAATGTATTAAGTAGTATGGAAGAAAGAAGATGGAGAAAAAAATAATAGCATCACTACGTGGTGTTGCTAGTGTTAGTCTCCCCTTTCCAAATGTTCTGGCCCTTTAGCATCCTGGAATTATTTGTAAGTAGACAGAGACTAAACTTGGCAAATCATTGGAGATTCAATCAATTCTATTCTTTTTCTTGTCTTTCACGTCACTTCAGACTTTTACAACCCTTGCCTTGTTATAAGAACGTGGGGCTTCCCTGGTGGCGCAGTGGTTGAGAGTCTGCCTGTCGATGCAGGGGACACGGGTTCGTGCCCCGGTCCGGGAAGATCCCACATGCCGCGGAGTGGCTGGGCCCGTGAGCCATGGCCGCTGAGCCTGCGCGTCCGGAACCTGTGCTCCGCAACGGGAGAGGCCACAGCAGTGAGAGGCCCACGTACCGCAAAAAAAAAAAAAAAAAAAAAAGAAGTGGATAAGAAATTCCACATTATGTGGAAATTCATTATAAGAAAGGTATAGAAAATCAGTTTGTTGCTATAATTTTATCTTTAACTTGGAGATCATCTACCTTGTGAACTCTCAATATTTTGCATGATTCTACCAAAAAGTAGTTATGAATAATGGCTTGGCTGGATAATTGGGCCCCAGTGGCGTCAGTTGGGTCCTTAGCCTTTTTGCCAGCACAAGTCAATCAGTATGACAACTGTTGAAATTACATTAATCTTACGTCAACTAGGAGAATGGTAAGGCAAAATAATCTACTCTAAACAAATGGATTTAATAAAGAAAGAAATACTGAAAAAAATTTAAGAACAATGGGAAAGATACATGAATTAGAGCAGTTTCCATGTAGTCTCCCAGAGGTTAAGTGAAGAGTCCCCAGTACTTTCCAATTCTAAGTGAAGATCCCATTAACAAGTAATTTTGTCTAAATGCTAAGTGAATGGCGTATCCCATAGTTTATACTAGAGTTTAATGGAGACTCTCATCAAAGGTGAGGGCGACTTCACAGAAGATCTGAGAATTATTCTGAGTTTTGTAGGAAAATTAAATTTTGTACAACTATAGAGAGATGAGGAAGACACTCAAATGGTAGCAGAAGAGTAGATAATGTCAAAGGGAAAGGAGGAAGGGAGAGAGGACAAAGAGAAGGGGGAAAAGGGGGGAGAGAGAGAATAACCAGTGTTTTAGAGTAATATTTGGAAAGATTAAATATATATAGATTGTCTTAAGTTGGGAAGAGAACTTTTGGGTTAAACCAAGTTTAAAACTACAGAATGGAGCCAAATGCTAAATAACGGCAGAGGAACAGTATGGGAAAGTTTGTAAGTACACGGGTCAAAAATAGCAACAAGTGTTCGTGCACCGTGGAATGAGGCTAGGGATTCTGTGCATGTATGTTTTATTTGTGTGTGTGTGTGTGTGTGTGATCACATAAGACTCTATTATTTTTATTTGAATGAGAATTTCAGGATATGTGACGTGATTCTCTTTCACATAGTGGGAACGTTGCTTGGGCTTCAGGATCCCAATCAACAATGTAATGATAAAGAACGTCTGACACACACATGCACAACATAACTGGCCTGATTTTTCAAGTCTCGAGGCATCTATAAGGCATCTATGATTGCCTGGTAGCATGGAGAATTCTCTTTAAATCTTGTATCAAAACAAGACAATAAAATAAAGAATTACACATACAAATTACATATACTATTCATTTCCAAATATATATATATGGAAATAAATGTCGAAATAGACCTACACACACACACACACACACACACACACACACACACATATATATTCTAGTTTCATATACTAGAAGGAAATGCAGCATTGTTATTTCAGAATATTTGAATCATGAGTGATGGGCATATTTTAATTTTCCTCTTTATATATATATATGCATTTCTCAACATTTATCATTATTTAATCAGAAAACATATATCAATATTAATTGACATTTATGAACACTTCATGTGAGCCATGGACTATGCTAAATACACAGCTTATCTCATTAAATTCTTAAAATAGCCCCTTGTGGTAGATCTTACATGATCCACATAGTGCAGATGAGGAAAATGGAATAGGAAAGGTTGAAAATATCCAGGTCCTACAGTTTATAAGTGGAAAAGCTAAAACTGAACCCCAGCCATTGTAACTCAAGAGCCTGCATTTTTCACCATAGAGTGTTGATCCCCTTAATAAAAATAAGAGGATAGAAATTTGGGACTATATGGTTAAACTTCACAAGAGTGTATAAATTCCTCTAGAAGTTCACATGTTCTCTCCATTTTTTCAGATTTCTGCCAAATTTTACTTTCATTAAATCCAATGGGAATTTTATGCGTGGGTATGCGGTTTTATCTCTTTTGTAAGTGGCTCTCCCACCATTCATGAGACATCTACATCCTAGGCAGAGCTCACAAGATGCTGTCCCTTTCTAAAAATCAAACTGATATGTATTTTTTAATAGTTTATTTTATTCACAGGCCGCAAAGACAATGTTAAGAAAGTCTCTTATATGTAGTAACTACATGGTCTTGAAGAGACCAGTTATATATTAGTCTAAATCTCACTTTTTATGAATTTCAGGAACAGAATTTAGCATGTAGCGAAGTCAAAACTAATAATAAAGCGAAAGCTATACATTTACTTGAAGATACCGTATATTAAGCAAAAACACACTATTTTTTATTTTATAAAAATAACCTGAATGCTTTCCATTTCACTTCCAGTGTTTCCCTAAAGTGCAATCTGACTCATATTTTACATGTAGTAAGATTTCTGGGACAGTTTTTATTTAAACAATAAAAACATGATGGTGCAAGAATTGTAAAAGATGTGACATTGGCTTTTTTCTTTTTCTAAGCCAATGCTATCTAAAAGAGTAAAAAATCAAATTCTTTCTTCCATAAAATTACTTTTTAAGAAACATTAATCAGAATCAAAACAACAAACTTTCAACTATTGGTTTTTTTCTTAAGAAAAAAAGCACACCATTTGAACAGTGAGAGAAGAATCTAGAATGATTCATTACCCTTCTGAAGTTCCTGCCCCACCTGTTTCTATCAGCCAAACACTTTATCACAGAGAAAAGAAGATTTCCCTTCCTCTCTCCACCTTCTCTCAAACTCCTTGCTGAATAAATTGTCAATTTAAATTAAAAAAAAACAAAAAAAAACCCACTATGGTGCAAGGAAGACTCTGTTGATCGTAGTAGCTACAGAAGCAACATGTTCTATAATTTCTATTCGAGTTATTTATTACATATCACAGGGATATAACAAAACTTTTGAGGATCATGTGCTGGTTACTAGACCATTTAACCAACCTAACTGAGGCTAAAATTCAATGCAATTTAAGACTATAGCTCAGCCTTTCATATCTATAACCTTTAACCACAGAGAAAAGAAAAGTTTTTGAATTTTTGGTGCACATGATACTGACTCAAAGGTATAGTTAGTTTGACATCAAGCAGATCTAAAACCAATATATATATGCACATATACTTATGTATGTAAATTTTCAGGAAGAATAAAAAGAAAACTTAAAATTGTTTACAATTTGACATTGGTTTCAACTTTGAAACAAAACATTCAATAGATATTTTTCTTATCCCATTTTCTGAAATGATATGCCTCGCATTGATATAGTAACAAAAACAAGAAGAGCCCAGAGCATGCTGCAAGTGAAAGGTTATGTAGGTTTTTAATATTCTCAGTATGATGAAAAGGCTAGCTCTGTTAATTTTCAAACGTAGAATATATTATCTACTATGGCTTGTTTGATTTTAGCTGACAAATAGAAAACAGATTCAACTTTTGGCTTAGAGTAGATTATATTAATGGGCAAGAACGTCTGTTGTCATTTTCCATATTTAGATAAATGACACTCATTGCACCATTATGACTGCAACATATTCCTCTTGATTGCTGTTTCATTTCTCATAAAACTACTTGGAACAGTTTTGTCACTCAATGAAAGTTTTTAACCCACAATCAGTAACTGAAGCCCCTTCCAACATTTTTAAATCTTTTAACTTTGAGAGACAAAGATAAGGCTTATCAAGTATTTAATGCAGTGGCATTTAAACAATTTCACTATGCCTCACAATAAGATATATATGTCCTTCTGTACTTCAATACATTTGTGTGTATGTCAGGATAACATATAGCCTGAAACTAAAGTTTTGGAAAACACCAATTACCCTTACTCACTGCAATTCAATCTAATAGTTTCAATTTTACACTGTTCTGCATTATTGTATTGTTTCATTCTTTTTTAAAAGTTGGTTATGTCCCATTTAACTGATCTTAAGACCCATAATGGTTTGCCACCATAATTTTAAAAATATCAAACTTCTCTATTTAAATAACCAGTTTTACCAATCATCAGAGATGATTTCTATTAGTTGTAAAATTTTTGGAAGATTTGAATCCATATTAATCAAATATATTCTCGTGATTGATTCAAGTTTTACTTTTCATCTTTGTCCTATTACCATTGATTGAGACAGCCACTGCATATATTTTTTGCTAACTGATAAGAAAAATATAATGTTATAAATGAAAATTTATAGATATCTTTATTTAAGAAATAGATGCTTTTAAGTATTTATATTTTTTCACATATTTATTCAGGCAAATAGAAAAAGTGGACTTTAGATATTTGGCTCCCTTGTTCATGACAACATACTGATCTATATTTATCTAAATCAAACAAATATCCATGTTCGTTTGATTTTTACATCCATGAAATTCATGAAAAAGGTTGTTCTAGAAATCAGATCCTGACTTGAAGTTCATGACTTCCAACTCCATCAGTAGGTCTAGATGACTTAGTTTTTCTATTCTCTTGTCCCTATACTTTTATAGGACCTTTATAGAGACTTAACCTGATTAAAAAGTCTATGGGAGATCAGCTTGGTGGTGCTTTGTGACCAGATAGAAGGGGGGGATAGGGAGGGTGGGTGGGAGGGAGGGAGGGAGATGCAAGAGGGAAGAGATATGGGGAGATATGTATATGTATAACTGATTCACTTTGTTATAAAGCAGAAACTAACACACCATTGAAAAGCAATTATACTCCAATAAAAATGTTAAAATAATGGATAATTGAAACAGGGTATTAGGTAATAAAGATGAATCTGCAGCAAAAAAAACAAGAAGTGCTAATGCTGAAAGTGAAATTCAAATGGAATGTAAGTAGTTCATAGAAGCAGTAGTGACTGTGGGAATGTTGACATTGCTCCTCTTCAAGAGGCTCTAGATCGTAGCTGGAGGAACAAATAAAAATTGACATGAATTTAAAAAAAAAATCTATCAAGATACTTTAATTGGAGATTTTTCTCTATTGATGAAATATATCAATACTTTATTCTTTGAGTTGGAAGTTATTCATTCCTTTCTTGTAAAAGTAATGCTACTATCAATTGTAATGACATATTAGACAGTTAACAACACATCTCCAAATAAATTGTTCTCTAGTAATCCCTAAGCCCAATTTTTTAAAAAAAGTGCATGCCCGGGAGAATAGTATTACTTAGTAGAAATGGGAAGGTATGAGAAGGAAAAGGCATGAGAAAGAAGAGAGAATAAAAAAAGAGTAGAATGTTGCCGGCAGCTTGGATGTAATTTAAAGTTGTACAAGATGGTTGGAGAACTGGTTAAAGGAATTAATTACCGGTTGTTGATCAGTGGGTCCTGGCTCTTACCAAGGAAAACAAAAAATCTTTTATTAAATAAATGTAAGCTTCTCAAAATGAAATGAGTTTGAAGCTAGCTTCATATTCATGATGCAAAGTCAGATGGAGTAGCTGAGAAGCAGCGTCTTGGTCTCTACAAACAATCCCATCTTAACTAGTAAACTTAAGCTAGAGATGGACTTGTATTTGCCTCTGTGTTGATGTCTGAACTATGTCAAAAGCTTCAATATGTATGTGTGAACTCAAAAAATGATAAAATATAAACCATGTCCTTAAATATTACCCCTACCTAACACCTATAGTCAAATTAGACTCTATTTATAATTTTTTAATAAAACATATTCCTAATCCACTTTAAACGGTCTCAGTGATAAAATTTCAAATTAGCCCTGATTAGGTAAGAATGTTGAAAATAAAGTATTAATTTAATTTTATGCTTCTAGTTACCATCATAATTCATGTTCACTGTTTTAACTATTAATTCTGTGTGGATCTAATTTCATAAAAGAGTAGAGATACATTTTAAAATCAGATATAAAGTCTATTTCATTAATAGAACTTTGAAATGAAACACATTCTTAAAGCCAAATATCTTATATTCTAATTGTAAAATCAAAACCATAGTAACTGAACTTTACTCCCTCAATACATTCTTGGAGAACATTAGTCAGTGCTTGCTTTTATGCCATCAAACCTTAGCCCTTTGTCATTTGGCCATGAAGATCTCACAATCATAAATCAAGAAATTTTTATGAGGGAGGAAAAGAGCCAGTCCTCAAACCACTATGAATATTAACGGCAAAGGAGTTTTGGGGGAAAACAAAGCCAGATCCAAAACTACTGGTTTTCATTTAGAAGACAAGGCTATTCCATAGAACTTCATCTTTCAACTAAGATCCCAGCAGGATACATCCGTTTGTAACTGTGACAATTAACAGTTTCTATTTCCCATTTGAAAATTGTGAGCAATATGGTTATGATTATGATGATTATTTATTCAGGTTATTTCTGCCATGAGACTGTTCTTAGGTCTCTTCAACGTCTCTACAGTATGCTGTGTTCTTTGCAAAGGGAAAACCAAAATTACTTTATTAAGTGACCCTTGAAAATTTCCCCAAATCCCCATTTGGTTTGGATTTCCCTTAATCTATTCTAGGATGATAATATAGCAGAGGAAAGCATATGGTCCTAATAGATATTCAGACCAGATGTTAGTTGTCTAATACATATCCTATTCCTGAATGGCTGAGCAGAGAAGTCCATAAGAGAAGATGGAGAAGTCGTTAAGTAGAGACCTTGTGCATTCCACTATTCTCACCAGTTTACAAAAGTTAAGAGTTCCAGATTGCAGTACCTCCGGATCTGTCACTTTGAATTTCTGGTCAATGTTAAGAGCATTGAATGTGTTGCATACACACATGGAGGGGGAGGGGGGGAAGACACACCTGAGATCAGCTCCCAGGCCCACACTGAAAACAGGAGGACTGAAGAATGGGTTTACTCCTTATCCACACCTCTGCTGACTGCAGCCAGGAACACAAACACCGCCTCTAGGAGTTAAGTCCTCCTCCCATCCCCATTCTAAATTAGGGTGTATCCCAGGGACTACTGATCTTAATCATTGTCTCAGTTCCTGGGACCTAACACAGAGCTTGGTACACATTAGGAGCACAACAGATATAAACTGAATAAATGAAGAGAAGTGAATTCATGCTGGTATTTTTGAAGACCCATGCTCTGAATGAAATTAGTCAGCTTGAGTTTGAGCAAAGTAAGCGCAATTAAAACGTATTATGTGTACTCCTTAGAATAACTAAACATCATTTATAGATTTGTTCTTAGAGTGACTACATCTCCTTTGTTTCTTCAAGTGATAGTGAATGCTCTCACTGCAGAGACTATAGTTTAATTTAACACATAAGATGACATAACAAGAGAAATATTGTTTTCAATACCCATATTTAAAATGTTTTTTGAAAAAGAAGTCACAGGAAAATGTCTAGACCAGTAACCATTATAGGGATGGAATAGTAAGATTTGCTAACCAAGTAGTAGATCTGTAGATTAAGAGTGTAAATGGTTTTTTTCAGTTTTTGAGTACTACAAAAAAAAAACAAAAACAAAAAACAAAAAACAGCAGAATGAAATGAAGCATTTTACACATGGGTAATTACGAAGAGAGACATAAATATGGTGCAAAATTGAAAGCCTTCTTTTTCCACGTAGAGAAAAGACAACATTGCCCTTTATAGGCCAATTGGAAAGACTTTTAAATGAGAAGTATGGTTTGGAGGATAAATACTGTATGTTATTGTTTTAATCCTTAAAATCTGTTTTCACTAATTGATAATCACTGGCAAGTAAGGACTGTTAGTGATAAGTATAGTTGACGATGCTTCCGTCTTCATTTGCAATGAAAATCTGCTTTAAAAAACAATTTTTAATCAACATGAGCTAGAAAGAGAGAATCGAGGTCATGCACTGCCTACAAACTGTGTACACAATTCTAAAACTGAAAACTGGCATTTTCAAGAGGTCTCACATGAGCTCTTCTTGAATGATGACCTTTCCTCTAATCACAAAAGAGTTTGGGACCTTGTGTTTAACACCAATGAGAAAAAAAGAATAAATCAAAGAAAAGGATGACATACCAGTCCTCCTGGGTGTAATCTGCAGAAACTGACTGTGGTTTTGTTGGAAGACTCTCTAGGGAGTCATAGCATTGACAGAAACCTGAAGGGCCTTGCTTGGAAAAGGCTAAGCAAGGGAATTCTGCATGTCCAAAAAGGGAAACATAACAACCATTCAGGAGTTGAAAACACCCAAGTCAGGAGACATCTGCTGGGACAAAGGACTAAAAGTTCCTAACTCTCGCATCTCTCCAATAAGAGCTGAAGTCCCTGCAGAAAACTTAGAGTAGCTGAGTTTAGGTTAACTGCCTGCTCAGATATTATCAGAAGGTGGGAAGAAAAAGGATCTGGCTCTCTCAGTTTCCTCAGGGGTTTGCCAGAATCTGGAACCCTCTCACCAAAACTACACATAATGGGTAACAGATAATTTTCTGAACAGCCAGAGTGCCATAAGGAAGGGAAATGGATTCTGGTAACCAAAGAGCAAACAGTGCCTACCTAATACCATATAAAGTATTTATAATCCAACATGGCGTACCTCAAGTATTAAAGAAACCCATATCCATGGCAGCCCTTACACAGCCTGTACAGACCATGAGAACCTGGAAAGGTGAAGATGGGAGAGAAAAGAAATGTCATGTATGGATCACTCACTCCAGAGAAGACATTATGGTCGATGTAGTACATGCATTCACCTATTTGATATTCATGATTACACAATTAAATGGGTTCTATTAATATGCTCATTTTAGAGATAAAGAAACAGAAGCATAGGAAGACTAAATAATTTGCCCAAGGGTCCCAGAGACATTAAAAGGGAAAACGGAGGGTGAATTTGGGTGTGCCCATTTCTGAAGCCCACACTCTTTCCACACTAATACACCAAACCTGTAATACAGAGTCATGGCTCTTCCCTGCAGGCATTGCTACTTTGTATAAAGACTGGGACCCACTGGCTCTGGAAGGAGGAAGGTCTGAAGAAGAGAAAGACTTGGCAGGAGTTGGGGAAGGTCTAATTTTATCCTCCAGCCAGTCATGAAAGACTACTTACTTTATGAGAAGGAGTCTGCGCTTTGTCCAAAAATGGATAAGAAATCAGGGAAGAATTTTTTTTAAAAAGGAAATGATTAGATTTTTTTTTTTTTTTTTAAATCCCAACTCTCATGGCCTTGTAAAGAAGGAATTAGATGATGGCAAAACTGGTGGCAGTGATATCAGGAAGCTATTGCAACAATCTGTTTGAGCATTTATGGCAACAGTGAACATAGAAATTGAAAGTAGAGAAAGTGATAAATTTAAGTTAGTTTGGGGAGACTCGATGACCAATAGAATTTGGCTATATGTGGGAAAGAAAAAAGAAGATTTTCCAGATTTGTGGCTGAGGTGACTGGGTAAATAGTATCATCATTCCCTGGGATCAATGGTTCTCATACTCTAGCATGCATCAGAATCACCTGGACGCTTGTCAAAACAGATTGCAGGCCCTACCCTAGAGTTTCTGATACAGTAGGTCTAGAATAGGGTGCTAGAATTTGCATTTACATCAAGTTCCCTGGTACTGCTGATATATCATTAAAAAAAAAAAAAACCTATGAAGCAGAATCTACTTTTAGCTCCATATTATGGAAGAGAAGATCAGCACCTAGAAGATATTAATTAATTTGCCTAATATCAAGCAACAGTTTCAATCCAATATCTATGCATGTAAACACCATACATACTGTCTCCCAATATAAAGGAGATAAGAGATTCAAGAAAAATAAATGCAATTTTGGGTGGGAGGAAAGGGAAGTAGACCAGTGTGGTAGAAAGATTGGAGAAAGATGAGTTTAATTATACTCAATTTGAGATGCTACGTGACATCTGTATGTGTTTGGAAATATAGGTGTACAGAAAGGGCTAGCTCAAAGAAACAGACTTAAGAGTTATTTCCGCATAATACATTTCCACAAATGGAAAATGAGGACTTGCCAATAGAGAAGATCAATTGCAATGATATTATGAGAAAGTGACTGGTGAGGAAACACTTAGGATCTCCAGTTAGAAGAGTCAGTCAGACAAAGAAATTCAGGAAAGAAACTGAGAAACAGAAGTGAAACCTGGGAAGTATGATGTTCAGAAATCTGGGGGTCTAAAATATGAGGGAGTTTTGAGATGCTGCAGTCACTCAACGGGGTCGAATACTGCACAGAGGATTTATGTAGAACAGGTTGACCCACCCCTACCTATCCCTCTGCCAAGGGCAATGTCTGCAGTCACACCTGAGTGGGTTAAAGTTTCTTTCCTCCTTATTCTCTGGACTAATCTTCATTAAGACCTCTGACATTCTCGTTTCCTGATCTCAGGAGAAAGGCTTATGAAAGCATCCCATTTTGGCATGAGAAATCATTAGAATTACTTATAGGATTACAAAAAGGATCAGAGTTTTCTATTATTTTTAACCTTTTACACAATTATGAACAGTGTATGTAAGTACTAGAATATCTAGAACAATGATTCTTGAAGTAGTTAGTTCTAGGGCCGGCAGCATCAGTATCACCTGGGAACTTGCTAGAAAGGCAAATTTCTCAGTCTTCATTTCACTCTCACTGAATGATAAACGTTGAGGGTAGGGCCTTGCAATGTGTGTTTTAACAAGCCCTCTGGGTGATTCTGATGCTCCCTAGCACTTGAGAATACTGGTTTAGAACATCTGGAATACCAACTGGCAGTTAAGTTAGATTGAGACACCAAAGGCAGATCTTGAAAACAGTTCTGGAATGGATCCCTGAAAAGAAAAATCAAGATCCCATCCCCACCATCACACCTCCCAATTTATTATGAAATGTGACTTGTTATAATGAGCAGAATTGAGTGGATTTGTGAATATACTGTGGTATAGAAAGAGAAGTTTATTAATTTAGCACATTTTCACTGTAAGCTTACTAATTGTCAAACACTAAGGAAACAGCTAAACAAGTTAACCGCTGTATCCACTCTCACAGAAGTTATGTTTGAGACATCACATCATCTTCCCAGGGAACATCAGTGAACATCACACAATCATTCTGCAGGAGAGATGAATCTAATTCTTTGCCATATGTCCTTCCTGGAAACTCAAATCATAGTATTTGGTAACTGAAAAATGTTCGATAAAATTCAGAACTCTTTCCTGTTTATTTTTATTTGCTCTCCAGATGTTATCAACTTCTTCCAAATTTACATTTCTCTCTTTCTCTTTCTGCTTGTGTGTGTCTACACACACTCACACACACACATATTGTTGGCCAGATATATATTTCCAAATAGTTGTCTTCTGTAACATAACCTTCTTCAGTTTGCAACTACACTTATTAGTATAGTATTCACTTATTAGAGGCCCAGCAACTTTCAGTACAATGAATACTTACATATCCATCTACTAGCTGTCCAGCCTAATAAATAAAACATGACTAATATAGGTAAAGTCCCCATGTACCATCTCAGATCTCAACTCCTGACCTTTCTTCTTGGATGTAACTATTATTTGTTGCTTATCAGTCCATGGATTTATTTACCATTTATACATTTGCTTGTATCCTTCAGCAATATACAATTTTGTTTTGTATGCTTTTAAACCTAAGTAAATGACATCATAATGTATTCTGTAACTTGTTTTTTATTATTCCTCAACGTTATTTGCTGAGATTGTGAGATTCATTATTTGTAAGATATATCCATGTTGACAGGAATGGCTTTACCTCATTCATTTTTTACTACTTTATAAGCCTCTGCATGATTTTATCAAAATTTATTTATCTATTCTTTTAACTGGCATTTAGATTATTTCTAACAATTTGCTATTAGGAACACTGCTGCTTTGTACATGATTGTACATTTCTCCTTTTGCATAGGGAAGAATTTTTCTAGACTGTATTGTAAGAGTCGAGTTGCTTGGTTTAGGGTGTATGCATCTTGACAAGCAATTGCCAAATTTCTCTCCAAAGTGAATTTTCAATTCCCAAATCAGAATATAAGGTTCTTTGCTCCTCATCTTTACCTATACCTGGTATTGTCATTCATGAATGAATCTGATAAAGAGGGAAGAATTTTCTTACTGTAGGATTAATTATATATATTTTTATTCTAATGAGAGCAAGAATATTTTCATATTTTTATTGTTTACTATGGTTTCCTCTGTGCAAGTTCATATCTTGTGATCATTCTTTTATTTGATTTTCATTTGTTCCTTTCTTTCTTCCTTATCCCCTTTCTTCCCTCCTTCCTTCCTTTCTTCTCTTTTTTTAACAAAGTTATTTCTAGGATACCTTTATCTGTGATATATATTGTTAAGATATCTCTCCTCGGTTTGTGACTCATTTTTAATTTTTTAAAATATTTTCTTTAGGAGCACAAAAATTTTTTAATCTTAATGTATTCAAATTTAACAATGGGCTAATTTATCCTTGAGTTTTGTGTGTGTGTTTAAGAAATACTGCCTTATGGATACAAATATATTTTTTTTCAAAATTTAGAATTTGCTTTTCACATTTAGGTCTTTAATCCAGCTGGGATTTATTTTTGTACATAATGTGATACAGGGGTTCAATCACATTTTTACCACATGGATAACTAATTGTTCCAGGACCATTTAGCAAGGAGTTCATAGTTTCCCATTGATCTGTAATGCCATCTTTGCCTTATATCAAGTTTCCACATGTGTGCGCCTTTCTCTATTCTACTTGTCTATCCTCATGCAAATGCCTTACTGTCTGAATTACTGCAGCTTCAAGATAAGTATTGATAGCTAATAAGTTATTACCTTGTTCTTCTTTCCAGTAATATTTTTACATTTCTTGCTTGCTCTTCCATATAGAGTTTAGAATTAGAATTAGAACTTAAAGTTGCATTGAATTTATAGATTAACTTGAGAGAGCATTAACCTTTGATTATGGTATAGCTCTCAATTTTTTTTGCTTATTAAAGTCTCAATAAAATTTTATATTTTCTTCCTAAAAGTGATTCATAGGATCTTATGGTTTTAAAAATTATAATATTATATACGTTTTGAAATTGCATTGACTAACTTTGGCTTCTGGTGTAGAAGAATGCAATCAATTTTACAAATTAAAAGCATTTACAATAGTGTTGCAGAACTCTTGTTAATTCTAACAACTGTCAATAGATTCTACTGGATTTTATCTAGAAATTTTAATTTCCAAAATCAATGTAAAAAAAATAGAACTAAATGCCAAGCCCACTGGAATTTTGCACATTCCTTCTTCATCTGCCACTGCCTGTTTTTCATTATTTATTTATTTTGGAGGGTGGAAGATGAGGTTTAAAATTTCTAAAGCTGACTGATCAACTAAAAATTCATCTTAATTCATTCACGTTTTGATAAATGTTGCATCAAATGTTTTACCAGAATTGTTATATATATCATGTCTCTCTTCCTCTTTTGTCTTTATAATATCAAGAATAACACCTTTCTCAGACTTTAGTGACACAATTGTCTCTGCAAAACTTTCTACTGCTCTTTACTTTGCAGATTACTTAAGAAATTTTTTTCGGTTTTTTTATTGCTACTGAGGCAATGTAGTCTCAATGAAGGAGGAGGGTATAGCGTTAAGAGGATTAAGTTTTTAAGGTTTTTAAAATTCTGTTGGGAGGCGTGGGATAAGAGTTAGCAAGACATCTCAATACAGAGGTCTTTAAAAGATGTCTTGGAGGTATTTCCAACCTGCCCGTGGTGTGTCCAGAGCAGGTGTATCCATACCTCTACTATTGTATTAATCCTGCTATATTGCAGTTGTCTTTACGTATTCATTGTTATCACTAGACTGGAAACTCTTCAGGGTCAAGACCATGTTTTTTAAAACCTTGATTCCACAACTCTAATGAAACATCTCACACACAGTCAAGGCTCAAGAAATATTTAATCAACTCATCTTTTTCCTCATGGAGGAACCATCGATGCTCTTTGAGTAGGTCATCTGTACCTCCAGAACAACCTCATTGAGGTTTTGGAGTCATTATCTCCGTTCAAGCACTAGTTAGGGGCAGCCTCCAAGCAACTAGAAATTGAATTCAAATTGTCCATATGTATTCAGTTCCGCTGGCTCTTCCCACCTTCCTGGGACCACACCTCTTCTGTTAGAGAGTTTTAGGTACCTGTGGGCCCCTTCTGTTGCCACTGTCACTCCTGCCACCATCACAGCTGCATGATTTCCCAGAGTCTGGGACACAACAGAATGGAATAAAGGAAACAAAAATAAAACAGGAATATTTTTTCTACTCTAAGTTTTGGAATTCTCCTTTTTTGCATCTTGAGCCAGAACTACAGCACTTTTCCTGATGATCTCTCTGGTGCCCATATATGAGTTTTAAGCTGCCTCAAGTCCAGACCTGGGGATATCAGAAAAAAAAAAAAAAAAAAAAAAAAAAAGAAGGAAACTTATTGCCAGGGTTTTATTACATAAAATTCTGGTCTTCTCTCCATTTTGCCTTTTCCTCTACATTTCTGGTTTTCAGCAATTTTATTATGTTATTTCAGATGTAGATCGTATTGTCTTAATACTGCTTGGATTCATAGGACTAGTTAAATGTGCGGCTTTATATTTGTTATCTTAGTTATTATCTCTCCAAATAGTGTTTCTTCCTCCTTCCCTTCCTGTTCTACTTCTGGGACTCCAGTTACACATATGCTATGCTTTTTATATGATGTCACATATGTCTCTTCTGTGCTTCCTGAAATGAACATATTTTTCTCCCCATGCTTCAATCTGAATATTTCTTACTGGCCCATTTTCTATCACACTAATCATTCCTTTAGCTTACCTGATCCACTATTAAAGGCATCTATAGGGTTCCTAATTTTAATTATTTTATGGTTTGGACCTGGAATATCCATTTTCTCCTTTTTATAATAAAACTGTTGGAGAAAAATTTTACATTGATACTGATTGTTTTTAATATTTTAATTATAGTTATTTTAACATACATGTTTAGTAACTCCACTAACTGGATTTCTACTAGATTGTTTTTATTATCCATATTTCTTTTAGTGTCTAGTCATTTAATCTTGCCTCTTGGTATGCTTTTTTTTTTTTTTTTCTTGACTACAGGATATTTTGTATCGAAAATCATAGAGAGGGAGGCTTCCCTGGTGGCGCAGTGGTTGAGAGTCCGCCTGCCGATGCAGGGGACACGGGTTCGTGCCCCAGTCTGGGAAGATCCCACATGCCGTGGAGCGGCTGGGCCCGTGAGCCATGGCCGCTGAGCCTGCGCGTCCGGAGCCTGTGCTCCGCAACGGGAGAGGCCACAACAGTGAGAAGCCCGCGCACCGCAAAAAAAGAAAAAAAAATCATAGAGATTATTTAAGAGTCTGGGTGATATGATCTATCTCCAAGGGGACTGACTTTTGCTTCTGGCAGACAGATTACTTTAATTCAATCTGGGAGATATATATATATATATATATATATATATATATGTATATATATGTATTTTTATATATATCTATATTTTTTTTTCAGTTTCTTTTCCATTATAGATTATTAGAAGATATTGAATATAGTTCCTTGTGCTATACAGTAGGTCCTTGTTGGTTATCTATTTTATATATAGTAGTGCATATCTGTTAATCCCAAACTCCTAATTTATCCCTCTCCCCAACTTTCCCCTTTAGTAGCCGTAAGTTTGTTCTCTATGTCTGTGAGTCTATTTCTGTTATGTAAATAAGTTCATTTGTATCATATTTTAGATTCCACATATAAGCAATAGCATATGATATTTGTCCTTTCTGCCTGACTTACTTCACTTAGTATGATAATCTCTAGGTCCATTGTCCCTCAAGTCTTGATGCCTCATAACTTCTCCTTCAAAGAGATTTTCTATAGTCTTCAGTGGGAAGGTTGTTCTGATACAATCTAATAACATACCTTGAAAACGAAAGTCTAGGTTTCATTTTACACTTGTATTTTTCTGGAAAGAATAAATATTACAAGGCTAAATTCAAATAAATAAGCTAGAGAAATCTCACATGTTACAATATAAGAGTAAAACCTTCATGCATTACAACCTTTTCCATTACAAATGCACTGTATTTTCCAACCAAGAGTTTTGTTTCATTATTCATAAGAGATAGAAAATTAGATGATGGCAATATTTTCCTTAATAATTAGGATAAATTTTATGTTGACAAATCCTGCGATGGTACTAACATGATTACTATTACTATTATTTGCAATAAAATAGTTCATATTTCCTGAGGGCTTGCTACATATAAGGAACTATATAAGCTGCATGATCAGTACTTAATTTAGTAAAATCAACTGTAAAATAAAAGAAGTTTCTATTGAGATTATATCAGTGGCCAGTTAACCAGAATGAATTTCCCAAATCAATGTCTCATGTCCCTCTTGACTATTTCAGAAGTAAAATGGTTTAGAAAAAATACAGCCTTCCTCTGTATTTCCTGATTAGTCTATCTAGTTATGAGCCCACAAACACATTTTCCCCAGTAATTCAATCTGCACGTTGTTAGTTCAATAGCCTAACTCAGCTGCTATATATGTGGTGAAGAGTAATTGACCCTGCCCTATCTATTCACTGCCTTACATGTTCTGAAATTTCTGAGTTAGAACTGCAGAGAGCATTGTGTTTGGTTCAGCTGTGTACAACTTGCCAAAGTTCCCTGGCATCCTGGGCAAAAGTTCCAGGCTGAGAGATACACAGCTTGAAACTAACTCACTACCTGCTTAGAATGTGACCAGCTATTCTATTGATACTTCGTCTAGGAGAGTCTGCATTGTTGACAATGCAAGACAAGGGAGTTGAACAAGTATTTGGCAGATTCTAATTTAGAGACCAAGGCCTCCTAGACATTGACCCATGCACATGCAACTAGTGTCAATCCTTGGAGTTATGATAAAAGAAAAAGCACTGATGATTAGATACTTTTCATATTCGCTAGTTTATCTCCCCTTCCTTAGGAAGGAAGCTGTAAACTAAACCCTTCCCCACCTTCTGACTCTTAAATAAATACAATGAAAATAAAATTATCTTCAACTCAAATCACACTCTTTCACTTGTTTCAGATAAGATCAAGGTATTTATGACTGCCACTCAAAAAAGAAGCTCTCTTGACTTATGGAAACTCAGCCCATTTAGCCCATGCTAAATACTTCAGCATTAAAAAGCAAGTTTAGAAAGCATCTAAATAGCCGATCTATTTTTTTTTTTTTGTAGTTTCCCTAAACTGTTTGTGGGATTTTTATCAATTGTGTAACGTAATTCAAGTTTACTAGATATCAACAATCATTAGAACTACTTCAAATATTTCCTAGTATTTTATAGAAAAACTTTCTAAAAGTCCTTTTGAATGGTGAATAAAACATTCTGAATGTCAGCAAGACTAAATTATTCTGGGCAAGAACTATTAGTATATTAAAAATAAGCATTAGAGTTTGGGGAGGAAAACGCATAGGGTGTAATATTTTTCAAGTGGCTACAATGAAGTAAGGGATTTGAAGGCAAAAACAAATCTGGCAAATTATAAGTTAGGGTAGTAATTCAAGGAAGTCATAAAATAGAAGACTTTTATTGCACCATGGAGACAGTTTGGTGCTATTAGTGGATTAAAAAGCATGTGGGACTGTGAGACTGGAAAAGATGGAAGCTTGAAAGACTTGGTGGGTTAAATATTAACAAAGAAAAGATGTTTACTGACAGTTTCTGCAAACACACTCTAATAAATAAGATCCTCCAAGCACTCAAAAATAGAACTGTGCAAAGCCACAAAAATCCATGCTATTGATCTTCCCACCAAACGTGGTCTCCTTCAGCAATGCGTGGTTTCACTGTCATCAGAATTTGTGTAAGTGCATGTCCTTTTGAAGAATATTGCCAGAATAAGTCAAAAGCTAGTAAAAATAGTAAAAAAAAAAAAAAAAAATAGACAACGATTTTGCACTTGTCTTTAAAAACTGGCTACAGTGCACTGAAAGCAAGAAAGTGTGGTAGAAATGTGTGAACGTGAGCTTCAAACAGACCTGAGCTTCTCAAGTTGTACAATTTTGTCTCTCTGAGCCTAGATTCCTTTTCTGTAGAATTGAAATCATCATACACACTTCTCAGAGTTGCTTTTCAGTGCTTCTTAAAGTTTAAGGTGCATATTAATATCCTGTGAATCTTGCTAAAATGAAAATCCAATTAAGTCTGGGGTGGAGCCCCAATTCTGAGTTTCTAGCAAGCTCCCAGGTGATGCCTCTATGGCTGGTCCCAGGAGCCCCCTTTCAGTGTGAGGCTTTTGAAGTCTCAAAGCATTTAGTATACATTTAACTGAACTGCCTCTTAATTATAATAACAATACTTTGGGTTTTTTCCACGTTATTTTTTCCCCAAATATTTTACATTATTTGAGCTTACAAAATTGCCCTTACGAAAAAGATATTGGGTATTTCCATTCCAAGAGGAAATCCAGATACACAATGATGAATGGATGTGTCCAGGGTCTTAAGCAGAGGATAGCACTGGCCCTGTAAGAGCCATTCTTGAGTTTTCAATACACCTGACCTTGATTTATTCAACTTTTTGGCTGATTATGTAGCCCTTAATTTGATGGAAGAAAGGGAACCAAAAGCCTTGTTCATAAATGCATTACAAAAAAATTGAAGTTTGTTAAAAATGTATAAAAAGTCTAATTTTGGAATAACCACATTTCTAGACATCAGGAAGAACTTAGGAAAAAACATTTCAAGTCCTGCCTGCCACATATAAATGAAGTCTTTAGAAGACCTCACTCAAGAGTTGTGGCAAAGTTTAAAACAAGTTAACATTAACTGATGCTGAGGTTAACAAGACAAGTCTTCTGGATTAGTCTTCTAAGAAAAGATAAGCTGTCCTAATAATGACTTGGCAAATTATCTGAGCTGTAACAGGCTTCAAATTGTCGTATCTTCTACTCTAATGGTTTGGCCAAAGAGAAGGGTCTACAACCAGAGACTAGTACCTTTTCATGAATTCTTTTTATCCTATTAGTTTCCTTAACACATTTTAGTTCTAAGATTAAGCAGATGCTGCATAAAATGTCCTTTGTACTTTTCATTTCATCTTTTTTTAGTGCACATTTTTAGAACTAGGTAAGGATAATAAAAAGAAAGAAGTAAAAATTAATTCTATTTTAATTTTGTTTCGTTATTCAAATCAAATATGCTGAATAAATATACCTTGTTTTCTCTAATATGCTAATAAAATTATAATGTATACACCGGTTTCTTATAAAAGAATGAAGAGCTAAATTCCAGTCATGCAACAGAGCTTGGAGACGGGTCATAATGGCTGGGGGCTGGCAATCCCCTTATACCTAGGGTACTGCATCTTTTTTTTTGTTTGTTTTTTTGCTAAAATCAAACAAGATGTAAACTCCAAAAGATTCTCTCTCATTGTAAGATTGAAAATAATAGCATCCTTTCCATCAAAAATTGTAACTGTTGTTGTGGGGGAGTTATGCTTTTGAAAGCATCATTTAAAAACTGTTTTTCAGGTGGCAAGACCCATACTCTATCCTTCTGTATTTCCTATCAAAATGTTGGTGAGGCAAGGAAGGAAAGTAGACAGTTTATATACACCAGAATCCTAATCATACCTGGGAAGGGAACAATGCTATTACCATAGTCATAGTATTTTGGTAAACCTGAAGAATCTGTAGGTCACATGGGCAGAAATAAGCTACCATCTGCTTCTACCAGCAGGTGGATGAGAAAACATACAGTCTTTTTCACTAATTACATACAACAACATCTAACTCTAAATATTTTGCATGTAGAGATTTCCATCCTATGTTTATAAATAGAAAAGAAACAGAAAAGACAAAGAAACACTTATTTTAAAGATCTTAATATCTTGTTTGTTAAGCAATTAGTATTTAGGAGAGGGGGTATGTTGACAGCTCTGCAAACAGAAATTTCTGATTCATCTGCTAAAGAGGTACTCACATACGTTGGCAGACTTCCTCACTCTGCTTTGTTTAATGGTTTACCCATATTCCACATAAAACCACCTTGTTTTTCCCAAACCACCTTGGAGATCCATCTTAATAATTAATCTGTTAAGTATTAGAGTAGAGAATATAAGCTGTTCACTCCTTGAGTCTTGGGAAATGTCAGTGTAATGTCAAATTTTTTATTTTATTTTATTTTCCTCCTTGAGACACCTGTGCTATTTAATCATATCTGTAAATAATTACAGATGAAGCAAAAAATCCAATTGTTATGAATTCCCGGAAAATAAAATATTCTCCAGTATCATCCATGCAGTCAATTCCATACTTCTTTTGCATAGCCATGTGTCACTTTAAGCAGTGCGTGTATGACCGCAAGTATTAGCTACTCACTAAAATCGATCTACTCCCTTCTTCCTGGGGAGAGCTGAATTACATTTTACAGACACACTTGAACTTAGACACAGCTATGTGACTGAATTCCAACTAAAGGAGTATGAGCAGACATGATATGTATCACTTTCAGGCTTCATCCTTTAGAAACTTTCATGTATGCTCTTCTAGGCTTTATTCCCTTTTCTGGCTGACCAGGATGGAGGCAATCATGGTGGCTGCGAACTATAGGTGTGGGGAAAAAAAGCCAACTATTTAGCTGCCTAAAATGCTTGACATTTTATCCACTCAGGATTGTCATGTTGCCAAGAAATAAAATTCTATTGTTTTTAAGACATTATACATTTGGAGATTCCGTTGTCATAGCAGTTGGCATTTTTCTATATAATTTCCTATATAATTCAGACAGCATTCTTGAAAAACCTGAAAATCAGCCCATTGTTTTTCTGAATAGTATAATGCTTAATTGACCCAAGATCCTGTCTATTCTCTTTTCAACATATCAGAAATCTTGATAAATTTTTCCCAAAAAGTCCATATTAATGATTTATATCCATTCATTCATTGACATGTAATATTACTGACACTGAGAAATGGAAGTTCTGGACCTAATTTTACTGATCATGGAAGCAAAAAAAAGAGAAACTGGTGTTTAGGTTATAGAAACAGAGGAAACAGATTTAGCAAATAAAAATAAAGGATTTCCAGTTAAATTTGAATTTCAGATGAATGAAAAAAATTTTTAATTATGTCCCACTTTACCACTTATACCACTTTGGACAATTTACACTAAAAAAAGTGGTCAAAGTTTACCTGACATTCAAATTTAACAGAGTGTTCTATATTTTGTCTGGCAAGTCTAATCAGGATGGCTATAGTCTAAGTATAAATTATTGTCTTGAAAAATCAGGTTGAAATTGATAGAAATAAAGAGAACAAAACTTTTTAAATAAACCTAAATGATATGGAGGATAGAAGTAAAATTGTCAACAAATGGATAATAGAACACAGAGAAGAAAATAACAATCGAAAGGGATAAAAATATTTGAATAAATAATGGAAACATCACATAAAACATAATAGAAAAACTTCAGAAGACAAGGGATCATAGATTGGTAAAGACATATTGTAGTAAAATTGAAGAACATCAAAGAGAAAGATATTCTAAGAGCTAAGACATAATTCTAAGAGTAATTTCTAAAAAAACTCGAAAGAAATTCTAAAAGGTCCTAGAGTAGGGGGAAAAACGGTAGATCATGCACAAATGTAAAAGAATCAGATTTCTAAAAGACAATTGAGGCAAGATAATTCAACATAATCCTTAAAATTGATACAAAGTCATTGGATTCATCAAAAGAATGACACCACCGGTTAGCTTGTCAGGCTCTCATTAATTAGCAAGATAGCCTTTATTCAAGGTTTCATTAATTTATTCAACAAATATTTAGTAAAGTTTTACAAAATATCTTATGCTAGGCACTGATCCTCCTAAATGCTCAGAATTTAAATGTAAAAGGTTTGCTTAAATCCCAGTGTATTAAATGTAATAGAAGGCTGACCCAGCATTTCCTGCTGGTTATAACAGAACACCTGGTGCTCAAGGTGCTCAAGCACCTGGTTCCACAGGTGCTCAATAGGTTTTGTTAACTTTTTTTTTTTAATGGCCAAATACATTGGGAAATAGCACATCTTCTTGGAGACTAACATTGCACATAAAAGACCAAAAAGTCTAAGAAATCTAACTTTGTTTAACCCTTCACTTCTTATTGAATACATTTGACCACAGAATACATTTTTCCCCCAAGAATACCAAGTAACATCTTAAGGAATCCTAGTGATCTGGGGAACCCAGTTCAGAAAGGTTATTGCTTTCATAAAATATATTTTTCTGAAATGTTTCATAATAGTCACTTATTGGATGGAGTACATAAATTAAATCAACTATGATATTTAACCCTATTAAAGAAAGGAGATGTACCATCTCCATTCTTCTAATTGCCATTTGTTTAAGCATTTCTCTTATTTCCATAGCTGTTGGCTGTGATTTTGCAAGAACAGCCACAAGAAAAAAACATAGTGAAGCAACTAAAGTTGGTGTTGAAATTTATATCCAACAGTATTTAACTGCAGAAGTATTAAAATTACTATGGTACACATGGGGACTCATCGGCCCAGGATTTACTATCATTGATATCACCCCTGAGTAGCTGAGTACATTACAAACACAACACTATAAAGGAGACTGCAATATGGGAACAATGTGCTGGGAAAGTGTTTCAGTAAATAAAGACTCAGTAGACTTTACGGCTTTTGGTAATACTTGTCACTTAATTCAGTTTATAAAGATTTGCTTATTAAATTTTGTAGGGCAAAATAACACATCTTCCCGTTTCTAGCAGTGATGTTGACATAGGTTTCAAAAAGCTGCAGCTGCAGTCTTCCTGGACCTCCCTCTCCCACTTTATTACAATACGTGTTGTTCTGAAATTTTCAATTCAGCTATAAACAATCTACTTTATCAACAACATGCTTTTGCACTTTTTGAAATGGTGCTTTGAGGCAGATAAATGAAAATAAGTATGGCAGAGTGCCAATAAAAATTCTGCAAACTGTATCTTTGGTGGAGTACGGACAAAGGCAGCACAACATTATATTTATTTATTTACTGTTGATTCTGAAACCCATTTCTACCCTTACAATAGCTGTTTTATTTTGTTGGCTATTTGTTCTGATCTTAGCTGACACTTTTAGATAGCAATGGCTTACACACTTTTAATCAATACGAAGAGTTTTTTTTTGGAAATCTGGTGTCTTTTCAATTGCTATACGTGTTCACAGGGTAAACAGAAGTTGAATTCTGAAGTTTAGGACACAGTAAACAAAAGTGCTACTTATTGCCTCAAACTCAGCCCATTTGAATGTATAGGACCCCAGGTTCTAAACTGAGGTCTATCAGCTCTAAAGCATTTTAGTGTAAAGGTAGTTTCATATAATATATATTTAATATATAATAAATTATATATATATTCCTTTGGTTGCCTATTTTTAATCTGGTATCTCTTTCAATAGCTTTGCTTAATGACCTTTCTTCATGCTTTTAGGATTCTTCACAAACTTTGCTTTACAAAGATCTGCTAAATGGAATAGCAATGAAAAATAAAAGGCATTATATATTTCATTTCTTTTTATGGCTGAGTAATATTCCATTGTATATATGTGCCACATCTTCTTTATCCATTCATCTGTTGATAGACACTTAGGTTGCTTCCATGTCCTGGCTACTGTAAATAGAGTTGCAATGAACATTGTGGTATATGACTCTTTTGGAATTATGGTATATGCCCAGGAGTGGGATTGCTGGGCCGTATGGTAGTTCTATTTTTAGTTTTGTAAGGAACTTCCATACTGTTCTCCATAGTGGCTGTATCAGTTTACATTCCCACCAACAGTGCAAGAGGGTCCCTTTCTCCACACTCTCTCAGCATTTATTGTTTGTAGATTTTTTTTTTTTTTGCGGTACGCAGGCCTCTCACTGCTGTGGCCTCTCCCGAACGTACAGCCCCAGTGGCCATGGCTCACGGGCCCAGCCGCTCCGTGGCATGTGGGATCTTCCCGGACCGGGGCACGAACCTGTGTCCCCTGCATCAGCAGGCGGACTCTCAACCACTGCGCCACCAGGGAAGCCCTGTTTGTAGATTTTTTGACGATGGCCATTCTGACCAGTATGAGGTGATACGTCATTGTAGTTTAGATTTGCATTTCTCTAATGATTAGTAATGTTGAGCATCCTTTCATGTGTTTGTTGACAATCTGTATATCTTCTTTGAAGGAGTTATTTGTAGTGAGGTGGATGGACCTAGAGTCTGTCATACAGAGTGAAGTAAGTCAGAAACAGGAAAACAAATACTGTATGGTAACACATATATATGGAATCTAAAAAATAAAATAAAATAAATGGTTCTGAAGAACCTAGGGGCAGGACAGGAATAAAGACGCAGACGTAGAGAATGGACTTGAGGACACGGGGAGGGGGAAGGGTAAGCTGGAATGAAGTAAGAGAGTGGCATGGACATATATACACTATCAAATGTAAAATAGACAGCTAGTGGGAAGCAGCCGCATAGCACAGGGAGATCAGCTCGGTGCTTTGTGACCATCTAGAGGGGTGGGAGGGAGACACAGAGGGAGGGGATATGGGTGTATAAGTATACGTATTCATTTTGTTATACAGCAGCAACTTGTTAGTAAAGCAACAATGTAAAGCAATTATACTACAATAAAGATGTTAAAAAAATGGCATTATATATTGTGAAAGAAAAGAGACTGTGAAATTGAATTTCTCAGCTTCATATTGATTTGGGTTATGAGAACTTCAAATTCCAGTTTAATTCTCTGTAAGTAAATTTTAATTTTATGCACACTAATTAAAGATTTGCTATTTGATATTAGTTTGGAAATACCCAATTACAAAGTACATTTGAACTTCATGGGCTTTCAATTCTAAAAGGAAGTCCTTGGGGGTCCCCTCTTAGTAATTAATAATTTTATTGAGTTTGGGGTCAAATCAAATATGTCCATGATCCAGAGTCCTCCACAAACCTAGCAACATTTTATTTATTCTTTTCAATTATAATTAAAGTGACTTGTTTAATAAGCTAAGTGGAAAAATTGAAGTTGAGTCAGGCCATGAAGATTTAACATTAAAAAATAAATTTTAAATGGACTCAATATAAATGCTTGCATGCAGTAAAAAATAGTGAATTCTGTTTTATCTGTGTTTGTCTTTAGTTTATATTGCATGAAATATGAAGAATGTTCATTCCAAAAAAAACTATAAATTTAGCAGTCTAAAATTTACTGGTCATTTAATTTTAGTTACAAATCCAACTCTAAAATTATTTAATATTTTATGACATAGCTAAATTTATTTGAAATTCAATGTAAAAAGTAAGTCTTTAACATATTTTCCCTGTCCCTATCAACAAGAAATAAATGCTCTTCTCATGGAGAATTTCTAGAAATTAAAATATTCTTGAGTATTGATTTAATGGTTGTAATAGTTTTATGTAGTCTGTTGCAATATATATTTTTAATTATAAGTTTAGAAATTATTATACATTAAAGTATACAGCTCCAGGGATTATATATTAATAAAGTTGATATATCAGCACATTTTACATTAGAACTCACAAATTAAGAAATAGAATCATGAAATACTCCTATGTAGGAAAATGAATACCAGTGATGAATAATTCTAAGCAACATATTCACGACATTTCAAAAATAAAGTAAATTTGGACACATTGCTGTGACATCTACACTCCCATCATACTTGGCTTCCAAATCAAAACTGGATTAGAGCCATTCTACTTTGTACTTGAATACAAAGAGCAAATAAGAGAATTCTGGGAAAGCACAAACAGGGAGCTGAATTTCTCAACCACATTAGGAGTAGAATTAAGGTTCATATACACACACACACACAACAAAAGGATTAACTAAGGGAAACAGAAATTGACTTTTTATGGATAACAAATGGCAAAGTTATCTCCAGACTGTTCCATAGCCTGTCTACATCAACCCTCACTTTTAAAATTCACCCACCCTCACTACCTCGTACTTACCTCTGAGGCATTCAGCAAGAACTTTGACACTTGGTTTGTGTTTTTTCCCCTCCACCTCATCTTCTGCAACGACCACAGTTGACAATGCAACAAACACCCACCCAAGTCAAAGGATTTTGTAGATTTTTAGCATGTAAATTTTAGGGACATGTTGATAGGACAAAAAGTGTGACATTCGCCACAAACCTCTGTGTACCAAGATCCAACCACATGGCACTCTCATCATTTCCTGAATATGCTTTGACTGTTTCATGATTCTACCCTTTGCCTACATACTCTACTCTGGTTATCCTGAATGACCTTCCCCTAGACTCAGTTTGTGTAAAACTCCTGCTTATTCAAGGCGCAGGTGCTCTTTGCCTTTTCAATAAAACCTTTCCCAGCTCCGGGAGGCAGAACAACTGCACTTCACCCAGTTCTGTAATTATCTGTCTACGTAAATAATATCTCACTCAACTTTGAATGTTTTGAGGACAGGAACCATGCTTCATTCAGCTTTCAGCAGTATGGTTTACTGAATGTCATTGAATGAGTAATAGGATAAAAATGAGGATTCGATTACAACTCAGCAACCCTCTATTTAACACACGCAGAACACAAGAAAGACGTTGTGTTAGGGCTATGGGACATACAAGTTAAACAAGACTTGGAACTAGTCCTCTAAGAGCTCACGAGAAGGAGCTTCCTTCTGTAAGGCAGAGGTAGGAAAGATCATGATAAATTCTGTGACAGGTACTTGGACCCACCAAGTACCTGTCACAGAATTTATGTGCAGAGTGATGTAAAGGATTTTAAATCAGCAGAGAAAAGCACAGACCATCATGATCATCATTACTGCTATTTTATTGAGAACTTACACTGTGCTAAGTACATTAAAAACATTCCTTTTAACGGACTTAGAGATTATCATACTAAGTGCAGTAAGTCCGACAGAGAAAGACAAAAGCCATATGATATCACTTATATGTGGAATCTAAAATATGACACAAATGAACTTATCTACGAAACAGAAACAGACTCACAGACGTAGAGAACAGACTTGTGGTTGCCGAGGGCGGGGGGGGAAGGATTGGGAGTTTGGGATTAGCAGATGCAAACTATTATACATAGAATGGATAACCAACAAAGTCCTACTGTATAGCACAGGGAACTATATTCAATATCCTGTGATAAACCGTAATGGAAAGGAATATAAAAAAGAATACATATGTATAACTGAATCACTTTGCTGTACAACAGAAAGTAACACAGCATTGTAAATCAACTGTACTTCAATAAAAAAAATTTTAATTATCAGAAAACAGTATAATGTAGAAAATATCATTATCCCCTTTTTATATATGACTGACAGGGGTTAAGCTGCTTGCCTGTCCACATACCCTGTAAATCACATACTTAGGATTTGAGCACAGACTCTGAATTCCACACACTCTTAATCTTTTTGAGGTCAAAGCACTTCATACAACATACACTTTGTCTTAAATTTAGGTACTTTCTAATGCACTTCTTAGTAGGAAACTCTGGCACAATTTTTACCTGAATAACATTCAATCCTTCAGGTCGACTCTGGGCCAAAGAGGTTAATTAACAAATTCGATATGGTGACACCTCAGCACAAATGTTCATAGAATGAGTCTATTCCTTCTTCTAGGGCTTGACCACACTCTGTTTAAATAACTTAACTAGCAATTTGAACATCTGGTGTGTTTATTGACTCTCTCAGCATTTTAGCATCAGATCCTAAAATAGGGAATTTTCAGTTCCTACTTTTTCAGTCTTATGCTTTTTAACACTGAGAAGCGGATGCCATATTCTGAAAACTACATCCTGTAAATTCCCCAAAGTGGCTGCTTTGCTAGAAGTAGCAGGAGTAGTGGCACTATTACACAGATGTGCACATTTTTTAAACTTTTAGAAAAGCTACCACACAATTGCTTTTAAACAAGGCCCCTTGTGAGAGAGAAAACAGCCTGGATGTGTACTGCTTAATATGGAATTGGATTTTCTATGGTATGTACACATGGGAAATATCATTTGAGGGGTAAAAGACATGGGCAAGCAGAGCTGTAAGTTGAGGGGTACGTATAATTGATGGATGAACTCTGCAAAAAAAAGTTCAAATATGTGAAATGTGACTTTGTTAAGAATGACAAGGTCAGAGATACTGAAGGCAGTATCCTTCAGCTTGGAAGGCAGGAAGGCAGGAAGGCAGGATGGCAGGAAGGAAGGGAGGAAGGAAGGGAGGAAGGGAGGGAGGAAGGAAGGAAGGAAGGAAGGAAGGAAGGAAGGAAGGAAGGAAGGAAGGAAGGGAGGAAGGAAGGGAGGAAGGGCTCACTCTGCAGGTGAGAATCACTCAGGGACACCAAACATGACCCATCCTTTGCCCTGGGTTTGCTCTAGATTCCAGTTTGGGTCTCCTCCCTCTCATCCTCTGTGTCTACCGTTTTCCTATCTAGGTGCCATCTCTCTCCTAGACACATTCTAGGAGAAAGAGAGAAGCAAGCCTGAACTTTGCAGCTTGTAAATGAGCTCACTGTGGAGGAGCTATTTAATGCAAATGAATAACCAGCAAGGCCCAGGAAAGCTGAGCAGAATGGAGCCTGGGAGGTCCCCTCTCGCCACTCGCACGTGGCACACCCATTGGCACTAATACGGCTTAAGCATTCATACTGAGGGGCTGCAAACCCCTGGGCAGAGACAGGCAGTATACACACTAGACATGGAAAATGTATGAGCAAAAAAAGATTAACTGACAAAAAGTTAATTAAAACTGCTCTGATTATGAGGTAGAATTTAACAATTACTTTAAAAAATGCAGTGTGACACAGTGCAGCGCTGCAGCTGAATTAATCATGAATGAGGAGAGCGCTGTTTAATTTTTGTGTGCATGAGAAAAACACTCGACAGATTTGACAATTAGAGCAGGGCAACAGCATTGCGTGGCACAATGCGAGGCGGGTTTTCCCAGTGGTTTTTTGGGAGGGAGCTAAGCAGATGTGCTCAAATATTTACAAATGCACAATATTCTCATGCTCTTCAGCTGCCCACCCTGCTGATTTCACAAGAAGTCGCCTTCAATCTGGAGGCCGCTGCGGGAGCCACACGTGCTGTGTCTCCCCGCTCAAGGAGTGGCTCAGCCAAGTTCCCCCGGCTTCCAAGCCGTGCACTTATCCAAAGAGCAAAGCAGGCCAGCAGGTGACAAAGGGCCAGAGCTCTTTCAAACACTCAGCTTCCAGGATTCGCTTTGCCCATAAAGTGGACGGTGCATGCAATCACATGGGTAAGGCAGGGGCTGAGCTGAAATTGCCCCAACCGCCTGGCTGTTTAGTAACTGCCCTCAATGAGCATTTCCCAAACCCAGCCCAGCTCTGTAACAGGAGCTTCTCCTATAGCTGTGAAGTAGCCTTGAAGGACCACAAAACACCTACCAGCAAGACCCTAGATGAATGCTTTACATCTTGGATTCTAGGTTGTCAGCCTAATTATGAGAGAGAAGACTTGCAATTACTAGTACTTTTATTGCTACCAGTAGGCATATTACTCCTATGGTCTTTTTTTCTTCTTTCAATTTTATGGGTATAGTTTACATACCAAACAATTCACTCATTTAAACTGCATAATTCAACAGTTTTTAGTATATTCACAGCATTGTACAACCAGCACCACGATCAATTTTAGAAACCCCATACCCTTTAGCTATCGTCGTTCAATTCTTTTCCTGCCAGTCTGAGGCAACCACTAATCTTCTTTCTGTTTCTATAGATTCACCTATTCTGGATATTTCATAAATGGAATCATATACTATGTGGTCTTTGGTGTGTCTGGCTTCTTTCACTTAGCATACTGTTTTCAAGGTTCATTTATTGTCTTAAGACTCTCAGGGCTGCTATAACAAAGGTAGCACATTAGGTAGCTCATAAACAACAGAAATTTATTTCTCACAGTCCTGGAGGCTGGAAATCTGAGATCAGGGTACCAGCAAAGTTGGGTGGGGGCCGTCTTTTGGGCTGCAGACTTCTCATTGTATCCTTACAAGGTGGTAGGGAGCTCTGAGGGATTTCTTTTATACTAATCCCATTCATGAGGGCTTCACCCTCATGACCTAATCACCACCTATTAATATCATCACTTTTGGATGAAACTTAGAATTTCAACATGTGAATTTCGAGGGGACACAAATATTCATTCAGACCATAGCGTCCATGCTGTAGCGTGTATCAGTATTTCGTTTATTTTTATGGCTGAAAAATATTCCATTATATGGGTATACCACATTTTGTTTATCCATTCATCTATAATGACTGTTTCTATTTTTTGGTCATTATGAATATAATGCTGCTATGAACACTCATGTACAAGTTTTCATGTGGACATATGTTTTCATTTCTCTTGGGTATATACCTAGAAGTAGAATTGCTGATCAAACAGTAACTCTATGTTTGGCTTTTGAGGAATTTCCAGACAATTTGCCAAAGGAGTTGTACTATTTTACATTCCCACCAGCAGAGTATGAGGTTCTGATTTCCACATCGTCACCAACGCTTACTATAACTTTTTTATTAAAGCCATCATGGCAGGTGTGAAATGCTATCTCATTGTGGTTTGGATTTGTATGTATTTACCTGATGACTAATGATGCTGAGCATCTTTTGATGTGCTTAGTGGGCATTTTTATATCTTCTTTACAAAAATGTCCATTCAGATCCCTTTCCCATTTTGTAACTGCTATTTGTAATTTGTTATATGTCCTTTCACTATTGACTTGTAAGTGTTCTTTGTATATTCTAGATACAGGTCTCTTATCAGATATATAATTTGTAAATATTCTTTCCTATTCCTTGGGCTGTGTTTTCACTTTCTTGAGAATGTCCTTTGAAGCATACAAGATTTTAAATGTGATGAAGTCCAATTTATCTATTTTTAGTTTTGTTGCTTGTGCTTCTGATGTCACATCTGAGAAACCATTGCTAAATTCAAAGATTAACTCCTCTATTTTCTTCTAAGAGTTTTATAGTTTTAGTGCTTACATTTAGTTCTTTAACCATTTTGAGTTAATTTTAAAATATGGTGTGAGGCAAGGGATTAACTTGTTGAAAGATCATGAACATTTTAAAAATTACCTCTAATGCCTCCTCTAATTCAAGTCTTCATCATTTCATACCAGTATTTTTTTTTTTTTTTTTTGGTCTGGGGTTGGGACACAGAAAGACTCTCAGTGGTGCTGTAGTAACCGGTATGTGCCCACCCCATTTTAACCTGCTAAAATGTCAAATTCCACCTACCACATTCTTCTCATATGTCCCATAACTCTCCAAAGCATAGGCTTTAGAGTCACAGACATGGGCTTATTTTGAGCTGTAGCATTTACTATTCATGTCAGTTAGAGAAAGGTATTCCTTCCACCTTTCTAGCTTTCATACACTTCTCTGTTAAGTGAAGGTAGTGATGTTGAAATGAATGTCATTGGTGTTCTGTCAAGAGTCCATCAATTTCTTTCATGGGTACTGGTAGCCACCTCCCAGCTCCTATGTCTTTTTGCTTGAAATGATCTGCATCCGAAACTCTCTTTGGAAGACAGCCCCTGAGCCACTGGAACATTCTGCTTACTTGGACAGAGAGCTGGAAGTGCCTGGGAGTCTACATAAGCCCTGGGGTAACCCTTACACTAGGAGTATGAAAGCCTTTGTCTGAAAGGTGACAACCCCAGACTGTCTTTTACCTTCCAGAGTTGTCCTGCAGCATCAGGCTCAGGCTGGAACTTCACCTGAAGTTGCACTCTGCATGGCTTCTTCCCTCCTTTCGTCCTGCTTCCACTACTCCCTTTCTGGCTTCTCATGAAGTGAGAAGTCCCTTAATGAAATGCTTGAACATCACCTCAGGGTCTGCTCTGGAAAACCTGGCACAAGACAAATATCTACCTCCTACAACTACTGTTTGAACAAATGAGACTTTATATTCTGCATGCGAAAGAATGAAGCCAGGCCCTCACCCTGTTCTATATTCAAACATAAACTCAAAATGGATTAAAGACCTAAGTGTAGAGCTAAAACTATAAAACTCTTAGAAGAAAACATGAGAGTACCATGTAGAACAATATCTAGAAAATAGGAGGTGCTCAATAAACGTCAGTTTTCATGGTGGTGGTCATTGTTGTATAAATGGTTACTTACCACCCCAAATTCTAGGGTTGACTACCAGGCACACAACAACCAATCCATGAGTATTTTGTATTGAATTTTAAATTTTTTTAAATTGTTGCTTCTATGCATGTTTCCCTGTCTTAAGGGACATTTTGTGAAGAATCTGAGGTTTAGGGCTCATTCTGTCTCTATATAGTGTAATATTCTAAAATGACCCAGTTTGAGTCAGTGGTTCTGATCATCTATTAAACAAATAAATCTGAATGGATGTTAATCAGTTCATGGTCTTATTATGGCCTAATATTATCAAAATGTATCTCAGAGGAGGATGATCTATAACATCTCTGAATAACTGTATCCCTTAGTTCAGACCAGATGCCCCATGCCCTGAAAGGAAAATTTTCATTGAATGGAATGTATTTGGCTTTTATTTGTTGTTGTTTTATTTTCAACAAGATAATGAAAAAGAAGATTTAATTCTATTAATTATCTTTAGGAAAGCACAACAATTATTTGTGTGTCATGCACAGCCTATGGGTTTCTCAAGGTCAAAAATAAATCCATTTTCCTTGTTCAAAATCCCTTTCATAAATTCTACATGGTAGGGTTTTGTTTGTTTGTTTGTTTGCTTGTTTTGCACAAACTGTCTGTTCATCGTCTTTTTAAGAACAAGTGCTGTTGCAAAGGATTTGATGTACTTTCATACTGTGCTATGACAAAATATTCATGGAAAGCGTACTTGCATTACATTGAAAATGCATCACTAGTAGCTAGCTAGTTATAATGTATACATAAATTATCGTTTAACAAAGATATGCATAGGATTTATTTTGACATATCAGAAATAATAATGTGCAGTTGTCTAGTGACATGGGTATTACAAAGACTTTCATGCATTGTATTATTTTATCATCACAGTAGACATTCAGGCTATTTATTACTTATCCCATTTTAACCTAACCTTAACCTTAAATGTTAAGGTTCAGACAGTTAAGTGACTGCTGTATTAGAGATGAACAATCCACCAACTATTTGGGCTTCACCTTCCATAATGTATAGTTGTTGATTAAAAAAAAAAAAAAAGTTTCCCAGCCAAAGACATTTCCCAGCCTTCTATGCCTTCACTTATGGCCAAGAGATTAGGTTCTGCCAATCAACTGTGAATAGAAGTGACTGTCACTTCCAGACAAGGATTTTTAAGAAGTCTGTATTCTTTATTATCTCTCTCCCTATCCAGCACCTGAGTACTCTGAGAATGAATGCAGGGATTACAAGAAGGGAGAAACCTAGATCCTTGTATCCCTGCAGAAAGGAAGCCCACCCACCAAGCAGGACTCTCCACACTGAACTGACTTGAAACTCATGCCTTTTACCATTGGGTAAATCTGCAGTGGTTCTCCAATGTCACTGCGTGTATAAGCACCAGTGGAGGATGTTACAAATGCAGGTTCTGACGCTAACCCAGAGAGTACATTTCCATAGGTCAGTGTGAATCTGTGCCTTGAGTACTTCTGTAATGTCACCATGTTGGAGAAATACAGCCAAGGTGGACACAGCTCCTCCCATCATCTTCCCCACCCCACCCTCATTAGACTAGAGAAATGACTTGTCTCTCTTCTAGACCAATGCCTTGCGCAGAGTAAGTTTTCAGTATTTTAGAAGTTTTCTTTTCCTTATGAATGTATTTATTATGTGGGAAACAGAAACTAGAAGAAAAAAAATCCCAGCATCCACTTTTCGGGCTCCCAAAGACTCAAACCAAGGATGGAGCATCTGATGGCTTAGACTTGAGTTATATGCCTAGGTTACCATCGGCTGCATTCTGAGAAGAGGTAATTAAAGTGGAAGTCTGGATCCTGTTTCAAAGGGGATGTGGAGGTAAGGAAACCAAAACATGCCCAAGTCCACGTTTGCTCCCAACTATCACAGAGATAATATAAGACAAGGAGATTCATTTTTCAGGACTTAAATAAGCTCACAATATTCTTAAAATATTAGTCCAAAGTTGAAACACGTTTAGCATTATTATGGAATTAATTAATAACTAATAATCCATATTCATTCTTTCTGGCTCAAGGAAATACCAAGAATACTGATATAATTCTGATTAGAACTTCAGAGAAATATCCAGAATTGGGAAGTGGTTGGTAATGTCAGAGACATGAGTGCATTAACAAATGTTGCATAGGAATTCCAAAATTTCAAAGGCTTAAAGGGAAAATCTTCAAACTGCTTCTTTCTCTGCCAAAGAACACATGGAAATCTGGAAGAATGTGCTGAAAATATTGGTAATCATTAGAAGAGCCAGATCAATTTGTCTGTAGCACTGATAGGAAAAGAAGCTCAGTTGCAGGTTGTTGTCAAGATGCCCCAACCTAACAATTGTCAGAATCAGTGGAATACATCAGCCATCCCCAGAACATTTTTTACCTTTTCAGCACAGTGGATGTATCCCTAAGTTTTTTCTAGACTGTATTTTAACACTGGTGAAACTTTATTCACAATATTATGTTCCTAATTTACTGCAGGACTACATATATTATTTTCAATTTATATTTTCAATTCCTACACTCCGAATCTAACTATATACAAATGGGTTGTTCTCTTTTTCCAGAATCTCTTCACTCTATTTTGACATAAGATTAAGTAGCATATCCTTATAATCACCAAGTTTACACCTATTCTTGTCAGTATTTCCTTTGATTTCATTTTGATTGGTGGTCCATAAGCACTATATGTGTTTATGAGTGTGGGTGTGCTGTTTGAGAATGTGTGTGAGGTTGTATGTATCAGTATGTGTGACTGTGTGTTTGTGTGTAAATATGTGTATTGGTGTGTATGTATCAGGGTGTGTGACTGTGTGTTTGTGTGTAAATATGTGTGTTTGTGCTCTTAAGAAACTAAAGAAAACCACATAAAATAATTGAGTGTAAAACCAAATAGATAGCAAGACAAATATTTTAATATTGGATGCTAAATTTATATAAAAACAAAAAAGGGGCTATTACTTTTATGGGTACAACTTATTTCCTTAAAAGTGGCTTAAAGTAATTTTTGGTTTGAAATTAATTATAAATTAACAAAGTAACATATTACTAATTACTTAGTAATATTTTTACATTAGTATTATTTTTTACCTTTGTGACTGCAGCAAATACTCTTATATGAAAAGTTATGTCTTAAAGTTGATCTGCAGAGTCAGAGAATACATTTCTTTCTTTGGTCAACATTTACAAATCTTTTCCTGTTTTCATGGCCATTGTCATCACAATGAATGTTCTGTTGCAGCAAAAGACTGAAACATTCTAAAAAACTTAGCTGTTCTCACATTTGATTTATTCTTTTTTGTTATGATATTTAAATTTTTAAAGTGCAACAGGTTGTTTTAGAAGTGTTGGATAACAAATTTCTTGAAGATTTCCAGAAAACAAAAGTTCTATCAAAATGAGAAAAAACAACTAAGCGAAACTCCAAAACACTTTCCTTCAAACACTAACACGAGCTGGTTTAGTGGTGTCTACAAAGTGCCAAACCAACCTGGTAGAGGGAAAAAAATCATTAACTTGCCTGGTTGTTTTGGCTACATGTTACTAGTTTTACTTTTTCATTAAAATGCTTTGGCATTAGGGAGAAAAATATATATTGTAGATTGAAGAGTTAAAGAGCTTGCTTTATTCAATTAAGTAGATTTTAAAAAATATATAATTTGAAGAACTAGGCTTCTCAGAAATTGTGGTTAAAGACTGAATTAATAAAGCAAATAATGGCATTTTCCTTTTAAATCAGATACTTCCCTGACATATTGAGACATCACTTTCTCTTTGAAACATTCTCGTTTAATAGTAAGATTTTGTCCTTTTTCTTAAGCATATGTTCTTTTTTCAAAGTGAGATATCTGTGTACATCAAAAGAAGAGATGAAAATAAAACAGAATTTGATCAATTATTGAGAAAAATAATAACTTTCCAAAAACTAGTAGGCTTTTTAAAAACTGACTTTAGAATCTGAAAGGACCAAGGAGAGAAAGGTTTGAGTTACACTAGGCATTATGTCATGATTCTACCATTTTACTAAATATTTAAAACATAACTGATATTGATAATATTTCAAAATTTTTAAAAATATAGTTTATGATAATTCATTGCAAATAAAGAAAATGGTCCATTTAAAAATATTAGAAATTAGAAAATTAAAGGTTTGATACTATGTTTGACATTTTATAAATGCATTTTTATACTCAATTATTACCATTTTACTTGTTATTAAGGTACAATATAGATGTCTGTATTGGTGGCTTCAGTTTAGTAGGTGATAATTTTACCTACTGTGTAAAAAAATTATGTTTTAAATTAAGGCAATGAAATATGGCTATTATTTTTGCTTTATGTAATAGGACAAATACACTAGTACTTGTTTTCCCTTAATATGCACTAATCATTAATAATGGAATAATATCTATTCAAAAATTACAATTCAACATTTCTTCTTGAATCCACGTTGAATGCTTCTAAAGATTCATGAATCAAGCAACATAATGTGATTATTTGCCATTTTTAGAATTTTAGTTCAACCCCTGGACAGACCATTTTCAATTCACCATCTTTTGTTTGTGTTGCAACATTCTGCATCTCTTGACACTTCTGCAGAATACCTGTTACAGTGTTTGTCTCTTCACCTCTTCCATACCCTAGTGTTCACACCTCAAGGAATTATCATGTTACAAGTAAACAAATATGTTCTATCTACCAGTTTGCAAAAGTGGGCAAAACAAGTTTTTTTTACCACTATTCAACATACACTGTAGATACATCTCATGCATGCTTATTAAGTTTTAATTGAAACATTAAATCTGAGGCTAAATTACTAATGATACCACCTCTGTTAATTCTCTCATACTTTGTTTGGCAAGCAAATCTACAACTGCTTTTTGTATTGAGATGTATTGATGGCTCAAAAAAATGACCTAGAGATTTTACCTGCCTAGAAAAAAAAAAAAAAAGAAAAGAAAATAGGAGGAAAATAAAGTGTTTTTCATTTGATTTTAAGAGGACCAAATACAGGATAATAAACACGTTTTCAAAAAAATGCCATCTTTTGAAATGTGATGATGTATTTCTTTGTAAAAAGCTGAGGAATCTCCCCTGGAATTAGATTCCAGGTGTGGAATAACCAGATGTGGTTTTATCCCTGTACTGGAATCTGATTCAAGAGAGTTGATGAGGTTGTCCATTACTAACTTCCAATTTAGTTTATGGAGTCTACATTTTCCGAGAAAATTAAATGATTCATAGGCACCCAATTCAGGAAGTGAGTGCAATCAGAACAACTGCTGGCAGAGATCTTTTGGGTTAAATTAGAGCAATGAGACAAGCTGGAGCATATTCACTAGTCTAAAAAACATACAACCCATTAATATATATATACCATATCTGGCAATGGACACTTAGGTTGCTTCCATGTCTTGGCTATTGTAAATAGTGCTTCTATGAATATTGGGGTGCATTTATCTTTTCGAATTAGAGTTTTCTCTGGATATATGCCCAGGAGTGGGATTGCTGGATCAGACAGTAAAAAGAATAAAATAATGCCATTTGCAGCAACATGGATAGACCTAGAGACTATCATAGTAAGTGAAGTAAGTCAGACAGAGAAAGACAAATATTATATGATATCTCTTATATGTGGAATCTAAAAAAAATGATATAAATGAACTTACTTACAAAACCAAAACAGACTCACAGACATAGAAAACAAACTCACTTACCAAAGGGGAAAGGGGGGGCAGGGGAAGGGATAAATTGGGAGTTTGGGATTATCAGATACAAATTACTATATATAAAGTAGATAAACAACAAGGTCCTACTGTATAGCACAGGGAGCTGTGTTCAATATCTTGTAATAATTGAAAAGAATCTGAAAAAGAATACTCACACCCATATGTATATACATGTAAACTGAATCACTTTGCTGTACACCAGAAACTAACACAATATTGCAAATCAACTATTCTTCAATTAAAAAAAAGTAAAATACTAAAGGTATGTTTCCAAGTTTACTTAGAGATAATTATTTCTGTAGAGCCATAATCATGAGGTGTTGTGGTATCTACAGTAAGCAGTTTAATATTGCATTTCAATTCCTAAAGGCAATGAGGAGAAGGCAGAAAATTGTGTGAATGGAAAACTTTATCATATGTCAGTGAATGTTACACTCCTGCCTCCTAGGCTGGCTAAACTTTTTAATCATTATGTTAAACAGAGAAAAATACAGATGGACACATTTTTCATTTATACTAATATACTGCATGTGAATAGCCACCAATTTATTGAATGTCATATGGCAGGTATCATGTAGGATCTAATTTACTATATATTATATAAATTTGTATTTACATGTAATAGATTATACTTGCTAAGTATAAATATACATAGTGTGTGTGCACATACATATGTGAAAGAATATGGAAAAAAGTATTTAGTTTCAAGTTTAAAATAGGAAGCGTTTAGGAACATTACAACATGTAAAAGTCTCTTTGGGAATGGATGTATCTTTCCCTAAAAATAAATGGAATATCAGAGTTAAGTTTTTAAATTGTCTTAATTTTCTCTCAGGGACATAAAAACTTCAAAAAGTGTTTAAAAATTTGAAGTAATTCTTTTTTCTGATACTAGCACATACATATCCTCATAAATTAATGGGAAAATGTGATTATGTGTCAATTATTAAAATTTGGTAGGAATTAAATGTATTAGGTCTATTTAGCATATTGGATGTGGTGTGCAAAAAGTACCCAGTCTTCTTAAAAACTTGGACAGTGCTTCAAGCATTTGCTTTCAAGAAGAGGTATTAAGTGGTCTTATGAACCACTGTTCAGAAAGACTTCAGGTTCTACCAAAGGACTGTTCTCTTATTATATCTGGTAAGATGTTGGTGTGAAGGTCTTCCTAGGCAGCTAACATTTCATGTCTGTCTGCCAAAGAAAGAATTCACAGAAGAGAGGGCTTCCATGTCAGCTGGTGTTTTGCTATCTTAAAATTATATTCCTACCCTGAATAAAATTACCTGTCATGAAGAATAAATTGCTTCCCATAGGTAGTTAAATGTCCTTGAAAAAAAATCTTCATATTATTGAAAAAATCTTGCTGACAATATTATTTTAAACACACTGATCACTCACTGATCACTCATAGGTCCCTGTGAGAATAAATTTCCCATGAGTACTAGCAATGAGCAGCACACAGCCTACCCACCATGGAAAACCCAGTTCCCCTTTAAACTCCCAGCACCCTTCCCCCATATTCAAGCCACAGTAGGCTCCCAGCCAACTAAAACATGCTTCAAGTATGTGGTGAAGCATGACCAGACCCTCCCAACCACGACAGAGGAAGCCGTAAACCTGAGTGAAGTAGGAGGAAAGATAATTACCATCAATATGCCTCCCACGTGGGAAATGGTTAAACTTATCATTCCTCTCAGTGGTACGTTTGATGTAATATGTTCATTTTTGTGTTTATTCTTATGTTTCAGGATGTTGCCTAGGAAAATGTGTCTAGACAGAATGGAAAAGAGCCTTTTCAGTACGCGTTGTAATGGTTGTAAAATGAGCGACAAAATAACAGATCTGGCCATTTTATGGTGGAAACTTCTAGAAGGATTGTTTTCTGTAGTAGGGTATTTTGAACTTTTCTAAAATAGTTCTTGATACAGGGAACATTCCCATGAAATCTGAGTCTCCCAAAATCTTTCGGCAAATTCATCCTTGCTGTGCAGGATACTCTGAGAACTATACAGGACAAAAACAAACAAACAAAAAACAACCAAAGAATCAATCCTGATTTTAGAGAAATTGAATGATTACCAGCTCTTCAAAACTTAAGAATATGCCTGCTGAGCACTGCGAAGGTTAGTCAGAACTGCGACTCCGCTGACCAGAGCTACAATATTGTGCTTTATATGCAACCATTCACTCCATACCTCTGGGTAACATGGGACTGTTGTTACAAATAATAACAATGGTGACCAACATTGACGGAAGGTTTAGCAGGCATTGTATTCAATGTGTCATATAGATTATGTAATTGAATCATCTTTACAAACTTTGTGAACATGTCAGGTCATGAGAAAGCAATGAATATAAAGATATAATCTGTGATAATTATATGTCTACCATTTACTGGGTATCTAGTAAATGTCTGGCATTAACATTTATTACCTAGTCTAATCTTTATATACTCATTAGAAAGGTATCATTTTCACCATGGTTACAGTTCAGGAGAAAAGGCTAAGAGATCTTAATTAATTTGCCTGAAGTCACACAGAAGGTCTAGGACTCGAATTCATATTCCACCACCAAAATCTGTGTTCTTACCAAAATACAAAAGATATTAAGTTTTCTGTTTTCACGAGGAATTTTTTTGAGGGGCTTAATGTGTTTCAGGCCTTGGTGATAGGCCAGGCATTAAACTCATCTTCTTGAATTTGAAAACCCATTTTTATTATATGGCTTACATTACATAGTTTATAATTTGAAGCTTTATTACTCAAAACTGTCTAAGATTATAGTAAGAACTCAGCTCAAATAAACTAAATTTGGGGTGCTCTAGAAGGCTTTCTTATGTCCCAACTAGCAAATATGGCTTATTTTAAAGCAGGTTACAAACTAGTAGCCCACAGACTGGGCCAAATTTGACCTATAGTTATTCAGTGTGTTTCACTCAGCCAGGAAAATGTTTAAAAATATTGAGTCAATATTTAAAAAATCAGGATATTTCATATAAAAATCTGGATTTGAAACTTCTTTTAAACATTCAGAAGGCTCTAGCAATACTATGCCCACATTCTCATAGATCAACATCTGGCAGAAGCAAAGTAGCAGCTGCCCCATTAGATGGCTTGTGTTCTGTTTGCCACAGTTTCGAACCTTTCCTGATGCCTCTGCCATCCTGAGGCTGTAGGTTGCCTTTGAAAATTACATTTATACTATTGCCTCTGCTACCATGTCACCACCAAAACTTATATAATAAGAAATGGAATTGAAGAACTGTTTTCTATAAGCCTGAAGGAGAGCATACATCTTTGTGAAAATGAAAAACATGCCCACACATTAATATAAAATTCCTAGCTCCCTTCTCTAACTTATATGAGTCTTCTTTTTTTTATTAATCTAGCTAAGGGTTTGTCAATTTTATTTTTTTCAAAAATTCAACTCTTAGTTTTAAATTTTTTTCTATTGTTTTTCTTTTCTCTACTTCTTTTCTGATCCTTATTATTTCCTTCATCCTGTTAACTTTCCGTTTTCTTTTCTTCCTTTTCTTGTTCCTTGATGTGTAAAGTTAGTTTATTTGAGACCTTTCTTCTTTCTTAGTGTAGGTGTTTATTGCTATAACCTTTCCTCTTAGTACTACTTTTGCTTCATCCATAAGTTTGGTAAATTGTGTTTTCATTTTCGTTTGTCTTGAGATATTTTTTAAATTCCCTTTTTTTTTTTTTTTTTGCGGTACACGGGCCTCTCACTGTTGTGGCCTCTCCCATTGCGGAGCACAGGCTCCGGACGTGCAGGCTCAGTGGCCATGGCTCACGGGCCTAGCCGCTCCACAGCATGTGCAATCTTCCCAGACCGGGGCACGAACTCGTGTCCCCTGCATCAGCAGGTGGACTCTCAACCACTGTGCCACCAGGGAAGCCCTTAAATTCCCTTTTTATTTTCTCTTTGACCCAGTGGGTTGTTCAAGAATGTGTTATTTAATTTCCACATATTTGTGAATTTTCCCACTTTCTTGCTGTTATTGATTTCTAGTTTCATTCCATTGTGGTTGGAAAAGTTACTTGGTATGATTTCAATCTTCTTAAATTTGTTAAGCCTTGTTTTGTGACCTAATATGTTACCTATCCCGGACAATGTTTCCTTATACAGTTGAGAAGAATGCATATTTTATTGCTGTTGAGTGAATAATTCTACATATGTCTGCTAGGTCTATTGGTCGATAGTGTGTTCAAGTCCCCTGTTTCTTTATTGATTTTTCAGGTTAGATGTTCTTTCCACTATTGAAAGTGAGGCATGAAAGTCTCCTACTATTATTGTATTCCTGTAAATTTCTTCTTTCGGATCTGTCAATATTTGTGTTGTATACAAATCCGCCCCCTTATCCATGGGAGATATGTTCCAATACTCCCAATGGATGTCTGAAACCACGGATAGTACCAAACCCTATATATACTATGTTTTTTTCTATACTAATGGGTAAGTAGTGTATACAACATGGGTATGCTGAACAAAGGGATGATTCACATCCCAGGCAAGCCGGAGAAGGATGGCACAAGATTTCATCTCGCTACTCAGAATAGGGTGCAATTTAAATGTATGAATTGTTCACATGGGGAAGAGATTTTCCACGACTAGGACTAGAATTATGATCCTTATCTGTTTTATGTATGTCCTTCTTTTATAGCAATAGAGAAAGAAAGGATTGTGGGTAATTGGTCCCCAAAGGTGAAAACACTGCTGCAGACTGAAGTCACAGAGTATCAGATTTGGAAGAGCCCTAGGAGTCATCTAATCTTCTTATCTTCTTGGTGGGAAAATCTAGTGGCTAGACTGTTGACTTATTCTAAGTTGCACTATTGATGCCACACTTGGGGCTAGAATTCAAGACATAAACATTATTCAAAAAAAATAATAAATGTAGGAATTGTTTATTTCTAGAATTTTCCATTTAATATTTTCAGACTATGATTACCTGCAGGTAACTGAAACCACAGAAAGCAAAACCAAGGATAAGGTAGGATTATTGTACTTAGGTATTCTGATGTTGAGTGCACCTATATTTACAATTGTTATATCTTCTTGCTGAGTGGACACTTGTATCATTATGAATGACCTTCTTTGTCTCTAAGTTTTTGACTTAAAATCTGCTTTATCTGGATTAGTATGGCCACTCCTGCTTTCTTGTGGTTACTATTTGGATGTAATATCTTTTTCATCTTTTTTCAGTCTATGTGTGTCCTTGAATCTAAAGTGGGCTCTAGTATACAGCATACAGTTAGATCATTCAGTCACTCAGTGCCTTTTTTATTGGAGAGTTTAGCCCATTTACATTTAACATGATTATTGATAGAGAAGGATTTACTATTGCCATTTTGTTAACTGTTTTCTGTTTCTCTTGTAGTTATTTTGTCCCTTTTTTTCTCTCTCGCTGTCCTCCTTTGTGTTTCTTTTTGGGTTTGTTTGGGTTTTTTTTGCCTTTTTAAAAAAAATTTTTATTGATAGGTTTTGATTCCTTTGTCTTTTTTTGTGTGTAACTTCTGTAGGTATTTTCTTTGTAGTTACCAAGGGGCTTATGTAAAATATCATAAGGTTATAACAGACTATTTTAGGCTGATCAAAAATAAACTTCACTTGCATACAAGAACTCTTTGCTTTTACCGCTCCTCCCCTTAACATTATATGCTATTGATGACACAATTTGCATCTATTTACGTTATGTATACATTAATATCATTTAGTTATAGTTGTTTTTGATACTTTTGTCTTTTAACATATATGATAGAATTAAAAGCAATTTGCCCACCACCATTATAGTAATACAATATTCTGTTTTTCCCTTCCCTAACTTATTTACTTGGCTGTCCCGTATAAGTGTTTTAGCGCAACCCCTGTTCAAATGCTGCACTCTTCCAAGCATGCTTTCTGAAATCCTGAGAAGGGTTCCTGCAGCTAGGAGTGTAGTTGACTGGGAGGCAACAGGACTCTGCCAGCCCTCCATTCTAGTCGTCCCTCATTTTTCCTAGAGGGGTTTCCTTTTTTGCCCCCCAGTCTGTTTTGTTTATATATTTGCAAACAATTTTTGTTGAAATAGATGATACTATTGTAAAACTTAAGTTCAGAAATTACCCTTGTTATTGTATTTGTTGCTTACAAGAATGAATATTAGAATATCTGTATGTATCTTCACACTGTTATGAAAAAGATGACTAGGTGAGCCATATCTGCACCCCAAATCTCAGAGGACTTAAACCTTTGAAGCTCCACAGAGAAAGAGTTAAATAACAGAAACGTAATTTGTAACAGAACAGGAAGTGACACCTAGGGAATTCTTTTTTCATTTCTTCTGTATGGGATCACACCTGTTCCACTTCATATAACATTTATTTGCTAATACTTGTCAACTTTGGATCATGGTTTCCTTGTCATTAATTGTCCTCCTGTTAGAAGTGGTAGCAGGTTGGTTGGGATAATGAGTTCTTGGGCGAGACTACACAGATTTGACTACCAGCTCCTCCATTTACTAGGTACATGCCTTTGTACAAGTTTTGTTTAACCTTTCTGAGCCTCAATATCTTCACAGGATAAGGAAGATAACAGTAGCCCCTACCTCACAGGGCTGTTTGAGGACTAATGAGTTACTATATACAAGATACATAAAATAGTTGATAGTACAGTAACTTCTCAATAAACATTAGTTATTACTATTTTTATTTCCTCTGGAATGGAATGGAGGCAATGGGATTCTCCCAAAGGTCATAAACTTAACCTGTTCACAACCGATTCCTTGGTTTTGCTGCAAAGCTGATCCTCCCCAGTCTCTCTCCTCTCAGTAAATTGTAATCTAGAATTGTGTTGGCCAGAAATTTGAGTGCTGCCCCACCACTTTCTCTCATCCTCCCTAAACAGATAATCAATATTAATGTGTTCATCAATTCCAAAATCTTTCTTGAATACAACCTTTTCTCTCCTTTCATACTCTCAGCTCTGCTAGCCCAAGACACCATTATATCTCATTTGGTCTCCTGCCTTCTTAATGGTCTTCCAGATTTTATTCTTGTCTCTTCCCAATCTGTTTTCCAAGCAACACCAGAGTGAGCATGGTAAAACAAAAACAAATATTTGGATCCTGTCACATCCTGCTTAACCCCTTCGATGGCTTCTCATTGCAGTTGGAATAAAGTTTAAATTTCTTAACAAATTGAGCTGGTTCCCAAAACTAGCTTCATTTCTTATCACTCTCCCACTCTCATACTTGGCTCCAGACAACTTAGCCTCTTTTTGGTTTCATGAACACAGGAAAGTCTTTCCTGTCTGTGACTTTCACACATGCAGTCTCCTCTGCTTAAGCTGCCCATTCTCCTTTACATGGAGAGCTCTTCTCATGTTCCAGGTATTGGCATATTGTCAAGTCTTCAAAGACTTGATTTTATAATGACCTGATAAGGAGATTTCCCTGCCCATAATTCCCTATTATTGCACCTGATTGTCTCCTTCATGATTTGTAATTTGTAATAACACCCAGCAATTATAGGAATGGATGAATGAAGAAGAATGAATAAATGAAGATATGCATAAGTACATGCACACACACACACACACACACACACAGTGTGCTTATTTCCTCAGTTATCATTTACTTTGTTCACTAGATTATAAGCCCCACAACTGAAGGGTCATGTTTGTTTTATTTTCACCAAAATATCTCCAGAGACAATAGAAGACTTCAATGAATATTTGTGGAATAAATACATGAATAAAAATTTTCCCAGACTGAAACCATGAAAATATTCAAAAAGGACAAAATGTTCGAGAAGAGTAAAAAATTGTGGATGATCAAAAGTCATTCCTAAAGAACATCCCAAAGAGCTGACCACCCATAGGTCAAGCGTTGTGCTACAGACATGTTACCAAAAAAGGTGCATCACTACTTGGAGTTGATGACACGAAGGGAACCTCTGTTCTCCCTCAAAATATCTCATGATGTCACCCTGAGAGAATCACTGTCCTCAACATCATGTTGGTCAGATCAGGGTGGTAACCACTATTAAATGATCACAAGAAAAGTAATTAAATTGGGAGCAAAATCTCAACTCTTAAAGAGTGTCAACATAAATCATAAAGTAACTCTAGGGTTTTTCTTCCTGTTTATCCAAAATGACTAGTGAATTTGAGGGGAAATATAACTTTCCGTGTAAAGTAAAGATATTATTATTTTGTTTTGTTTTTCCTGACTGCTAAAAAGTATAATACCATCTCCGACCCTCTAATGTGCTCAAATACTAATACCAATACTCCTACCCTCTACTAGCATGGAGTATCAGTAAATCATATAAAGAAAGAGAAATGCGTCATCTCTATGATGTTAACATAGTTTGATAACACCTCATAGTCTGAGAGGTAGCTATAAATAGTATCTTACCAGAGACTCTTGACGCTGTGAAATAAGAACATTCACTACGTAGAGGAACTAACTGTTGCACCATTTCAAATAAGAAGCCTTTATGAGTAGGTCAGTAACTCCAACAACTGCATTCATGTGGATTGTCACGATGACTACAAAGGCCATGCTTCTAAGCAGATCATGAGAACGATTATGCTTAAGGGCTACTTTGAATAAAAACAGAGCCTGTGTCTCATGAATCTACTTTCTGAATTGCATACAACTACTTCAGTGAAAACCAAGCAATACTCTTCTGAGGGAAGCTGTCTCACACTTCCCAAAGGCACTCTCCTGGCTACTCCATCTATGGGCTTATTCAGGAAACCCTCGAGTTTCCCTGGACACTGAGGCAACCCTTAGAAATGGGTTGTATCGAGAACACAAAATCCAAGGTTTCTCCAACTCATACTTTCTAAGAAGATGCAATTTGGTGTCAATGTTTTAGGGCATAACATGAAGCAGGTTTTCTCTTGAATGGTTAAGGCCTGACAAGTGCCTCTTCTTAGCCCTGGCACCTTGTTCCTATATATGTTTGCTAGTTTAGCTGCACAAAGAAACACATTTAGGAGAAGAAAAAAAAAAAAGATAAATAGATTTTGCCAGGTTGGCTCTGAACCTATCTTTCACACCACTGTGAAGTGCGCTGCCAGAACGTGCGATATGTAGTTAGAAGCAGCAGATGGAAAAGCATTTTTGAGGGGCTTTTTGATGGTTCTGAATCTATGCAGCATTTACACACCAAAGCATGCTTGTTCATCTGTTATATATTTAGGGATATTTAAACTGTGAACATTTGTCTTCCTTAAAGACTACAAAAGTATCTGGAGACTGACTGACTTACTAAATAGACGTAGTAAATTGATCAATAATTAGTTTGACATCCCTTACTCCCCTGCCCCCTCATTCCCATCCAACTCCTGGCCCCCATTCTGTATTGCCTGGCAGTAACCTTATGTGGGGCCGCGAGCATCCTATGTAGTTGACAAATGTCACAGCACCAAAAGAAATGTACCCTCCATGTGTGTGTGTGCATGTGTGTGTGTATGTGTGTGTAGATCGAGAAAGAGAGGGAAGCACTTTTAAGAATACCTATTGAAAACGTGTGGCCATGGGGTGATATTTAATGTTGTCCTCTAATTCAGCAAAAGGCAGAAGTTTTCACAGTCAGGGACTTTATGCTTAGAACTTTCTCCTACGGTTTCTAAACATGATAGAGAAGATGAATGTCACCAAAACAATATAGGCTTGAATGAGTTGTGTGTTTTCCCAATTGCATGTGTCCTACCCAAAGGAGACCAAAGAAAATAAATCAAAATCTTTGAAATTTAACCCTGGTGCTATGGACTGAATATTTGCTGTTGCTCCAAAATTCATATGTTGAAGCCCTAATCCCCAAAGTGATGATACTTGGAGGTAAAACCTTTCAAAGGTAATTAGGTTTAGATGAAGTCATGAGGATGCAGTCTCATGATGGGATTAGTGCCCTTATAAGAGGAAACCAGAGTGTTTGCTCCCCCTCCCCTCTCTGTGTAAGGATGCAACAAGGAGGCTGTCTGCAAATCAGGAAGAGGGGCTTCACCAGACAACAAATCTGCTACAGCCTTGATCTCCCCAGTCTCCAGTACTGTGAGAAAGCCACCCAGTCTATGGTATTTTTTACAGCAGCCTGAGCTGACTAAGACACCTGAGATAAATTGATAGCCACTTTGCAGAACTAGCGCCCAAATGGATGCTAAATCCATAGTATTTAAATTAAATAAATGGTATTCTCTGAATCAGCCATCTGTGTTTATTATATACCCTGCCACCCATTCCTACTTTGGGTGCCCAACCTGGCAATTTCAGAGGAAGAAGTTATGGCAAGAACAGGTAAGCAGCTATTTATGGCCAACAAAGGCACTGTTGAAACATGGTATCTACCAGGAAGATAGAATTATTGACTCTAGATTTTTCTGTGAATTCTTAAGGCCCAAGATTATTTAAGAACTTCCCAAAGCTAGCCTCAGCTCTTCATCGGACATCACACCATTAAGTGCTATGGGGGATGTGAAAGAAAAAAAGGAAGGCAGGCAGAACTCAGAAAACACGCAAACACACGAATTTAATGAAATGTTCGCAAATTAAACCACAACTTTTTTCTAGTGGAAAAAAATTATATCAGTTTTTGACCTTCAAAGCAAAGTTTATTTTCTCACTACTTTAGTCATCATTTGGTTTACAATAATTAATATTCAGAGAGAAAAAATAAATTTAAAAAATCAATTATTTGAAACCCAAGGATCTCCCGTATTTTACTTGCTGTGTGTCAGAGGGCTGGGAACACTGACCATCTACCTCACAGCCTAGACTCTAAACTCCCTTAATTAATTAACATATGCAAAATACTGAGCTCAGCATGAGTCCCAGAAGAGGCAATCAATAGGTATCAGTCTCCATCCCCCTTACAGGGTTATTTTGAGGAATTATAAGCAAATATTGAGTGGCACATATTAGGGGCTTAATAAATGTTAATCTCCCTCTTTCTGCCCTTTCCCTTGTACTTAAACAAAAACAAAAGCCATGGCATTTTAAAATATGAAACTCTGATAAATTTGAAAGAACATTCTGTGGACCCAAGAATGAAAAAATAAAAATGATATCTTCTAACTAAAAATAATGTTTGCGAAACTGATTTGCATTTCAAATTTTGGCAGTACACCTATGAAGGGTGTCTCTGGCTCAGAATTCTGGCAAGAGGTGATGAGGACTTGAACTAAGGTGGTGGCAGGAGATTGGAGACAAATGGTTATAAGAGGCGGGATAGCAGAATTGTCAGGACTTGAGTGCTGTCGACAGACAACCTGATTCCATCTCGGCACCAACCCTTACTAACTGTGCAATTCAAGGACTTGTCTAACTTTCCCATCTATGAAATAAAGAAGAAAATAATCCCGACTTCACTGATGGATGTGAAGATTAAATGAAGACAATACATGTAAGGCATGGTTCCTGATGTGTTTATGCCATAAATTATGGCCATTATTAATAGATGTCATTTATTGTTATGTGCACATTCACAATTAAAAGTATGTGCTTTATTATTTTGTCCTCAATTGGTCCCCGATTATATTAAGAACCTTGATTGATGTTGAGCATCTTTTCATGTATTCAGGGAAATTCAAATCAAAACCACAATGAGATACCACCTCGCCCCTCTCAGAATGGCAACAAACCAAAGACAACAGATAACAAGTGTTGGTGAGGCTATGGAAAAAAGAACCCTTATGTTGGGGGGAATGTAAATTGGTACAGCCACATGGAAAACAGTCTGAAGTTTCCTCAAAAACAAGAACTACCATATGACCCAGCAATATCCACTTCTGGATATACAGCCAAAGGAAGTGAAAACAGGATATCAAAGAGATATTGGCACTTCTATGTTCCTTGCAGCATTATTCACAATAGCCAAGACATGGAACAATGTAAGTGTCCATCAACAGCTGAATGGATAAAGAAGATGTGGCATATATACAATGGAATACTACCCAGCCATAAAAAAGAATGAAATCTTGCCATTTGCAATAACATGGATGGACCTAGAGGGTATTACACTAAGTGAAATAAGTCAAAGAAAGAAAATTACCATATGATTTCACGTATATGTGGAATCCGAAAAACAAACAAACAAACAAAAGAGAAATAAACTCATAGATACAGAAAACAAACTGGTAGTTTCCAGAGGGGGAGGTTACTGGTTACTGGGAGAGCTAAATAGGTGAAGGGAATTAAGAGGCATAAATTTCCATCTATATAATAAATAAATCACAGAGTGTAATGTACAGTATAGGGAACATATTCATAATATTGTAGTAACTTTGTATGGTGACAGATGGTAACTAGACTTATAGTGATCATTTCAAAACATATGTGAATATCAAATCACTATTATGTACACCTGAAACTAATGATATTGTATGTCAATTATATTTGAATAAAAAGAAAAAATCTTTCACTGAAAAAGAAAATCTCCCCCATGTGGAGATGGGACTGTTTATTCTGTGAAAAAAGAATATAAATCAAAATCGCTAATACAGTAGTCATAACAGAATGTCAACTTGGGACTTGAAAATCTGGCATTTGGTTTTTGAGTCCTGTTTCAACAAACAACACAGAATTCTGGTGTCCCAGGTATTGGCCAGAAAGCTCAGACTTGAACTGAGTGCTGTTCAATTCCTGCTGATATTCAGTTGGAAAAATACATTTGAGAAACAGAGTCTAAAATGGAGTGTGCCCACCCATTCCCCACAGTAACCTAAATGTTAGTCTCTGATTCACGATAAAAGCAGTGGCCCAGGCTAGTTATCTTTCTATTGAAATATTTGGCTACATTTATCTTTTAATTCAGAGTCAGTAAAAGACTCATTTATATGAAAAATATTTTTTAACACTAGGCAAACCAGAGACATTACCCATTAAGCTATTTAATTATCTCTATATAGGACTCTACATAAAAATTTCTCTTAGATATTCATCTTATGAAAAGTCATCCCTAAAGAAATAATATTTGTGGATTTATTTTCTGTTTTTAATCAATAGTACATTGTTTGGTTGTGGCTTTCAGGGATCTCATAATTAAATTTTGTGTTCACTATAATATGATTTCTAATAAAAGTTAATAAAATTGGTGGAATTGTTTCCCATCTTCTTCCACCATTCTTTACCCATCATTATGGAAAGATGTAGCTAAAGGGCTTGGTAAGGAATTGGTAGATAACAGCGGGTCAACAGACAGTTAGTTGAATTTCAGTATTTTTCATTCTGGTCTATAGGTTTGTTTTATATCCTGATGACATCAAACAGATTTTATCTCTGATAATTTACTAAAGATTTTTGTATTATATTTTAAGTGAGTTTAATCCATACTTTTCTTAGTTTTTTTCTTTTTCCTTATATCTTTTATTGGTCTTATTTTCTGATGATGGGATTTCTGATATCAGAATTTCCAGAATTTCTTATAGTTGGGAAACTTTTTATTTTCTTTTATTCTATAAAAGATGTTAAGTGAATTAAGAATTTTCTGTCAAGTTTTTTGAAAGACGTTCTCCATGAAACTCTGTGAGCCTAGTAACTTTTACAAAGGGAAATTTCTTTGATAAATTTTTAGCATCCGCTATGGTTACTAACATATTCAGGTTTTGTTGTAATTTTTAATAACATTTACAAGTTAAATTCATGAATATTATCAATTTCCTGTTTTCTATTACCTAATTTGTTACTTTGTTTTTTATTTTTTTAGTAATTCCTTTTCCAGCTTTCATTTCCTGCTTTTCTCCAACTTCTCCAGGTAGGATCATTTAATTTGTTTTTCTCTCCCTTTGGCTTCTTGCTTAATGATGTTTCCTTTGATTTCTGCTGTAACTAGCTTGAAATTACTAATATTGAGAAAATTTTTTATGTAAATAAGGTAAAGTCAGAACTCAGCACATAGTCAGTATTTAATTATGCAATTTATAATAGAGCTAAATTTTATTAAGCCCTTTCTATGTACCATATGATTTTCTAGTTGCTTTATATATATTCACTATTTACTCTCTAAAACCACTTGATAAGGCAGCTACAATTATTTTATTCCCATCCTCACAATGTTACACATTTAAGTGGCAAAGCCACGATTTGAACTAAAGAAGTCTGACCTCAAAGTCTGTGCTCTTAATAATCATGCTATACTATCTCTCATATGATGAAGATTTCAATTTTCCAATTTGGCAATAATTTTTTACACAAATATCCCTGGCAAACGTAAATACATGCTCACTTTCATATATTCAATACAACCAAAAAAAAAAAAAATCTTTTTACTACACATGACAATCAGTTTAACAAATGGTCATTCTTTTCCCAGGAAGTCCCTGTTTTGGTAGCTGTGGTAAATTGTTGAGTCCCCTTTCCATTGAAAAGATTAATTTCAGCATTTTCCCTCAAAGGCTAGCTAAAACCAGAAACTACCACAATTCTAACTACTAGATTGCTTCAAAACGAAGGCAGTCATTTAATATAAAATAAGATTTGACCTGAATCTTGACCCTTTATTGGACTGAAACCAAACCTCAGCTTTTCCAGAGCTTTGAGAATGAACTTTGGGTTGGCTTCCTCTCCTTTGTTTTTATACACCTCTTCACTTTGGGTTTATCCAGGCTGAAAAACTGAAAGACCAAAATACCAGAGGGAAGATGCCTTCCAGACCCAGGAGAATCAAGAATGTTGAAAAGCTAAGAAGAAAATCTGTTGTTTTCTTTTTTTAATGTTTTCTAATGGTGTTTCTAAATAACTACTGTTTTGTTTTGTTTTTTAATAATTGGGTAAACTTTAAGTGAAGCTTTTTTGAATCACTATTGTTTAAATAGAAAATCAGATGTTTATTTGCCTAATAAAATATAAGGTTATTTTATTACAACAAAAATAAAATTCTGGACTATCTCACTAACAAACTTATAGTAGAGTGATTAAAGCAGAGTCCTTCCAAACATTACAAGCTCTGTGACCTGGGAAAGACACTTACCCCTTCTAGCCATCTGTGATGAGATCAATAATGGTACCTACAACTAGGGTTGACATGAGTTTTCTATAAGTTGACGCTTGTTAAACATCATCATCATTATCTTCATAGCAGCAGAAAACACTTACATAGTTCTTACTGTGTGATAGGCTATATTCTATGTGTTTTATGTGTATTACTTTGTCTATAACAATGTTATGAGATAGCTACTGTTGTCATTAGTTTAAAAGGAGCAAATTGGGGAAGACTGATTAAATAAACTGCTCAGACTCATTGTTTACAAGTGATAGAGGGGATTCAAACCAGGCAATCTGACTCCCAAGATGCTCTTAACCATCGCACTGCACACACGCTTTCAGAAACAATCATTCTTAAGTTTTTTAAAAATAATACATAACTCCTCAAATTAAATAAAATATCAAATCAAGGTAAATATATTCAACATAAATAATACATGGATAAGTGTTTGCATATTTTATTTAGTTGAAATTAAAATGTATAGTCCTAAAAGAATTTAGGCAAGTCATCTGTACGGATGCACATAGATATGCATATATCCATACTTCCAGAGGTTTCTATAAAAACAAAATAACTAATCAATTTTATGTTCTTCATTAAACTTATTGAGATAATTGTAGATTCACCTACAGTTGAAAGAAACAACACAGAGAGATCCCGTGTACCCTTTACTCAGTTTCACCCAAAGGTAGCATTTTGCAAAACTACGGTGCAGATCACAACCAGAATATCGAGATAGATATATAATATATATCTAATATATTTAAGATACAGAAGGTTTCCAAGGATCTATCATGTTGCCCTTTTACAGACACATTTACTCCCCTCCTGTCTCCTGCCCCTTCTTAACTTCAAACCACTAATCTGTTCTTTCTTCTAAATTTGTCACATGCAAATATCCATATTTCCCAAAGTTTCCACAGATATAAAACAGCTAACTGATTTTATGGTATTCTCAACTTTCTTTGTGTCTGTTACATCCTTAGAGTTGCTTACTGAATTTCCTTGAGTCTAGGGATGAGAGTGGGCACAAGTGTGAATAATGAGAAAAGTAGCAGCATAAGAAAACATATACAAGAGGGGCTCTTTCTTGTTTCTCTGCACCAATCTTCTTCCCATATTTAACGCCTGGTTTCAACAACAGTTTCGTGATTTATAAGAGTGAAGCACTTTTTTAAAAGATTCATTTTCCAAAAACTTACATCAAAAAACTTTCATTGTAATAACACCATATACCTGCTAGTTTACATTGTCTTTCATGAATGAAGGAAGCATTACCTGAAAAGGTCGAAAAGAAGTTCATCTATCCATAATGAAAGGACCCTAGATTACTAAAGACTTTGCACAGAAGGATCAAGATTTCATAGAGAGTATGACCAACACATCCACACACAATGCACAGAAAACAGCAGAAGTTAACAGTTTATTTGTGGAATCTGGAGCCATACCTGACTGATTGCTTTATAATAAATACTGTTACTGTTACTTGCAGTGGTATTTTACTCTCATTTCTGGTACTTGTTTAATAAGCTTGCATTACACTTACAATAGAAAATAATACTTTTAAACAGAACTATGATGAACTTATTTTCCTTGTTCTGTGCCACAGGGGCTGTTCTTCTGGAGAAGGAAATATACAAATGTATAGTATCTTGCATATGGTGTGTGTATTACATCCCAACTTCTTTGTATATTATATTCTGAAAAACTAGTGTGCAAATATTTACTAGGAAAGAGTGATTATTTTATTTATCATTGCCTAAATCAGAATTAATCTTGATTTTATGAATAGGCCAGTAAAAATTAATTATCTTGCATATAGTGCTGATCAAAAGTTGCCTTGTACACTTTGTAAAATATTACTTCTCAAATAATTTAATGGCTTAAAATTTTATTGGCATTGCATAAGTTAGATTACAAATAAGGTGTAGTTTTGGAATTAGCAAAAAAAAAAAAAACTTGACAAGAAAATATAATCACTCTGAATTTGTTTATATTTAATAATAAACTATCCTCACATTTTCCTAGTCTTCATTCCTGTTTGAACTTTGCTTTTCCTTAATCTCTTTTTTCTAGAAGCTAAATCTAGATTTGGATTTATGCTTTGAAGTAGGTTGGTGAGTAGTTAAAAAAGTAAATAATAGCATTTTTTCTTTTCTATCTCCCCTCCTCTATATTAATCCTTTTAAATATCTTTGTCCTTTGGAGAGATAGTTGTAATACGTACAAAACTATTCCTAATATGATCTAATCAACTGATTCTCAGAGTTCCCATTAGGGATGAATATTGCCAATGGCTAATGGGATATAGTAAAAAAAAAAACCCGAGAGTCGTGAACAAATATGAGATTTCTCTAGGCGTACCCATGCCCAAAGATCTTTGGAAACCCCAAACAAGCTACTTATCAGGAAAGCACAAATGCCGCAAGTAGTAACACACAATTTCATTATTCTGAATATTCTACTGATAACCAATATCCTGCAGCCAGTCCTTTCATACATAGTTCCTCCCACCTTTGGCAAAAGCATTTGCAACATCTGTACAGCATTAAAGGGTATGGTAAATGCTTCCTCTTCTCTTCAAAGGCAGTTTTGTTTTGGTTTTTTTTTGTTGTTTTTTAGGCCTAGGTAATATGAAGGCAGCCATTTGAAATGTATACAGCAGATTCTTTGTTCAAATCTGGAAGTTGGCACATGGCAAATTTGCTGATTTGTTAGCTCCCTCTTTTTCACCTTGTTATTTTGATCATGGTATTTGTAGGCTCACGGGAAGAAAAGTCATCTCTCTTTTATCTAAGTTCTAGTTGCTAGCAAGTAGATGATCGGCAACTCAAGTCTCAGTAACTTAATAGGCACATTTGATTAAAGTTCATTTAAGCCTTTCCCAATAAGTGCTCTGTGAAATGAAGCAAACAGGAGAGGATCCATCTGCTTGGGCTGACTGACCACCAGTCTCAGCAAATAGAGGTGAAATCCTCATTAGGATTATCAAATACAATTTTAATGTCCGCTTAGAACTAGGTAGCCATTCAGAACAAAAGAAACATGAAGATTTATAAAGTTTACAATCCTGGCAAATTGCACATTTGCTCAACCTTACTACCCTTCCAAAATAATTGTTTTTCAGAGGTGCCAATGGTCAGATTGCAAAGTGGGTATAGTGTAAAAATCAAACGTGCTTGCTTCAGAATCAAGTGTAAACAATGTTAAACTGCTCAAGGTGATCTAATGGCCCACCTTTATCCCTCCAATGAAACCCCTCTTGGTACCTGGGATCCCTGAGTCATCATCCTGAGTCTGTGCGTTGTTCTGTAGCAACACATCAGCTCCCGGTGCTCCTGTCCAGAGGTAACTCAAAGTTCTGTTAAAGCTAACTTAGGAAACATGTAGAATATAAAGGAAGTATCTGGGAGTGTGCGTGCGTGCATGCACATGTGTGTATGTATGTGTGCGTGCGTGTGTGTGTATGTGTGTGCTGGCATCCATTAAAACATATCTACTGGGGGCTTCCCTGGTGGTGCAGTGGTTGAGAGTCCGCCTGCCTAAGCAGGGGACACGTGTTCGTGCACCGGTCCGGGAAGATCCCACATGCCGCGGAGCGGCTGGGCCTGTGAGCCATGGCCGCTGAGCCTGCGCGTCCGGAGCCTGTGCTCCGCAACGGGAGAGGCCACAACAGTGAGAGGCCCGCGTACCGCAAAAAAAACAAAAAAAAACAAAAAAAAACCCAACAACATATCTACTCATTCAAAAGTGCCCCCGTTGTAAGGGGAATATGCAGGCGAGTTCCCATATTTCTGTTTACTTGTTTAACTAACTATTAAGTGACATAATACTTGTCTGTAATGTAGCTATGTGTACTATGAATGACATAATTATCATGGTTCTCAGTTTTACAAGCCCTCTGACTGAGAGCATTTTTTTTTCCTTTGTGAAAATTAAACAGTTACTTCGCTACATGCTCTATTGGGATGACTGACAATTGATGAAAACATTCAACGCTCCCACAAATAATTTTAATTTCCATCCAAAATAAAAATGTGTTAACTCCTCATGCCTATAACAAAAATATTTTCATAATGATACTGTTTACACAGATTTAATCATTTGTGTCACTGGGGTACAGCAAAAACAGCAATGTGACCTGCTGAGACTTAGCACCAGATTGCGATTTACAATCAAGGCAGCAAGAGTCACTGAAGTGCATAGCTCTCGCCCCAATTACTAATTAATCAGACCCAAAGAGGTCTCCATAAAAGGCACTACAGTCAGCTGTGCATCCCATAAATTTAAAGGGCTCCTCTATTTTTTTAAGGAGGAAAGGTGACCCAAGGAGGCTGAGCATTACCTTGTACCTGGCTTGTACACAAGCTCATCGAACCCATTCCACTGGGGGCTTACTTGTCTTTTCACCACTCCCTTTTTAAGTGCTCTGAATACAAAATTTCATACTATGGCAGTATCCCAGCATCATTAAAATGTCAGTATGTTGGTTTCTGTGTAAAAACAAGTGACTGGCTTGCTTTTTTGAGTTTCCGTATCTGTACAAGTCTTTTTTTTTTTTCTTCTGCAGCTATAGAAAATGAAGGGGTATAATAGGTAAATGTATTTTAAAAGTTTGTTGGGAATTATGGAGAATAGCAATCAGTGTAATTCAGTTCAGTCCAACTTCTACCCAACTTCATCAAATGAAAAATGCATTTGATCCCCTTCACATGGCGATCAGATAATAGAAGCCTCGCAAGCTACCCTGCTTTGACAAAAAGATCCCAATTGACTAGTCTAAAAGAAAACATGCATTGCTAACTTGTTTATTTTAACCATCTTTAAAATAATGAGTTGGATTCTCATTTTTCTTCCTTTCCTGGATACCTCCTCTACGAAGAGCATTCCCTTTGAAGTAAATGGCAACCCTGGACACAAAGGAGATCTGCCAGGGGAAGAAGCAAAATGAAAATCAGACTCCTGATTTCAGATTCTTGTGTACAGCCTGGCCAAATGAAACCTAAAATGATTCAAGTCATGTTCCATTAACCACGCATGCTCCTATACAGGCCGCCCTAACACACAGCGCCAGACCTAAAGGAAGGCATATCCGTGGCCTCATATGTGTGCAAGAAGAGCTATCAACTGCAGAAATGGAAACTATTTTATTGGAGACATTGATTTCTCAGGCTGTCCCTCTTGCTTGTAAAGGATTTCTGGAAACTGCCATGAAACAGGGTGTCATAAAGTAGATCGTGCTTTGCAGAGAAAAGGAGTGATGACTGGAGTTTTGCATTCTGAACCAAGAGTCACATCACACAAATCATAGCTGTGACAAAAAAAATAGGCTCTAAAGGGTAAACATAACAGCCACAATAACTTTAAGAATTTTAAAAAGTTTACTTATCCTTCAGGTCCTCAATGCACATTGCACACGGGGTAGACAGACGAGGGATTGCAAGGTTTTTAGTCCTCCTCTGCCATTAAGAGGCTGTGTGACCTGGCATATAAGCCCCCTCGTCTCTCTCCTTCCCTATAAACTAAACACACTGAACTACCTGATCGCTGAGGTGCTTGATGGTTCTGATCCATTTCACATCCACAAGGGGACATATATATTAAATAATTACCATCTACAGTATGTATCAATTTACTATTTAATACCTAGTAATGGTGTTTATTTTCTCTCTTTTTTTTTTTAATAGGTGTTTATTTTCTTAGCAAGTAGAGGAGACATGCATAATCCGGATCACTTACAAAGCAGCCAAAGCAGTCTGAGTCGATGTTTTTGTTTTTGTTTTCATCTTGCAGACTTTCCCTAGAGTAAATGGATATGGGTGATGAGGATGGTGGTGGTATTTCAACAAAAATTCCTATCGTACATATAAAGGATTTGCCGTATGCTGAGCACTGTGTTAAGTGCCTTCTGTACATTCTTACTGTACCCTCACAACTCCATAAAGCTTTTATTATCACCCCCAATTTCAAGTGAGGAAATTGAGGCATGGGTATATCCAGAGTTAGCAGAACAACGGTCCAATCCAGACCAAGCAGTATTTGCCAGAAAACGGTAAGGGTAAATAAGCAATTCCTGTGTGACCTTTCTGGTCACAGGCTCTCTTAAATGTGTAAGTGACGCACTTGGGTTTCTTTTGTTTTTTTTTTTTTTTTTTTGATTACCTATTTTATTTTATTTTTTTAACTTTATATTTTATATTGGAGTATAGTTGATTAACAATGTCGTGATAGTTTCAGATGTACAGCAAGGTGATTCAGTTATACATATACATGTATTTATTCTTTTTCAAATTCTTTTCCCATTTAGGTTGTTACATAAGCACTTGAGGTTATTACACCCTTAGCTGGCAACTCATTTACAGAATGACCATATCATTACAACTGTTTCTGAGGAGTTTAGGTCTTGTTTCAGAAACTGCTAAACAGCAGGGCCAGCTACCTAGTGTGCCAGGACCCTGTGCAAGAGGAAAATGCAGCTCAGACACATGGGAAGTCAGCCTCCTCTTCCCACCCGCCCACTGCCCAACCCACAGCAGAAGGGAGACCTCCAAGGAATTATAATCCCTGTGCTAGAAGGTGCTGGGTGCCTAGATTAGGGGTGTGAAAGAAGCTTCCATTGGGTGTCCTGCCAAACAGGCCATGGTGCTGCCAGCTCATAGCCGGAAAGCCAAGATACTGTTGGGCACGTGCCTGACCTTACTCTTCCCTGTGTCAGGACCCCTCGGGCAGAGGACAGAGGCAGAATGCAGGTTCCTCCCTCCTCCTCCCAGCCCATGGAACCCATAGCCATCCCTGCACAGGGGGCAATGAGGGGTAAGAGGTCAAGGTGTGGGGATGAGCAGTGAGCGAGTACAGTCAGGGCCTTGGGCACTAGGGGCAGAGGGAACAAGCAGCTGAGAACTGGCTGGGGATGGGAGAAGAAGGGGAGTGGAAGGGGAGTGGGGGACTGGTCCACACCAGAGCATAGCCTCCAAGCCCCCAGCGCATACTCCATTGTCCTGCTAACTTTTATGAAACACAAACTCCAAGATAAAAGTATTAAGAATTTCAACATGGCAACCACAGAGCATTAAACTGCAAGGCTGGACCCTTCTGAGCACGGGTCCTGTGCTACTGCATTGGTCACAGGTCCCATGACCGCCCTCCCTACCCCCACCCCTGCTAAATAGAGGTTCAAAACTATGCATTAGGCTGCATGTGGATGAGTGAAGTTGGAAGTGCCAAAGGAGGAAATTGACTGAATTTGCATTAAACATATTATTTAATGACTTCCATGGAGCAACTTGACCCTGAACTGTGTTTCCCACTTACCACTGCTCCCTCTCTTCTTCATCCACCTTCTATAGCTTCCTTGTAGCTTCCCCACTGAGATAAGGTCACAGGACAGGCCAGTTACTCCCCAGAAATGCCATTTTGTGTGTTTCCTTAGTAAAATTTATCTTAAGGGAATCTTTCTCCAAGGCTTCCATATTTAATTTGGGAATGCCAGATGCAATAAATCTGAGATTTTATAGGATTGAAACTGAAGAATATCTTTAGTCATCAAATATAACAATTGTGTTTTCCTATAATTTAGAAAACCCACCTTCCTCTGAAAAAGTACATGCAAATATTAGAACTTTTATAATATGTAAAGTATATTTTAGTGGTAGGTTTTAAAGCCGTATTCACCACCATAAACCATAATAGATTGGTTTACCATATTTCAGTTTCCTCTCTTTCTCAAACTTGAAGGGGGCATTTGGTTCTGTTTCTTACTATTTCTTCTGTGCAGAGTAGAAAACCTGCCCAATGTTTCTTTCTGTTCCAGTGATTCAGGATGATGATACTTCAAATGTATAAAGTGTGTGTCAATTAAGTGACAGTCAATTAAGTGTCTTAATTAAGTGACTTTACATTAATTCTGTGAGCTGGTTGGATTAAATGTTACTGTTTCTAGCTTATAAATGAGGATAAAAAGTTTCCAGAGGTCAGACGATTTGTCCAAAGTTGGACAGAGAGTGAACGGCTGGGCTAAATGGAGCTCCCCAGCTTCTGAGTGCTAGGCTGCTGCCCACTTCACCAGCTGCCTCTCCTGGGATCAGAGGATACTCTGTACCTAGGGCTAGGGATGGGGCTGGGGGTGAAGTGCATTCATAGGCATCTGTTCTGGGCTTGGTGCTTTTCATGGGGATCACATTGACTCCTCACAACCCACACCACTTTAGCTTCCATTCTTTCCCTAATCTCTCCATGCCCCAAAATAGGGAAGAATGAAAACTGTCTGAAACAGGATGGAACATAAGCTAAGCCACGTAAAATAGAACGTAAGTCACATATCTGTAACAGTGAACACATCACTCATTTTTTGAAAAGTTAGAAACTGAAAATAACTCCTGAGTGCCATTGGATGGAACCCTTGGTCGGAAAGGGTGGAATTGAAGCAGGCAATGGTATCTTCTCCTTCTCTACCAGGAGAATAAGCAAAGGGCAGACCTCTGTTCCTTGCTGCATCCAGCTGTAGCAGTGAAATGACTATTATTTGACAGGAGGGAGTCCAGGCACATTAAAGCCAGATTCTGAACACAGCTTTGGCATAGATGGACTGAAGGCAAAAACAAAAACGCGGCTTTCTCCATACGATCTATATTAAAATGTCTCTGGTTGATAGCCAGAATTTTTAATGAGTAAAGCAGAGTTGTATATCATTGTGAATGTGTAAAACCATTCTAAAGCACATTTCATAAAACAAATTACTGGCATGCTTTGTTTCCCTTTGCCTTCCACAATAGAAATAGTTGGAAATATTTTGAAACTTTGCTTACCACAGAGAGAGGAGCATTTTGAAATATGACTTGATAAAATAAAATGCTTCAGTTATTTTTATGTACAGCTCTTTTTCTGTTAGAAGATCTTTAAGGAATACTAAAAATTAACTTCTGTTGATTGAAGGCAGTTGGGTTTTGGAAGTACAAGGAAGGAACAGGAAAAGGTCCTATTCTGCACTCTTCCAGGACCTGAAGAGGGTGTGGCCAAATCCCAGGGAATTGCCTGACAGATTTCAAGGAAGCATAGTACAGAATGTCATGAAGCACACATACTTCTGTGCTCCTTACCTTGGCACATTATTTAAGGTGCTCTAAAACATCTGCTCGTATTCATCTTTTATTCATGAATTTCCCTAAAACCGTTCAACTTTCTCAAGATGACGGTATGTATGTTGTGGCTCTGAACATGGAATCCAAATTGGTTTCTACATTTCCTTGCTTTGCATCAGGTTCACAATTGATATTGTTGGTCAGGTTGTTTTTTGTTGTGCCAAAGACGTAAACTGTAAGCCTATGATTTTTCATCTAAAAATAATGTATGCTATGGTAGGAAGTCATAGCACAGTGATATTGCAGCATTAAACAAAAAAAAATGAACAAAACTAGTCTTTGGCTATTTTGAAAGGTGAACTATGCACTTAAAAAGAATTTGATACCAATTCATATTTGACAACTTGACATAAAATCAAACATGAGGCTATTTCTATTTCTTATTTTGTCCAGTGCTCGGCCATTCCCATAACGTTGGTGGGGGTAGGGTGAGGAGACAGAGTTTTAAACTCTTCCTACCCCTCAACAACGTAACAGGGAACTGAAATGCACATCTGTAAATAAATGCATCATTAGATTCTCATCAATTTGTAAGCTTCGCTTGATGTATGGCTAAAATAATCTCAGAAGGAAAAATGAGGAAGTGCTTGGTTCCAAGCACACGCCAAATAGATGAAGGAAGGGGGGTTGCTGGGTGGGAACCAAATTATTTAAATGAAGAATTTTGCAGGTGCTAGAAATATCTTTTACAACAGTCCAGAATGAGGAACTCTTTTAAGTACACAGCTACCAATTTATTCATTAACAGAGGAGAGCTCTGGACATATTAAAAGAGCATAGTAAAACAACTAATGATGCACTTGAGCGGTAACAGGTTGTCATTAGACCAGCATCTGCTCTCATCAGAGTTAATTATTCAGTTGCTTTGTTTTCCAAGTAGGTGTCTGGTAAAATTTAGCAGAATCTTAATTAAAACACATTTTCAAACTCCTTGGATGCTCATCTCATCTAAAGAAATCAAGACAATTTCCACCATAAACATCAAGCTTCAGTTGAGCTACCAAATGGAAGAAGGAACGGAACTCAGCCAATATAAATTGTTAGGTATTAACTATTGGGATGCCTGGAGCATGCAGATGAGGAAAACCTACCTTGAGAAACAACCTACTTTTCCAAAACCACCAACTAGTTATATAGCACATAGTCAAATAACAGGAATATCTAAGACACCTGATTTACCTTCACTATGCAATACAAAAGCTGAAATAAGTATATGAGCTTGGGACATCCAAAAGACAATATGAGTTTCTTTATTAACCCTTGAACTAATCATTTAAGCATGAAAATATGACATGTATAGATATATATCAACTTCAATATTTGGGATAATTTTTTTAAATGGAAATACTTCCCCAAATAACCACTGCTTACAATCAGCTGCTTATATGAGGACACCAATAAAGATCCCAATTAAACCTGCTGTCATTATCAATATAAACACAACAAAATATGAAAATTTGAATGAGTCGAGGATGACCATCACCTTTGATTTACTACTACAGTACTTCCAAAGCACTCTGCTGAAGTGAATGGAATAGAAGGTAAAGAAAAGAAAAATAACCAGGAGAACAAAGTCCAGAAATATGATGGCAGTAATTAGAGTGAATGCTATCAGCTCCTTCCCTAAACTGGGAGGACTGTGATTTTCCTCTGAACCTCCAGTATCTATAACACTATCAGGTGCATAAATACTAGGCATTCAACACAAAGATTTCTTTGAATGAAGAAATTAATGAATATTGATTGCATTCTGATATCAAAGTGAGGATGAGGTTACCATGTCCCATAAAATGTGAACCTAGAACTCCCACAAAAAAAATAAATAAATCAAATGCTGACTACTTAGTTTCATCAACTCTGAATGCCAGATGGGGTCTGTTGAACAGGTATCTATATATTGCAATTCCCATATGGATTCTTTAATGAATGAAGTCATGAAGCCATGCAGATAACAATGAAGTTATTAAGAATGAGTCAATTCTATCAGTAATGAAAATATGTATAGTTCATCTATCCAATGAACTATGAAGGGTATGCAGGGGTTTGGGCTGCTCCAGTTCCTCCTCACCAAGGAATAGATGATAACCTTCAACCAGTATGACTAAGGGACATTTTATGCTCCATTTATATCTTTATATAGTTCTTATTGCTTTAATTCAATATAGTTTGATAACCCTATCATGTCTGTTTTTCAGTTCAAGGCCTACCTTACACTTTGATATGGCACTTATTCAGTGCCTAGTTTGCAGGAACTGAGTTTTTCATGAGGGACTGTTGCTATGTGTACACTAGCTATGGAAGGGCACTTGGGTCACTGCCTCTCTTAAATGTTAGTATTTTGTCTCTAGCTGTGGTGACTGCATGCTCCTCCAGCTGCGAGACATACATTAGTTAGGTTACAGGCTAAACCTGTAATAAATGGACCCAAAAATTGAATTGAAAAGATTGGAATTCTATTTCTCTTCCAAGTGCCAGTCTAGAAGTAGATGGGAAGTTCTGGTTAGTGGCACAGCTCTGCTCCAGGTAGTCATTCAGGTCTCAGTTCACCTTCATTTTGTTTCTCCCCAGTCTCCTAGGGCATTGTTGCCATCTGCTTCATTAAGCTGGTCCATGGGATGGAAGTAAAAAAGCAAATGGGATACCTGCAATTTCCTTTTACGTAAGTGACATAGTGGAACACAACATTCATGTACAGAACACATCACTTCCATTGACAACAACTTAGTCTCATTGACCCACATACCTGAAACAGAGGCCAGGAAATATAGCCTATAGCAGGGTAGTCTTATGCCCAGCCAGATGTTATGTTTTAAAAAATGAGTAATGGATTTTAGTGAGCAGCTAGCATACACAGAGGGAAATAATCTAAAGCAAAAAATCAGGTCAGGTTCACCTGCCTTTAGTCAAAACAGTCTCTGTCAACGGAACTCAATAACGAATGGGAGTCTTCCATTTAAGCAATGCCTGTGTATTACCATTCAGCAGCTCCCATGTAACAGTGTCTCCAGGCATTAGTATTTAATCACTTTCCAATCAATATCAAGTGGAAAACCTTACGTTTCTATAGGACTTATCAATCAATTTGATCTTTTATCCTAGTTCTCAGAAGCATAAAGTAACCCTAGGTGCAATTTGGTAATGCACTTCCATTTCACAGATGAGAAAACTAGGTAGAAGATGATGCAGTGACAAGAAATGATGTCCTGTGGTCCTTGTACCCAAGATTACTCACTTGAGAGTCTGGAGCTTTGAGTTCTAGGCTTTGCTACTACTTTCTCTATCATTTGAGTAAGTTACTAAGTCCTTGTATATGAATTGAAAGGCTCCTTTTGGAAAACTACTTTGCTTAAACTACTACTAAATAATAATACTTGTTTAGAGTTCAAGTCTATGCAGGGCTAAACAAAGATCTCCAGGGTTATACAAAAAGCTATGTCCCATGTAGTGAACACAGATCAGTGCTGAAGTTAAGCCCACTGATTACTACAAATCTCTAAACAGCTGTCATTGTTTTAGAACAAAAATGGAAGCCTCCACAGTCCTCAGTTGCTCATGGCAGTGGGCAAGGTGAACATTGAGGAAGCTTGAGTCACCAGAGCCCACGCTTGTCATAAAAGACTTTACAGTTTAGTGAACAATGCAGCAAATATATTTGGGTCATAAAACATCCAACTTCTACTCAGCTAATCAACAAAGTAATACCTGTAAAAGTTGAATTAAGAATAATGTGGAGTTTTGTGGAGAAGGGGTGAAAGTCAAATAACTCTATCACAGAAGCCCACCTAGAAGAAATGTTTTGAGCTGGGCTACAAATGAGAAAACAGGCATGCAAACAAGGGGCCAGTGGAGAAGACATGGGGTAGGGTGGGAATAGTGCAATTAAAGTTCTGCCCAGATGTGGGAAAATGCAAATCAATGTTCAGGATGGAGGTGGAAGGCAGCAGGCAGTATAGGATGACAGCCCACCTCAGCTTCAATCAGAGCAACATGGAATTTATCAGTTTTTTATTTGAGGTTTCTGAGAAAAGTTTCATTTGAAGAAATAACTTAGCTGCCAAAAACATTCTACCATTTACTAGATGATCTCAGAAGTCTGTTTCTCTCATTCTTTCAAGATTAATATTGTATTATTTTAGTCCAGTGAAATGGAGTAACACCCAGCTGGGGAGCGGAGAAGCTTGAATGTAGTCTAACTGTACACCAGATGAAGCCCAGGTCAAATGTGGAAGACTGGCTAAGGTACCACACAGTGAAACACCGGCACATCGGCCTCAGTCTGTCTTTCCATGGTTACCATCGTCCCCTTTTGTATATTCTATATTCCTTATGTAGTTATGATTTCTAGTTCTTATGCCCATCTAATGAGACGAAATGAAAATTAAGGCGCATGTTCCAGGGAAAATATTTCACTTATACAGAAATACATAACATTATTCATACAGTCTGATTTAACATACTTTACCACATCCTGCAAATCTTGTCACTAAAAATTAATTAGAATACAACAAATACAGTCTAGAAAATTGAATTAGACATAGTCCAGAGTTAATGGTAACTGGTGGATCCCTCATGATAGCACGGAAATTCATAATACAGTGGTAATCACACTTTTACCCAAAGCATTGTTCATTCCCAGTCTAATTGTGGACATGATCTTAGATAAGCTGAGGTTGTAAGTTATTCAAAAACTATTTCAATTCTAGAGTCAAAGAAAAAAGTGTCAAATCTGGAGGCCAATTCTTACTCTACCTAGTGTTGATATTTAGTTTTAAAAACATTTTCTATAACTTGTAGTTTTGCTTTTTTATACCATTCTTTGAGGTTTTCTTGTTTGTTTGTTTAGCTTTCTTTTGGCCATGCCACAGGACATGTGGGATCCTAGTTCCCCGACTAGGGATCAAACCCATGTGCCCTTCACTGGAAGTGCAGAGTCTTAACCACTGGACTGCCAGGGAAGTACATATACCATTTTTTTTTAGTGTTTTAATTTATAGTTGGGATTCCATAGGTTCAATGCTTTCTAAAGAGCTGAGAGCTTTTCACTTTTCATTGTAGATTTTCTTTTTTTCCTTTCTCCTGTCCTCCTTTCCTTCCCTTCCTTCCCTTCCTTCTTCCTTCTCTTTCATTCCGTTCTCCCCCCACTCCTTCCTTCCCTCCACAAATATTGCCTAAGTACTTAATAGGTACCAGGTACCCTGCTAGAGACTAGGGCTATATAATGAATGAGACAGCGTCAGCTTGGATTAAGTTTACAATCTACCAGTGAAAACCGATACTAACTTATAATTATTTCTATTTTTTATGGAGTAATAGTGCACTTTCAGGATATGAAGATTTAAATTTTTCTTTCATGAATTCTTTCATCTCTGAATTTGGAGGAAATATCGAAGTTCTACCCAAAGAAACCTTTTTCTTTCTTAAAAATGCTTTCCATATCAATTCCAGCTCAGCCAAGAGTCTTCTGAGATCAGGATTTAGAGATGTACACAATAAGGAGATTCCTGCAACAGTCTTCCATCTGGACCCGCCCACAGCTTCCCTGTCTCCCAAAGTGCTCCATGGCCGGAGTGATAGGGAGTTTCCTCAGTAGACACTGAATTCACTGTTGGGCTCAATATTGCAAATTTGATTTTTCATTTGATCTGGGTATAGAATGTGCCTCTCTACAAAGGTTTGTGAATCTATTTTTATGTTAGTCAATGTGAAAGAATGGATTATAAAGCTGTCACTTTATAGAACCAAAAGAGAGAGAGAGTGAAGCGGGAGAGAGAGAGGGAGAGAGGAAGAGAGAGAGGTGCAGCAGAAGGGAACTGAAAAAATCCCACTATGACAGATGGCTTGTGCCATTTTGAATTTAGTCTCCCTAAGGAGCAAACCCTTGTAAAGGCTATTAAAGCTTCTGTTTGCATGAGAAAATGCTATTTCAATATTGATGGCTATATCTATGTGACCTCCATTGAAGACAAAGTCACAGAGATTTACCCTTAATTCAGGAAGAGTAAAACAATGACGTTGGAAAACTAAACTCACCCAGTGTCACGTGCATCTTTGAGGATGGATTAAAGTGACAGCAGGGTAACAAAACTGCACCACTCAATACAAGATTTGCCTCTAGGAATAAAAATAAAATAGGCACATTACTCCTCAAAGACACATATTTTATTTAGTTGTTAAGAGTAGAGTGTTGGAATTTTTGAAGAACTGTTGCTATTTAATAGAGGTGAAAGTTTTAATGTGAATACTGCCTGTGTGAGCGTGTGTGTGCAAAGTTGGCGTGACACATTCTGCTCAAATTAGACTTCTAAATAACTAGTAACAGCTGTGGTGCTTAGAAATCGGTTTGATTTAAACGATGATGTCATGTGTTGATATAAGGAAAATAGGTGTAGTCATTGGAAGGGAGAATATATAACTTGCTTTTTATCTAAAACAGTGAGCAGGTATCTCCCTTTAGAAGCTATAAATATGCACACCTGAAACTAAATTATATGTTTTAACACCTTCAAAATTTTTATCATCACGTACCACTTAAAAATATGTATGTCCATATAAATAGATAGCAAAAATAAGGATATATAAAAATCATTGTGGCAACAAGAAAAATTATCAAATACAAAATTGCGAGTCTTTATTCACTTGTATTCCTGTATCTTGATTAAGATTCCCTAGTGCATAGATAACTTGGATCCTTTGTCCATGGTAAGAAAAACAAGACCTCAGAAAACAGCCAAGTTTGTAGAATTACATTTTTATTTTCTAAAGGTACACGAACAGCAGAGGCTAGTAAATAAAAATTACTTTGAGAAGAGATTATATGAATTTACTAATTATCTTTTCTATCTGTAAACACTGGTCAAAGATTAATGAAAGGGAACATGTTAGCCTAAAATTTAGAAAAATGTAATACAGTAATCACGGTGAATTATTTTCTGGCCAATTCGATTGCAATAATTTGAGAAAGTGATGTTATTTGGGTGGCAGAAAGGGAGCATATTGGAAAATTAAGGATATAATGCAGGAAGTTTTTTCTCTATTCCTAGAGGTCTGAAACCACACGCAAGTCTGGACCTAATGTCTCTCTTCACACTTACAAAGATATAAAGAGGGCAGTAAGGAGCACAATGTACTTACCTTGATATTGTCTTATTAAAGCATTATTCATTCCTGCCAAAAGATTTCATTCGTGTTCTCAAGGACAGAAAAGCTCAAAAGAAATGAATTATTTTTGCTTTGAAATTCAAAATATGGCTCTTTTAAATGCCTTTCCTTTCAAAGTCTTAAAAGAATAGAACAGTTTCTCATTCAGAAATGTAGAAGACAACCGTTCTTCCAAGGGAACCCATGGTGTTCATTCTTTGCTCTCCTAGTCTCTGAGGTCGAGGGCATGAGTCTGATGCTAACATACTTTTTTTTTTGCAAAATCATCAGTACATCTCATTTCAGCGATTAAGTATTTAAGGCAAGTTTTTTGAGAGTCTCTTCTGCTAATCCTGTGTGGGCTAAATTAAGTCCAAATTCTCAAAATGGTTTGTCATTTTAGAGCAAGAAGGAAGAAGTGTTCGAAAAGGACACTTAGAGAAGGAAGTGTTTCCAAAAGAAGTTATGGTTATACAATATGGTAAGCAAAAAAAAAAAAAAAAAAAAATTGCTGTGTCCTACACTCGACTTGTAACATCTCCTGTATGGAGATATTTCACAAAGTGATTTCACAGGCAAATGGTTTAATGAATGGCCAGCCAATTTAGCCTTTATTTTAAATAGATTCTTTATGCATATAGATACCTTGAGATTGTGCCTTGTGGAATGATTGCTGATACCACATTGAAAAGTCATTATGCAGAAACATGGGTGTACAAATAGTTCCTAACTTAGGGGAACTATAAATAGAACTGACTGAACCTTGTTAGAGGGTTCATGTCCTGGTTATTGAAAAGAACTATTCTGGTGCCATTGATTAGCTATAACACTTCTAATTTGCACTTCACGAAAATAAAGTAAGAAAAACAATCGCATTTGACTTTTGGAAAGGAAAGTGATGAAAAATACACTGAATCAGAAAATGAATTATGGTCTAATTTCCAACAAAAGGGCAAGTTTTCCTTTTCCATTATATAACAATTCCTTAATTCTAAGGAAGCAATTTTTAGGTTTACATATTCTAGAGATCAATGGTAATTGGAAAATATAGAAATATCTTGTTAGATCCCAAGAATTTAACTGATAATTGTTTGGAGTAAAGTAATTATTATTCCATGAATCATTCTAATATTGTGTGACAGTGTCAATTACATATGGTTATATTATAACACTAGTCATTATCATCAGGGTAACAAAAAATATCATTTTAAAAGTTTTTTAGGTATATCCATAAATTTGAACAAATAAAACAGTATTCTAGATTTGATAAAATTCCAATATCCTCATCTTAAGAAACAGAACCTTTGAATAGTGATATGCTCACTCTATTATCCCTCCTTTCAGGGAATCCTTAAGTGACTAATAAAGTCTCTGTTTCAACAGGCCCGCTTGATTTTTCAGTTTTAGGAGAAATAGAAAATTCTTTGATACCTTTGGTAGACTATGAAACAGCACTGAGACATACTTACATTGAATATAGAAACAGATATAGATAGTCATGTATGTATATATATGAAATATATATGTTGTATGCGTATAAATGCATGTGCATGTGTGTATACATACATATATCCCACTTCAGCCTCTTACACAATCATAACATTTATCCTAAGTAAAAACTAGCTTTTCTGGGAATTAATGTGCACAACTTTATCCCTGAATGAGAATTAATTAGAAATACTTTCATCCAGAATCCATAAACAATTTAGGCTCATATACAGTAACTGAGCATGGGAGTGAGATCCTGATCTCCACGTCTTCTTTCCCTGAACATATAGATGCTCTCTTCTTTAGCCCTCCACCTCTTTAGCTGTGAAAAAGGGGAATTGCAACCTAATTAATTAATCAACAGACTTTTAAAAATCACTTTAAATGTACAAGCCCTATAAAAAGTAGACTGATACATCACAATGTTTTAAGAGGTAAAGGTGATTGTGTTATAGTATTTAAATAGAACTAGAGACTGAACTATGTGTCCTGTAAAATATTATGCACATGCAGTGCTGAGGTATATGGTGGGAAAATTAAGCCCATGAACACTAGGAAGGATTTTTTTACAACATATGTCAAAGAAATAGTCATTTACCATCAGTTACTTAAATAAACCCAAAAGAGTATTTTGGGCTTTTATCCAAAAAGGAGGGTCTGGTAGGGAATTGTAAAAGCTTCAAAACTAGGGAAAATCACTCTGAATGCGTTTCAAATTAAACTGTTATGGTTTAGTTTAGATCTGCCTTATTAGTCCATATTAATGGATATTTATCACTTCAGTGATTGTTTTCATAAATTAGAAGGAGAATGGTTTTTCATAAATTGCACAATGAAGTTGGATCCACGTGAGGAAACACAATGATTCAAAGAAAATGCTCCTTTAAATGATACCACCATATGGACAAGTCTCTCACCTCTTTAATCAGTCAACAAAATATGCAACTAGTCAGCAAATAATTATGAACGCCTACTATGTGTTCATCATTCTGCTAAATAACAGGGAAACAATGCAGTAATTATTTGTTCATTCCAGTTCACCTCGTTTAAGAGAGAACCAGCAACCATTTTGGCTTTAGTAGGGTCAGTAATAACAACCTACTGTCAGTATTAATCGGTCCTGAGGCAAATACCTGACCCAAGATAAGTCAACGAAAGTTTTATCCTAAGGCTCTAAAAATGAGCTAAGGGATGAAGAGTAGTTCCTCTCTGGTGGTCAAGTTGTGATGTTTGAGGCTTGGGAATTCAGTGGTCATGTTCCCTGCCATATGGACTGAGAGACTGAAGCCAGTATTTAGAGTGGAGATGAGTGATCTGGAGGATTCAGCGTTGTGGTACCTTTAACTCTGAGGGCCGACTGATCCTTGTTCTCAGAGTTACACTAAATAGTCCAGTGTCATTCAAATAACTTACTTCTGTCTCATATAGTTCAAGTCATCCTTCTATTCCTTGTATTCAAAAGAATTATGATTTATATACCACTGAATCAGTAAACATATATGCTTACTTACGTGCACCACTTTTGAAGGCATTTGGAAGAATCAATAGTTTACACACTGTACACAAAGGTACAATGTGAAACTCATTCAAACTACTGCAATCAGCATGCATTAACTAAGTAGCTACTCTGTACCTAAGTAGGCACTTGAGACGAGAGGTGCCAAAGACACATTCTTTGGATAAATGCCAAAAATTAAAATTTAAAAAAACGGAGAAAATGAAAACGCTGAGGACAAGAAAAACCTAGGTGTATTAAAGAATAATATACTGATTGTAAACTGTTTCCATTCCTTTTAGCTTTAACCTCCTGTTACCAATAATTAGCTTTTGTGTACAGACTGCCCTCAGGAGAAAAGTGGTTAACAGCTGCTGACAAAGGAATCTGTTGAGATGAAGGAAATTTTAGCTCTTCTTTCTTTTTTTACCCCCTCACAGCACAGCACTATCATTTAAAATTACAGTTCTTTGAAACTTTTGAACTTTTAAGATCTAAGAAGCAGGAGCTTAATAAAAATGAATGCCAGAGCATAGCCCAGGAAAGCCCAAGTGACTTAGAGAAGCTGAATGTCCAAGGTACTGTTGGGTGGAGGTATCTCTATACAGGGACCTAAGGGCAGCTTCACAGAAGCCCTACCGTGGCTGGGTACATAGAAATGAATTCCTAAACTGCTCCCAAACTATCCCTCCTGCAATCCTCCCCGCACACAGGTAGGGAAGTTTTCAGAAGGCTGTGGAGGTCAGAAGGCAGCTGAGGTGGAAACAGGTGGACCAGAGTGGCTGACATTGTGATCAGGATCATGACAGGGACTATGGACATTGGAAGCAGATGGCAGCACGGCATACCCACGGACCAGATAGAAAAAGTAGAAGTCAGCAGGGTCCCAAGGTCCCAACTTGGACCAGAAGCTCTTCTACTCCCCTGCGGACTCCTGATGAAGGATGATGTGTAAACTCAATCTCCACACACTGCCCACCCCGCCATTGCAGACTGCCCTTGGAGGAAGAAAAAAGAGGCAACAGAAAACGCCCACTGGACTCAATTTAAATCAGATAAATCAGATTGATTACCTTTAAAACAGGTTATGACTGAGATATCTTGGGTGAAAGTTTAAGGTTTTTATCCCAGGAGCAATTATAGGTACTCATGTGCTAGTCGAGTTCAGTAGGAATATATAAAAATACTTAAATTTGTTACAATATATAGGGATGTAAAAAGATCTGAAGAGGGATAATGTACTCATATATATCATATAGTAAAATGAGCCATTTTTTAATTATATGCTCCTTAGGGAATGTGCAGTTCCTGAATATGTCTATCAGGTCCCAAAGGGCAGGACACATAATGGAAAATCAACTTTCTTTAGATAATATGAGTTCTTACTACAAAACTGACTCTTGATGGTGAGAAATGTGAATGTTCATTGAAGAAAAAATAATTTAGAATATGGGATTTGCTACAAATTTAGGATATGTGAACTCTAGACCCGAACTTGGAATGTCTAGGCCCCAATACTGTCTCCTATGAGTGGTCTCTTGAGTATGTCACTTAACAGATCTGTGTTACATTTTCTTAATTTGTAAAACAGAGAAAATGAAGCCTCTCTGCCTACCTCATATGATTATTGTGAAACCAAATGATAATATATGTTAAAGCACTTATAAACTTCAAAGCTCTAAAAAATATGTTTCATATCATAAAACTCCAATGGCAACTCTCTCATAAAGAGTACTTACTATGTGGCCATGATTACTCCTAAAATTACTACAAGAGGCTAGAATATGATGTAGAAACAAAGCATCCCAAATTCTCAGTGGCTTAATAAAACAATGTTCTATTTCTTGCTCATGTTATAAGTTCAGTGAAGGTTGGCAAGCAACACTGCTCCACATAGTAACTTAGAATCCCAGGCTAACAAAATCTTCATTATCTTGTGATGAAGCATCATCTTGCTGCTGTATCAAGAAACAGCATCAGAATTTGCTGCATCACTGGAAGAGAAAGTACATGGAGAACATACACCCACCCTTAACTGCCTCAGATCAAAGTGGCACAATTCACTTCTATTCACAGTCCATTAGCCAAGATTTTCTACATAACCCCAACTTAACTGCAAGGAAGAAAGTCTCTGGTTCTTGGGTCTTCAGACTCAGACTGGGACTTATCTCTATAGACACCTGATTCTCAGTCACTGGGCTCTGGGCTGGAATTACACCACTAGCCTTCCTGGGTCTCCAGCTGGTAGGTGGTAGATTATGGGACTTCTTAGCCTCCATAGTCCCATGAACCAAAATCAATACCTCACAATAAATGTCTTTCTATATATCTGTATGTATGTACATGTATATATTGGTTTTGTTTCTCTGGAGAATTCTAATATGCTGTGAAAGAAAATATCAATAAGGTTGAAATAAATGGAGAAAATATTGAATTCATTGATTAGAATAATAAGCATTATCAAAATGTCAATTCTAGCAAAATGTTCTATAGGTAAGTGCATAAATCCAATAAATATCCCTAATTGTTTGTTCTCTTTAACCTTTTTCTCTTTTCCTCATTTTACTTTCTCCGTTTTATATTTATTTTTTCTTTTATTTTTCTTTCTCTTAATTTCTTTCTCTTTCTTCTTTTCTTTCTTTATTGTCACTTAGGTACAGAGGAAAAAGAAAACCTTTTTAATAAATGGTGTTGATAGAGACAATTGTATCCTGGGAGGAGTGGCAGGTAGACTTCTACTCCTTACTATACCCGCAGATCAATTGTAGATTTTTGTAGATCTAAATGTGAGATGTAAAATAATAAGGTGTCTTGAAATAACATTGGAGATATTTTCATTATCTTGTGAAAGATTTTTGAAATGATACACAAAAAAGCACAAATCATAAAGCATAAGGCTGAAGAATTTGACTTCACTAAAGTTAATTTGTTTTCATCAAAAATTATTAAGAGTGTGGGGCTTCCCTGGTGGCACAGTGGTTGAGAGTCCGCCTGTCGATGCAGGGGACACGGGTTCGTGCCCCGGTCCGGGAGGATCCCACGTGCCGCGGAGCAGCTGGGCCTGTAAGCCATGGTTGCTGAGCCTGCGCGTCCGGAGCCTGTGCTCCGCAACGAGAGAGGCCACAACAGTGAGAGGTCCACGTACCACCAAAAAAAAAAAATAAAAATTATTAAGAGTGTGAAAAGAGTAAGACACAACATGGGGAAGTTATTATTTTCAATACATTATGACAAAAAGGACTAATACCCAGAATACAAAAAGAACTTCTATAATCAGTAAGTTAAAGTTAGAATTGTGATAAATAAAGTGGGGCAAGAGAACAATCTATTCACATTATCTACTTCCTCTTCAGTGAGGCTTCACAGTTTATGGTTTTTGTGGAACTTGCTCATTTCAACTAAGTTGTCAAATTATCTCTAATGTTGTTCATAATATTCTCTTATTATATTTTAGTATCTCCAGATTCTGTACTAACATCACTCCTCTCATTTTGGATATTGGTAATTTGTCTCCTCTCCTTTGTTCTTAGTCCAGCTAGAGTTTTATCACTTGTATTGATCTTCTTAAACAACAACTTTTAGATTTATTGATTTTCTTTATTGCTTTTCTGTTTTTTGTTTCATTGCTTGCTGCTCAGGTTTTTATTTCATGTTTTCTACTTACACTGGGTGTAATTTGCTCTACATTTTAAATTTCTTAAGAAGGAAGTTAGTGTCACTGATTTGAGGCCATTCTTGTTTTCTAACATATGCACTTAGCACTATGATTTTTTTCTTAGTACTGCTTTAGCGCACCCCACAAATTTTGACATGTTGTATTTTAATTTTCATTCAGTGCAAAAAAAGTTCTAATTTCCTTTGTAACTTTTTCTTTGCCCAATTAGTTATATAGAATTATTTTATTTAGTTTACAAATATTAGGAAATCTTCCAAGATTATTCCATTACTGATTTTTAACTTAATTACACTGTACTCGGAAAACAAGCATTATATGGCTTGAATCATTTTAAACTTACTGAGACTTGTTTTATGATCCAGAACATGATCATTGTCAATAATATTCTGTGTGCACTTGAAAAGAATGTGAATTCTGTTTTTGTTGGGTGGAGTGTTTAATAAGTATCAAATAGGTCAAGGTAATTGATAGTACAGATCAAATCTTCTATATCCTTATTGACTTTGTCCACTCATTTTATCAATAGTTGAGAAAGGGTAGTGAAATTTCCAAATATATTTGTGGATTTTACTATTTCTACTCGAAGTTCTATTCTTTTTGTTCCAGATATTTTGAAGCTCTCTTATGAGGTGCATAAAACCTTAACATTGTTTTGTCTCTTGTAATAGTCTTTATTTTAAAGTCTATTTTGTCCGATATGAGAATTGCTACTCCAGCTTTCTTTTGATTTCCATTTGCATGGAATATCTTTTTCCATCCCCTCACTTTCAGTATGTATGTGTCCCTAGGTCTGAAGTGGGTCTCTTGTAGACAGCATATATACGGGTCTTGTTTTTGTATCCATTCAGCGAGTCTGTGTCTTTTGGTGGGAGCATTTAATCCATTTATATTTAAGGTAATTATCAATATGTATGTTCCTATTCCCATTTTCTTAGTTGTTTTGGCTTTGTTATTGTAGGTCTTTTCCTTCTCTTGTGTTTCCTACCTAGAGAAGTTCCTTTAGCATTTCTTGTAAAGCTGGTTTGGTGGTGCTGAACTCTCTCAACTTTTGCTTGTCTGTAAATGCTTTAATTTCTCCATCAAATCTGAATGAGATCCTTGCTGGGTAGAGTAATCTTGGTTGTAGGTTTTTCTCCTTCATCACTTTAAGTATGTCCTGCCACTCCCTTCTGGCTTGTAGGGTTTCTGCTGAAAGATCAGCTGTTAACCTTATGGGGATTCCCTTGTGTGTTATTTGTTGTTTTTCCCTTGCTGCTTTTAATATGTTTTCTTTGTATTTAATTTTTGACAGTTTGATTAATATGTGCCTTGGCATGTTTCTCCTTGGATTTATCATGTATGGGACTCTCTGTGCTTCCTGGACTTGATTAACTATTTCCTTTCCCATGTTAGGGAAGTTTTCAACTATAATCTCTTCAAGTATTTTCTCAGTCCCTTTCTTTTTCTCTTCTTCTTCTGGGACCCCTATAATTCGAATGTTGGTGCGTTTAATGTTGTCCCAGAGGTCTCTGAGACTGTCATCAGTTCTTTTCATTCTTTTTTCTTTATTCTGCTCTGCAGTAGTCATTTCCACTATTTTATCTTCCAGGTCACTTATCCACTCTTCTGCTTCATTATTCTGCTACTGTTCCCTTCTAGAGAATTTTTAATTTCATTTATTGTATTGTTCATCATTGTCTGTTTGCTCTTTAGTTCTTCTAGGTCCTTGTTAAACGATTCTTGTATTTTCTCTATTCTATTTCCAAGATTTTGGAAAATAATGATAGATACTATCATTATTCTGAATTCTTTTTCAGGTAGACTGCCTATTTCCTCTTCATTTATTAGGTCTGGTGGGTTTTTACCTTGCTCCTTCATCTGCTGTGTGTTTTTCTGTCTTCTCATTTTGCTTAACTTACTGTGTTTGGGGTCTCCTACCCACAGGCTGCAGGTTCGTAGCTCCCGTTGTTTTTGGTGTCTGTCCCCAGTGGCTAAGGTTGGTTTAGTGGGTTGTGTAGGTTTCCTGGTGGAGGGGACTAGTGCCTGTGTTCTGGTGAATGAGGCTGGATCTTGTATTTCTGGTGGGCAGGCCCACGTGTGGTTGTGTGTTTTGGGGTGCCTGTGGACTTATTATGATTTTAGGCAGCCTCTCTGCTAATGGGTGGGGTTGTGTTCCTGTCTTGCTAGTTGTTTGGCATAAGGTGTCCAGCACTGTAGCTTGCTGGTCGTTGAGTAAAGCTGGGTGCTGGTGTTGAGATGGAGATCTCTGGGAGAATTTTGCTGTTTGATATGTGGAGCTGGGAGGTCTCTTGTGGACCAGTGTCCTGAAGTTGGCTCTCCCACCTCAGAGGCACAGCACTGACTCCTGGCTGGAGCACCAAGAGCCTTTCATCCACACGGCTCAGAATAAAAGGGAGAAAAAATAGAAAGAAAGAAGACAAAATAAAATAAATAGTTATTAAAATAAAAAATAATTATTAAGAAAAAAATTTTAAAAAGTTAAAAAGAAAAACAAAAGAAAAAGACAGACAGAACCCTAGGACAAATGGTGAAAGCAAAGCTCTACAGACAAAATCACACACAGAAGCATACACATACACACTCACAAAAAGAGAAAAAGGGGAAAAAATAATATATCTTTGCTCCCAAAGTCCACCTCCTCAATTTGGAATGATTCGTTGTCTCTTCATGTATTCCACAGATGCAGGGTACATCACGTTGATTTTGGAGATTTGGAACTCTTACCAAATTTGGAACTCTTCTAACCATTAGTTTTTCATGTATTCTTTCTGTTACCTTCCCTCCAGTTCTTCAAGGACTCCAGTTGACTCTTTGAAGTTGTCTCGTAGCTTACTGATGCTATGTTCATTTTAATTATCTTTTCCTTTATTTTTCATTTTGTATAGTTTCTAATATCACTTATTAAATTTGGCTGACTTTTTTTCTGCTGTGTATTCCACCCAGTATAATTTCCATCTCAGACTCTGTACTTTTCATCTCTAAAAGTTTTAGAACTTGTTAAAATTTTCAGTGGCTCTACTTAACTTTTTGAACATGTGGAATATAATTATAATGACTTTTAATGTTCTTCTCTGCCAATTTTAACATACGTATCAATTCTGGGTCAGTTTCAATTGACTGATTTCTCTCCCCATTGTGAGTCATTGTGGGTCATGTTTTCCTATTTCTTTGTTTGACTTTTAATTTTTGACTGGATGCCAGATGTGAATTATACCTTATTGGGTGCTGGATATTTTTATAAATATTCTTGAGCTTTGTCCTTAGATGTAGTTTAGTTACTTGGAAACAGTTTGATGCTTTCTTGATTTTGAGATTTATTATGCAGGACCTGAGTACTTCTCAGTCAAGGGCTTACTACTGAGGCAAGATCTTCTGTACTATATCAATGTCCCATAATTCATAGAATTTTCCACTCTGGCTGATGGGAACAGGCACTATTCACTATCCTGCGTGGGTAGCAATGTGGTCGTGAGTCTATGATTATTATTATGATTATTAATTGTCATGGACATTCAGTGAGCTCTTAATCTGGATCCCATGTTCTCCAGTTCTGAGAGATCTTAATCTTAGTTTTCTGTACTCTGATTTATCTGTTTTCTCTGTGTTATTATTCTCTATTTATATATTTTGATCTCTGTGATTTATGTTATGGGCGTTCCTCATATATCTGTGCTCCTTAACTCACCATTCATATTTTAAGGGTAAGGTTCTAAAATACTGATTGTAAGTTCTACGTGCATGGGAAAGATTTTCAAGCTTTATTAAAGGATTCCCAAATGTCAATATGTGTAAATCTTATCTCTTGCGCTGGTAATTTTACGAGAGAATACATCAACTCCCTGTCTGGTGTTAGAAGCTGGGCTACCAGCATTCTAGGGCTAAGTTGGAAAAGGAGGCTGAATCTCAAGATTCAGTGGGAAGGATTAATCTTAATATTTTCACTCTAGAACCTCATCTTTTTTTTTTATGCAGCAGGTTCTTATTAGTTATCTATTTTATACATATTAATGTATACATGTCAATCCCAATCTCCCAATTCATCCCACCACCACCACCACCCCCACCACTTTCCCCCCTTGGTGTCCATACTTTTGTTCTCCACATCTGTGTCTCTATTTCTGCCTTGCAATCCAGTGCATCTGTACCATTCTTCTAGATTCCACATATATGTGTTAATATACGATATTTGTTTTTCTCTTTCTGACCTACTTCACTCTGTATGACAGTCTCTAGATCCATCCATGCCTACAAATGACCCAATTTTGTTCCTTTTTGTGGCTGAGTAATATTCCATTGTATATATGTACCACATCTTCTTTATCCATTCGTCTGTTGATGGGCATTTAGGTTGCTTCCATGTCCTGGCTATTGTAAATAGTGCTGCAATGAACATTGGGGTGCATGTGTCTTTTGAATTATGGTTTTCTCTGGGTATTTGCCCAGTAGTGGGATTGCTGGGTCATATGGTAACTCTATTTTTAGTTTTTTAAGGAACCTCCATACTGTTCTCCACAGAGGCTGTATCAATTTACATTCCCACCAATACTGCAAGAGGGTTCCCTTTTCTCAACACCCTCTGCAGCATTTGTTGTTTGTAGATTTTCTGATGATGCCCATTCTAACTGGTGTGAGGTGATACCTCACTGTAGTTTTGATTTGCATTTCTCTAATAATTAGTGATGTTGAGCAGCTTTTCATGTGTTTCTTGGCCATCTGTATATCTTCTTTGGAGAAATGTCTATTTAGGTCTTCTGCCCATTTTTGGATTGGGTTGTTTGTTTTTTTAATATTGAGCTGTGTGAGCTACTTATATATTTTGGAGATTAATCGTTTGTCCATTGATTCATTTGCAAATATTTTCTCCCCTTCTGAGGGTTGTCTTTTCGTCTTGTTTATGGTTTCCTTTGCTGTGCAAAAGCTTTGAAGTTTCATTAAGTCCCATTTTTTATTATTGTTTTATTTCCATTACTCTAGGAGGTGGGTCAAAAAAGGTCTTGCTGTGATTTATGTCAAAAAGTGTTCTTCCTATGTGTTCCTCTAAGAGTTTCATAGTGTCCTGTCTTACATTTAGGTCTTTAATCCATTTTGAGTTTATTTTTGTGTATGGTGTTTGGGAATGTTCTAATTTCATTCTTTTACTTGTAGCTGTCCCATTTTCCCAGCACCACTTATTGAAGAGACTGTCTTTTCTCCATTGTATATCCTTGCCTCCTAATCCATAGATTAGTTGACCATGGGTGCGTGGGTTTATCTCTGGGCTTTCTATCTTGTTCCATTGATCTATATTCCTGTTTTTGTGCCAGTACCATATTGTCTTGATTACTGTAGCTTTGTAGTATAGTCTGAAGTCCAGGAGTCTAATTCCTCCAGCTCCGTTTTTTTCCCTCAAGGTTGCTTTGGCTATTCAGGGTCTTTTGTGTCTCCATACAAATTTTAAGATTTTTTGTTCTAGTTCTGTAACAAATGTCATTGGTAATTTGATAGGGAATGCATTGAATCTGTAGATTGCTTTGGGTAGTATAGACATTTTCACAATATTGATTCTTCCAATCCAAGAACATGGTATATCTCTCCATCTGTTTGTGTCGTCTTTGATTTCTTTCATCAGTGTCTTATAGTTTTCTGATTACAGGTCTTTTGCCTCCTTAGGTAGGTTTATTCCTAGGTATTTTTGTTGTTGTTGCAGTGGTGAATGGGATTGTTTCCTTAATCTCACTTTCTGCTCTTTTGTTGTTAGTGTATAGGAATGCAGAGATTTCTGTAGCACCTCATCTTATCATCTACTGTGCTTGGGACTCCCAAGGTCAGAGTCTCTCTCTATATAGAATACACCTCCTGTCTGTCTTCTGTAGGTCCAAGAGAAGAAACATGAGTGGTCTAAGAATTCCTAACACAGACTGTCAATCAACCATCTTGTTTTCAGCCCTGCTTCATGCTGAGGACTTCAGATATGTGTGACATCTTCATTTCCTAACTCTTTCTGGAGTTCTCAAGAGCAAATTATCTTGTTTTTTATTGACTTCTGTCACTAAAGAGCATGAGATATTGGCTTTCTCCATTCTGCTTGCCTATAAAATTTCCATCTTCCAAAATATTGTTTACATCTCTAGTCTTCAGCTGTCTCTACTCCTGCTCTCTGTCTGTGTGTATTTATTACATTACTGTAATTTTACTGTAGTTTGGGGAGAAAGCAGAGGTAAACATGTCCAAGCTTTTATATTTAACTGCTAAGTATCATTTTAAAGTTAAGAACAAGGACATTCCTTTGTTTGTAAATGTCCAATTAATAGCAAAAGGGATAAACAGATAAACAGGAGATTCAGAAGAGCAAAAGAAGCAAGTGGGCATCTGGCACAATCACATGTGTGCACACATGCCTTTGAGAGAGATTCTAATCAGGAAAAATAAGGGTTTTGTTTGATTACAATTATACTTTGCTTCTCTGGTTTACTACCTTAATTTAGAGAGATGGTATTGTAATGTGGCTTGGTGCTCATTCACATTCCACATGATTCTATTGGAGTTGGATCCTTCCTATCCCAGGGATTAGCAAACAGTCAGGCCTAGTGAACAGAACTTCAAATTTCCCTGGTCACAGGGATTAGTTCATGGATGAGCATGTGATCTCAGCAGAGCCGAAGAGACACCAGGAAATTTTTGCAGAAGTTGCCAGAAAGCCAGATGCCCCTTCCCACTGGTCTCGAGAGGGACTATTGGGTTGGCCAAAAAGTTCTTTCGGGTTTTTCCATAAGCTGTTATAGAAACCCGAAAGAATTTTTTGGCCAGCTCAATACATATCGGAGCTGCCACAGACTTTAATACACAGGAGGGCAAATATCTGCAAATGGAGTAAATTTTAAAAGGTAACATGCATCCATACAGGGAAAAATAAGCTAGGTCCTGAAGACAGTGTTTGAATCCCTCTTGCCAATAATGTCTGAGTCATATTGTTCCTAGACTGTTCAGTTGTTTCCCAATAAACTCCCTTGGATTAGATTTTCTGTTACTGGCATCCAAAAGTACCCTAACTAATTCATAATGCTTTACTGAAGAAGCTTCCAAGCTTCTCAAAACAAAATGATTCTGAATGGAAAGGAAATAAATATTAAGAGAAGTATCACCAGACTGCAGAGCATTAAAAAACACAGGTAGGAGAAATCTGAAACCCAAATCAGTGAGCTTATGGCAAGAACCATCTAAATGTTGTCAAAGGCCGGTCTTCTGACCTGGCCCAAGGGAATGGAATTACTGTAGGAAGAAATCATTTCATTACAAGCAATAGTTTTCCAGGAATGATGGTGTGCAATGCCAATAAGTAGAAAAGGAAAATAAAGGAAATGCTGCAGTGTACAGTGTCAGTAAACTTGGCTTAGATTTGGACAAGAATCTAGAACAAATTATTAAAAGATTGTTTGTAAAAACTAAGAATGGAAACTGATGATCACTTGAAGCTGGAATAACATCACAAGGAATACATTAGGTCAGAACAAACCTTAATTCTTTTAAATTTTTCTTATGGACAAGATAGAGATAGGAGAACTGGAAAATACTATTAGATGATTAATGATTGAATAATGTGGTCCAAGGAGTGCTTAATAAAAAATGCCACAAACAAACAAAAAACCTCACCTCTTGACTAGAGATCACTGGTAGCATACTTTAGGATTCATATCTCAGTGTTTTTCCGTTAAAAATTTTATCACAGCCCTAGATGAAAATATGGGTGGTTTATTTAGGAAATTCTTTTTATTTAAAAAAAAATTAATTATTTATTTATTTATTTTTGGCTGCATTGGGTCTTCGTTGCTGTGCGTGTGCTTTCTCTTGTTGCGGCGAGCTGGGGCTACTCTTCATTGCGGTGCACAGGCTTCTTGTGGCGATGACTTCTCTTGTTATGTAACACGGGCTCTAGGCACGTGGGCTTCAGTAGTTGTGTCAGTCAGGCTCAGCAGTTGTGGCTCGCGGGCCCTAGGGCATGCGGGCTTCAGTAGTCGCAGCACGCGGGCTCAGTAGTTGTGGCTCGCAGGCTCAGTAGCTGTGGCACACAGGCTTAGTTGTTCCGCAGCATGAGGGATCTTCCTGGACCAGGGCTTGAACCCGTCCGTGTCCCCTGCACTGGCAGGTGGAGTCTTAACCACTGCACCACCATGAAAGTCCCTAGGAAACTCTTTAATGAGATAGAAAATACAATGGAAAATGGAGGTGGGGCAATGGTAATAATTACTCCTCATTGACCACCCACTAAGTCCCAGGTGCTGTACCAAGTACTGCACATACATCAACCCAGTAGATGTTCACACAAAAATATTAGGTGGGTATTCCCATTTTACAGATGAGAGAATCAAAATTTTAACTAGATTTAATAATGTGCCAGAGCCATGAAGTATCGGGGTTAGGATTTAAACAGAAGTCTGACAAGAAAAATGTTTGCTCCTAAACAAAAATATGTGCTCCTCTTAAAATGGAAATGAAGTCTCCTTTTAAAATACAGACAAAATATCTGCACTTAAATCTAAAAAGATGAGTAATATAAACATAAAAGGAGGACTTGAAAGGTAACAGTAATGAAAGATAACAATGTCTTAAAATGATTTTGTGATTTTGGTTGATTTCAAGCTCAGTAAAAATCAAGAGAATGATATAACTGCCCCCAAATTAATGCTACTCTGAATTGACCAGACCACACTTGCAACATCATGTGTAATAGTTGAAGTTATGGTTTGAGAACCAGTGTGATATTCTTGAGCATGTTCAAAACCATTAATAGAAACTGATTTGTGAGAAAAAGAGATGAAAGAAGAACAAATATGAGCTTAGAGGAGAAAATACATAGAATGAACACAGGTGCATTCTTCAAATATGGGAAAGGCTATTAAGCAAAAGAGGGATTAAAGTCATTCTACAATGATCCAAAATTGTCATTGCAATGTGCTAATATCAGCTCAACAGTTAGAATTCATTTTAACCTAATTCTCTCATTTTACAGGGAGAAAATTCAGTTGTAGGAAATAAAGTGATTTATTCACATGACTTTAGATGCTGGTAAAGCTGAGACTAGAACACATGTCTAAACACTTCCAGCTGTGGAGGGGCTTTTTTCACTACACGAGACTATGAAAAGGGAAAATAGACTGTTGACAAGAGTATCCTTATCTAAAGCTACCACCTTTTAACTTTCTAGTCAATAGGGCCCAGGGTTAAGAAAAAGTAACATTTAAAATAATTAATGATAAGTATGTTAATTGAGAGACTTTATCCTTAAGATGATTAATCACCAAATCCCATACTTATTTTATTGTCCCATTTTAAAGAATAGAATTCTTAACAGTGCATCTGAAATAAGGGTTCCTCTGCAGATGATAGACGCACTTGATATTTTCTACTCTTGCCCCTGGACCTCTATTTGCCAAAATCATTTTTCCCCCAGTACCTAAAGTGGTAGGACTGTCCTCCCTTTGAGGCCACTTCTAGGAGCTCAGCCTTCCAATCTGCTCCTTAGCGTGGGAGCAAGAGCAGCTGAAGGGGAAGCAGTGATACGATGGCTCAGAACACACCCACTCAATTGCCACCCTGCTTCTGAACATCAGCTGTTGAGCGGGGGAAGGAAGCCAGAATTATCACCAGCTGTTTCCCAGGCTGTTTTGGCAGAGAGTCATGGAAGAATAGATTCCCCAGGCATATTCTTGAGTGATGTTAGTGGAACTGAAACTCTGTCTCCACAAACATACAGTCCAGGGAAGAGATAAATGGGCTTGGCCTCTTTATCTTCCATTCTCCATACCAATAAGACGTTCAAGCCCTCGCTAACAAGTTTACATTCTCTAATATGTGCCACGGTCACCAACACTTCAATGATCCCATTATCAAATTCTCCACAAATTCTCCAAAACAGGAATTGGTTTTAACAAGAGATACTCCGAGAGAGGAGTCAAAACAACTGAAATCAAACCAGCTGGATTTTTTTCTTTGTAGCTCCAGTGTACTATGAAAAAACTTACTTTGAATTTGACCAGAGAGAAGTTATCTCAAGCAGTAAGTGGTATGTCAGATTGCAAAGTCATTTGCCAAAGTTGGCTCCATGTATGTAGCTTGAAGACAATTGGAGGCCAGAACTACAGTAGAGTTGATGTCCTAGGTTTCCAATTATAGTCAACCAACACAAGAAATATGTTTATTATGATGGTCTAACTATAGATGCACTTACACCTACATTCCTAGTCCTTGGACTATTTTTACAAAATTGGGAGAAAAGTTCCCCAACACCATGATAGTCTCCCAAAGAAATACATAAAACGATCTTTATTCAGTGTATACGAATTCATATGAAAATATAAATCACATGGTCTCTTACAACAAAGAACACTTGGAAAGAAAAGCATGTTTAACGAAAATTTGTATAGAAAGGAAACCAGTCAAGAAAAATGCAAATGAACTAATCGTTTATTGAGAAGTCAGAGTTAAGAGAAATGTTAGTAACTCCTAAATTATTTTCCTTTGAGGGTTTTTCCAAAAGGATTCAAGATATCTCACGTTTTAGTGCATGACTCTTTTCTTGCCAAATCTAACTTGAAATACTATATTCTAAATATATATGTCACATAATCATGAATATCCTTTCCCTTACTTGAATGAGGCCTGGCAAAACATTTTCCTGGCAGTTATTACGTCTATAAGAATATACTAGGATATTACAGACCTAGCCAAAAAATTAGTAGGCTAACTGCCATACAAGAATACGAAAATACCGATTTGGTCAATATTAACAGGCTTTACAAAACATACACAATATTTGACATCAGCCTTTCAAAAGCACTCACTGGTAGAAGGAAAAAAAAGGTTTCATTTGGAAAAATACCACTATGAAGTAAATTTACCTCTTTATTTTATCTAATGATGAATAGGAAATTTAAACTTACAAAAATAGAGGAAAACTACATTCATCTGCACTAGAAACAAATCAGGGTTTCATTAAACAAGAACACTTGCTATCCCTATGCTCATTTATTTAAGAATGTTGGTATTCTGCAACTGCATGCTTTTTAATTCTTTAGTTGTTTTATAGAACTAGCCAGGACCTTTAGTATAATGTTGAAAAGAAGTGGTAAGAGCATATATCCTTACCTTGTTCCAAAGAGTAGGGGGAAAGCATTTAATCTGGTCATGTATGACGTTTGTTGTAGGGTTTTTGTAGACACCATTTATCAGTTTGAGGAAAGTCTCTCCTTTTCATAGTTTACTAAAAGTATTTTTTAATCATAAATTGATATTAAATTTTTTCAAGTGATTTTTTTGCATCAACTGAAATGACCATATGGCTTTTCTCTTTTAGTTTATTAAAATAGTGATTTATATTGATTGATTTTCAAATGTTAATCCAGCCTTGTATTTCTGAGATAAACCCTACTTGATCAGGATATACTATTCTTTTCATATATTGTTGGATTTGATGTGCTAATATTTAGCATCTATGTTCATGAGGGATATTGTCCTAGAGTTTTTGTTTGGTTGTTTGGTTGGTTGGTTTAAAAGACTATTTTTAGAGTACTTTTAGGTTTATAATAAAATGGAGAGGAAAACATAGGGATTTCCCATATGACCCCTGCTCCCACATTCATAGCCGTCCCCATTACCAACATCACTCACCAAAATGCTACCTTTTTTTTTTTTTTTACCAAGAATGAACCTATAATGACATTATCATAATCACCCAAAATCCATAATTTAATCTAAGTGTTCAGTCTTGGTGTTGTACATTCAATGGGTTGAGACAAATATATAATAACATACATCTGGCCTCCTCACACCCGTGATAACCACTCATCTCTTCGTGGTCTCCATAGTCTTGCCTTTTCCAGAATGTTATATAGTTGAAATCATACGGTATGTAGCCTTCTCAGATTGGCTTCTTTCACTTGGTAATATACATTTAAGTTTCGTCCATGTCTTTCATGGCTTGATAGCTCATTTATTTTTAGTTCTCAATAGTATTCCACTGTCTGAATGTACCACAGTTTATTTATCTGTTCACCTACTGAAGGACATCTTGGTTGCTTCCAAGTTTGGACAATTATGAATAAAGCTGCTATAAACATTTGTGTGCAGGTTTTTGTGTGGATATATAATATTTTCAACTCCTTTGAGTAAACACCAAGAAACATGATTGTTGCATCATACAGTAAAAGTATGTTTAGTTTTGTAAGAAAGAAACCAACAAACTATCTTCCAAAGTAGCTGTACCATTTTGCATTCCCATCAGCAATGTAAGAGAGCGCCTGTTACTCCACATTCTCACCAGCATTTGGTGTTGTCAGTGTTCCGGATTTTAGCCACTCTAATAGGTGTGTAGTGTTTATCCCATTATCATTTTAATTTGCATTTTCCTGATGACATTTGATATGGAACATCTTTTCATATGTGTTTTTGCCATTTGTATATCTTCTCTGGTAAGGTGTCTGTTAAGGTCTTTGGCCCATTTTTAAATTGGGTTGTTTTCTTATTGTTGATTTTTAACAGTTCTTTGTATATGTTGGATAACTCCTTTATCAGATGTGTCTTTTGCAAATATTTTCTCTAGTCTGCACTTGTTTTCTAATTCTACAGAGCAGATTTTTAAAAATCAGGTCCAGTTTATCAATTATTGCTTTTATGGATCAATTCTTTGGTGTTATATCTGAAAGGAAAACACTATACCCCAAGTCATAACATCTCCTATGGTATCTTCTAGGAGTTTTATAGTTTTGAGTTTATGATCCATTTGAATTAATTTTCATTAAGGTTGCAAGTCTGCATCTAGATTTTTTTTTGCATGTGGATGTCCAGGTGTTCCAGCACCATTTGCTGAAAAAACTGTCTTGGCTTCATTATATTGCCTTTGTTCCTCTGTCAAAGATCAGTTGATTATATTTTTGTGGGTCTATTTTGTGGCTCTCTCTTTTTTTTTTTTTTTTTTTTTTTGCAGTACACGGGCCTCTCACTGTTGTGGCCTCTCCCGTTGCAGAGCACAGGCTCCGGACACGCAGGCTCAGTGGCCATGGCTCATGGGCTCAGCCGCTCCGCGGCACGTGGGATCTTCCCGGACCGGGGCACGAACCCGTGTCCCCTGCATCGGCAGGCGGACTCTCAACCACTGCGCCACCAGGAAAGCCCTGTGGCTCTCTATTCTGTTCCACTGATCTATTTGGTTTGGTTTTTCTTTTTCTTTTTTGCTAATACCATGCTGTGTCTTGATTATTGTAGCTTTGAAGTTAAGTCCTGAAGTCAGTTCTCCAACTTTGTTCTCCTCCAGTGTTGTGTTGTCTGTTCTGGCTCTTTTTGCCTCTCCATATAAACTTTAGAATGAGTGTGTCGATATCCATGAAATAAACTGGCTGGATTTTGACTGTGATTGCATTGAATCTATAGATCAAGTTGGGAAGAACTGACACCTTGACAAATTGAGTTTTCCTGTCCATGAACAAGAAATATCTCTCCATTTCCTTAGTTATTCTTTGATTTCATTCATGAGAATTTTATAGTTTTTCTCATACAGATCTTGTACATACTTTGTTAGATTTATACCTAAGCATATCATTTTGTTGGGGGAGGATACTAGTGTAAATGGTATTGTGTTTTTAATTTAAAATTCTACTTGTTTGTTGCTGGTATAAAAGAAAGCGATTAACTTTTATATATTAATCTTATATCCTGCAACCTTGCTATAACTGGTTATTAGTTCCAGGAGGTTTTTTGTTGCTTCTTTCAAATTTCCTACATAGACAGTCATGTCATCTGCAAACAAAGACAGTTTTATGTTTTCCTTCCCAATATTTCCTTCCCAAAGGAAACTTATTTCCTTTATTTGCCTTATTGATTACAAGGACTTCCAGTATAATGCTGAAAAGAAGTGGTGAAAGGGAATATCCTTGCCTTGTAGCTGAGCTCAGTGGGAACGCTCTGAGTTTCTCACCATTAAGTATAGTGTTAGCTGTATGTTTTTTGTAATCTTTATCAAGTTGAGAAAGTTCACCTCTGTTCCTAGTTTACTGAGAGTTTTTTTCATGAATGGGTTTTGGATTTTGTCAAATGCTTTTCTGCACCTATTGATATGATTATGTAACTTTTCTTTTTTAGTCTTGATGTAATAGTTTACCTTAATTGATTTTAGAATGTCGAACCAATTTTGCATACCTGGGATAAATTCCCCTTGGTCATGGTGTAGAATTCTTTTCTACACTATTTTGAATTCAATTTGCTAATTTTCTGTTGAAGACTTTTGTATCTATGTTTGTAAGAAATATTGGTCTGTAGTTTTCTTGTAATGTCTTTGTCTGGTTTTGGTATTAGGATAATGCTGGCCACATAGAATGAGTTAGAAAATATTCCCTGTGCTTCTAACCTCTTAAAGAGATTGTAGAAAATTGGTAGAGTGCCAAGGATTGTCTGATCCATGTTTTCTGGCTCTTTTCCTAGCTTCACAGGGTTTCTTTACACTCATGTGGTGATCAATACTCAGCTGAAGACTGCACCCCAGATCTCTCTCTCTCTCTCACTGTGCCGCTCTCCTATCCCCAGCACTTTGCCCAAAGTCTAGCCCCTTTGGCCACTCCAAAGTCTGTCTCCTCACCTTGCAGAGACAACTGGGGTATTTGAGGATTCTCCCTCACTGTGTTGCGGCACCGCTCATGCAGTGAGCTAAGACAGTTGCAGCTAGGACAGTTTCTCTCAGGAATCACTCTCCTGAGTTAGCTGCCTTCCAATACCTAAATCCTTTTTATAAAAATATTATATTTTGCCCGGGATTTTTTGGTTGTTTAAAGCAGGAAGATAAATCTTGTCCCTGATATTCCCTCTAAAATTCTTAACAGTCTTTAAAATATTTAACAGAGTTCCCTGATTAGCAAGCCAAAATTTATAGGGTCAAAAAGAAATAATAAACCTTTCCTGGTGTCTCTTTTGATTTAAAATTTTAGTCTAGAAAAACAGATTCTTAAAAATTATTCTTTAGGCCATAAATTCGCAAAATAAAGCTCATCTAATTTCTCTTTACATATTTTTAAGTCATGCCTCAGGAACACTTCTAAACATATTTGCCCCTTAAAATAGAACACACACACAAAATCTTGAAAATCCAGCAGTCCAGAAGTATAGGACTTAAAAAAATAAATTATCCTTAAAATGTCTAATAGATCTTTGAAACTTTACTTAATCCTGTAATTTGTTGACATGACACTCATATTATACCAGCTTACCCCAAGCTTGATTCAAATCTAATCGTGGTGTCTACAAAATAGTGTTGTAAGAAATTGCACATAACTGTGACTGTGTGTGTAGAAGCCAATTATCAAATAGTAATGACTACGCTAATTTTCCTAAGAAAAATATTAGTTTTAATAATCATCTTTCCTACAAATTTAAATGAGAAGTGGACATAACAAAGGTCTTTCAGTATATTAACATTTACAAGAAGCTTAAATGTCCAATAATTAATGTTGAACTATTTTCATAAATAATAAGATGCAAGAATGTTTTAGTTACCAATTAAAAATTATTTACATTATTTTAGACAATAACTTAAGTAGTTAATTATTCTGTTTTTTAATTCTGTGCTTTTCTAAATATAAATCCTTACTTTGCTAAGCTACAGATGGTCTTGATTTAAAATACACTATCTTTTTATTTGACAGATAGATAGACAAATAGATATTAATTGGCAACCCACCTTCAATGGAACAGGCATTCAGAACAGTATTTCCAAAAGCACTAAAAAATTACAGAGATTCTACCATAATCTCTAAAGCCTACACTACTGTATGAATCAAGATGAATATATTTCAAGACTTCTGGTAATACTGTAAGGTATAGTAGTAGAAGAGAGAGAAATTATAACACGGAAAACTGGAATTCATTTGCTCTAATACCTCAGCCACTTAGGAAAGAAGTCCAGCCCTTCCAGTACTGGGAGACAAACCTGTATGAAAGTGGGCTAATATTTGTCTTTGGAGGATAAACTTGACAAGAGCTCAGCAAGTCATTTTTGCAGTATGAAAGAGATGGTATTTGTGACATAAGGAAATATTTAATTTTATTCTAAATTGCCATAATTTCATAATAGTTAAGCATTAAATAAAGATGACAATAACTGAAAATGTTTAGGTTCAATCAAATGTGTTATGATATTTGCCTTTCAGGGAAAAAGTTATTTAAGCTTTTATCCTCTAAAAAAAGTCCTTTACATCTTTTATTATAATTGGGTTGTTTTAAGAGCACTATCACTTGGCTAATTCCCTGTCACTTGCTGAGTTTAAAAGTGCCTCTAATAACATAAAGCTAATTTAATACAAAACTCATTTTTTAACCTGTAAATACTCCAGGCACACCTTCCATCTGAAAATGGTGATCAGATTTTTTTTTTTTTTTTTTTTTTGGTGGGGGGAGGTGTTGATAAAAGTACTCTGACTCATACTTGAGTCCATGGCTTCTATGGGAAGCAAGCTGAATTTTCTAGGGAAACATATGCTCAAGGACCCCATTCACAGCAGTCACCCTGGGGCCTAAATATGTTTTCTGCTTAATTGTAAGCAAAAGTAACATTAAATATTATTGACGGTAATAGAGAAGTCAAGAGCAACTTTTACCACAACGTTTTGCATTTTTCTTACGTAATTCACTCCTTAATAATTATTGCAGGATTGAATAAAATTCCACGTTTCTTTTTTTTTTTTAACTTATCTGATATATGGGACAACTGTGCATCACTTCACATCCTCTAGAGCACAACATTCTTTTCCCAGCCATTCCTGTGGTGATCACTCTGTATCTGTTTTGACTCCTTTTACTTAGATTCAACCTGACAGCACCTGATCAGCTTCCTCTTGCTTCTTTCCCCAGGGTTTCACTGAGACCCTGGTGTGGGGTGTCCTTCTGACACTTACCCACTTGCAACTTGGAAGTCCATGGAACAACCACTGACCAATAAAAGAGGAGAAGCAATATATAAATGCTTCTTTTCTCTGAACAAGGCCAATTCTGAGATGCACAGCATAAGTCTTCCAGCTAATATTTAATCAGTTGAACTATGAGTTGTTGCAATGTCTGCACACCTGGCTTAAGGCAGAATGCAAGGGGGCCAAATAGAAATTGAGTCTGAGACCATCCAATAGACATCATGTGTTCCATCATTATATGGACTGGAGCATAAAATTACTTAATCTTTACCATTATAATTCTCTTCCCCCAGCCCCTAAACAAATATTTTTGCTTCCTAAAGGAACAAATTTGGTTTTCCTATTTCTCAGGATTGTCCTAATAGATTTTTGTTCTCCCAGGTTCTCTAATACCTCTTGAAAAATATTTACCAATAGAAAAATATTTCACCAATAGATAAATATTTACCAAAACAAGGAAAATCTAGAGAACATGTAATGGAAATTTCCCTTAGTGGTAACTCAGAGGAAAACTCCAAATTGAGCAATCTGTAAAGTTGTTCCCCATTTTCCCCAAAGGAACAATGCTGCTCTAACTAGTATTTCTTTTTCAGGGCATAGGTTTCAGATACTCTAGATTTGGAAGGCCTCCGCTCAAGCTGTCTTTACTCCTGCAGAGCAGTGATAAGGACTAAGGAAAAGAAGCTATAACTGAAGGTTAATAAGGCACAACTGGAAACATTGTCAATGGGCTACACTCAGATCCTATTGATACAAACATATCACAGAAATTGGTCAAAATTCCCTGTTTATGAAGCAGTGCACTACTCTTGGGCTGAAGAAAAGCTTTTAAGGTGCTCTGTATACTGTCCCAGAGTTCCTGTTATAGGCTAAATTATCCACCCCCCCACCATAAAAACCTCATATGTTGAACTCCCAACCCCCCAGTACCTCAGAATGTGAGATAAGCTATGTGAATGTTCATTAAAATATTATTTTTAGAGATGCAAAACTGGAAATAACTTAAGTGACCAACAGGGGATTAAGTAACATAGCCATTAATATGATGTTGTTTAAGTGTACTAATGGACAAATATGCTAAATAATTGGAATATGTAGTATTAAGCAAAAAAAGCAAGTCATAAAATAATTTGATTTTATTAATATATATAAATATAGAAATAGTTCTAAAAAGTAAACATCAAGTTATAAACCATTTGATCATGTGTGTGTATACATGTATGTATATATGTTTCTGAAAAACAAATAAGTATCAAGTTATCAGCAACAATTATGGTTGCTTGGTTCGCTTGAGGGTTTCATTTTGGTTTTGCTTTTTTTTAAAATATTGCAATTTTTCTACCATAGACACTTTTTGCGTAACAAAAAATTTTGGAAAAATATACAAAGATTTACCATCTTTCAAGTCCAACTTTACTCATTCACACATTTTTAAACCAATATTTGTTTAGAGTCTACCACCAATCAGGCATTCTTTTAGGTACTTGGGCTGTATCAGTGAGGTAAACAAAAATCCTGCCACAATAGAGAAATAACAAATAATAACAACAGGGAGATAACGAATAAATAAATAAGAAATAACAAGCATAAGAAATAAATTACATAAATGTTAGAAAGTGATGAGTGCCATGGAAAAAATAAAGACAAGGTAAAGGGAAATGAGGGGTTGGGTACAGGGATCAGAGTACAGCTTGCATTATTGAATAGAGTGGTCAGAGTGACTCCCATTAAGAAAGTGAGATATGGGCAAAGACTTGGAGGTTTGAAAGGAAAATCTTTGAAGAAATAGCATTCCAAGCACAGAGAGCAATCCCAACGTGAAAGCATGTCTGGCCTGTTGGAGGAACAGCAAGGAGAATGTTCCGGTTAGAGGGGAGTCATCGTGGAAAATATGAGAAGAGAAGCTCAGTGGTTAGTAGGGGATAGATCATGTAGGCCTTTGTGGATCACTGCAAGGACTTCAGTTAACATGATCTTACATATTTCTGAAAGAATCTGGCTGCTGCATTGAGAACAGACCGCAGAAGGGTAAGGACAGAAGTAGGAAGACCCGCGGTAAAATCAATGCAGTATTTGGGGAGAGAGATGGTAATGGCACAGCCCAGGGGGAAGCAGAGGAGGTTGTGAAAAGTTGGCTAAATTCTGGATTTTTTTCTAATATTTTTACATAAATTTTCAAAATTTGAAAATTCCCTTTGAGGAAAAATGTTCTTCGTGCCTATTAATATCTCCTTAGCTATTTTGGTAACATTCCATTTCAAAAAAATGAAAGTTGTCTTTAGAGTAGAAAATATAGATGGCCTCATTTTTATAGGAAATAACCCCAACTTATAGGTCAGAATAGACCAATCAGAGGTTGTTTACTTTCTTATGAGGCTGTGAAATTCTAAATCTTCGACATGATAAAATTTCTGAAAAATCCTATCTAGCACAATCAACCCACTAGATAAGATGCAAATTTGATCTTCAGCGACCAAATAGAAATGCAGATAATATTTGGCTAATGAACAGCTATGAGAATATAATGATTTCTTATGTATTTCCAAGGAGTTCCTAAAATTTAAAGCATTAGCCATCCTTGCTCTAGTACAGTCACATAATGGCTGACAGGATTTTGATATCTGGTCAAGAAAGTTTTCTATAAATAAAAAGAATTTTAGTTAATGTAAACTCTTTATCCACTTGTGGGAAACATATAAGTAAACCACTAATGGAAAACAGTGTGGATTACTGGCAGAAAAACCCCACATGCTACTTGTATGTACATATTTGCCATGTTAACTAAGTGAGTAAATCAGCAGTTTCCTCTTCTGGTAGCAGTGAATAAAGAGATGTTTCAGTGGTCAATACAAAGTTAAAAATACTCCTATCACATAGATATTTCAGCTTTCCTTAGATTCTTTGATGTCTACAAACATGTCATTTGAAAATGCCTCAGTTTTGCTGGCATGTCATCAATTGATGTCCAAGAAACAGACCCAATTATACTTTTCACTGTTTTTCATTTATCCTCTTTTCTGCCCAACCATTAACAAAGGAGTAGTTTGCACTGTTTAGTCTCTTGTTAAGATGTTAAGTTTAGTCTCTTGCAAGATTCTCAAGCCCCAGGGCAAGTTTTCTCCAATGCACTCTGTTTAGCCCACTGGTAAAATTACAGTATTTAGTTTTAAAAAGTCTTTGAATGTTCATTTTTATTCAGATCGTCAGCCAGAGAGGATTTGAAAAAGTGCATAGAAAAGAAAGTCCTTAACATTTTCACAAAGAAAAAAAAATAAAGTGTTTGGAATTCAGTATTTTTTCAAATTGAATTGTATTTGATTGGTTGTATAATATTGATAACTCTGTTTACTAACCAAAGAATGGGAAAATTGATTTATAATAATTTCATATATAAATAAAATGGATAGCAAATTAATAATTTAAGGGAGTTCTCTGGTGGCACAGTGGTTAAGAATCCACCTGCCAATGCAAGGGACACAGGTTCGAGCCGTGGTCCGGGAAGATCCCATACGCTGGGGAGTAACTAAGCCTATGCACCACAACGACTAAGCCCACATGCCTCAACTACTGAAGCCCGCGAGCCTAGAGTCCACAACAAGGAAGCCATCGCAATGGGAATCCCGTGCACCACAGCAAAGAGTAGCCCCTGCTTGCCGCAACTAGGGAAAGCCTGAGTGCAGCAACAAAGATCCAATGCAGCCAAAAATAAATAAATTAATTTTAAAAAAATTTTAATTAATAATTTAAATAATTCTATGCCAACTGCAGATATACAGCCAATAGGACTGGGACTTGAAATTACACTGTAGGTCAGAAAATATTATAATGTCATTTCCCACAGTTTTGGTTACAAATAGCATATGATTTGAAATCCTTCACCAAAACCTCGCTGCTTAGATTCAAAAGAATACCAACATTTTGTTCTCTTACCAACTAGTCATTAGAGTTCCTTCTTTAGACCAAAAAGCTTCTTGAAGTCCACTGGAATCGCTTTGCACTGTAAAATTAAAATGCTCATCATTTTTATCTCCCAAAGAGATGTGGACAATATAAAGTTATTAAAAATAAGAAGAGTCAGAGTTTCTTGGCTCTTCTTTGAAGTATTAAGTAACTGTTGCTTATGGAATTCACACAAAGAATACTTTAGATTTTTTTTAATAGAAGTTGAAGTAGTAGATCATGATAATATGTCTCTCAGCTATAGTGTCTACTGGGAACAAAGCATACTTCAGGTGAAATAATTTCTTCTGAGTAGAAGAAAAAGAATTGATATCCCATATGAATGGTTTTCCTTTTACAAAAAGCTTTGTGTCCCCAATTCTCACCTACACAGGACTTCCACAGCATCTAAGTGTTTGATATGAAGGCCACTTTTGTGAATTAAAGCAGTGCTTTCCAAATAGTGTTTTGCTGCAGGCTAATCCCTTGAGATGAAAAAATAAATAAAGCTTCCAGGGTCAAGTAAGTTTGGGAAATACCACATTTAATTTTTAATTCTTGGGTTGTCAAAATTCACATTCATATAATATAGGACTTAAGAAATACTTTAAAAGAGAAATCTGTTTAATTTTCTTAAATATTTCCCATTCTGTTATAACCTGTATGAGAAAAGAATCTAAAAAAGAATGAACATATGTATATGTATAACTGAATCATTTTGCTGTACACCTGAAATTAACACAATATTGTAAATCAACTACACTCCAATAAAAATAAAATTTAAAAAATTTTAAAAATAATTTCCCAAATATAGAGGGCCACAGAATGCATGTGAGGATGTGTGTATGTCTATGTCTATGTATGTGTATTTTTGTGCCTCTGTGTGAAACATCTACTAACATTCCACAGAAATCAGCGCTTCTCGGGATTGGCTAGCAGAAACATCTTAAGGCATTAAACTCCAGAAAGCCAGCTTTAAAATTCAAGCAGTAAATATCCATTACCGTCAATGTCCTTAACAGGTGGGGCCCGAATGGAAGCCCAGATGAAGGTCCTTCGGTTGCCGGGAGGAAGCACTAAGACAATGGGTATCTGGTTTGGGAGATTCAGTAAACTGTGAACCCCTTAGAAAGTCAAAGAGGGCATTGTCAAAAAAAAAATGGTCAACAAGTTCACAGTCTTTCCCAGAAATAACCCAATTATTTGACCACAAGGGTCATTCATTATCCTTTGAAAGTAAAGCTCTCATACTTAGCAGAAGTTGAGAATGTACATTTTAGATAAGAAAGCTTTCAGTAAAATATTTTTAAAGATTGGATAGTGAAGTGATTTCATTGGAAGCTCATGGTGCAATGTAAAGATACTACTATATGAAAGCAAAATTTTATGAAAAATTATTCACTACAAGGAATATAAGCAGTTCAAAAATCCAGGCAGAATGGCTGTAGTAGAGACTACCTCGTTTTTCTGTTTCGCTTCTTTCCTAGGAATACAACTAGGCAACATTTCCCTGCCTCCACTGTAAGTAGGTGAGGATGTGAGTCTGAGTTCTAACCAATTGAACGTGGATGGAGGTGACAGACACCACTTACAGGCTGGGCCTATAAATATCCTCCCATGGAATGGTCCACTGTCTCTTCAGCCCTTTGATGGCTGGAGGTATAGGATTCAGCAGAGGCCTATGAGACACTAAAGGACAGTAGCGTAAGAAAATGGAAGGGAATGGAGTCCCTGAATCAACATATGAGAAGCCACTCCCAAAGCACTTGAGCTGAGCTCTTATAGGAGTAAGAAATGAACTTTCATGATCTTAACTAATATCTGGCATTTGTGGTGGTAGTTAGACTACCCCAATTCATAGAATGTCCAAAGAAGAGATGAACAGATTACATATAGTACTTTTTGGTCTTTTGCAAGAACTGGGCCTTTGAAGTATTCACTATAATAAATGCACAAAGCACTTTACCCTTTAAATATGAAAGAATATTTCATATTTTTATGAAAAGCACCCTTTAAATATGAAAGAATATTTATCAATAATTAAAATGAAATATCTCTCTAAATCTAAAATCCCAATATCACAAAAAGACTGTGTTTATATGGCACCTGTCAGCAATGAGCTTAAAGTTGCTGAATAACATTAAAAGGGCCACAGTATGTGGCTTGCTGTCTAATAGAGTATGGATGAGGAACATAAGGAGAAATCTTTTGAAGTTATATATTTCATAGTTGTGAAAATATGAACAATAGAGAGAGAGGGCTTTATGGAAGACAGAATGGCAACAGTAACAGGCAAAAAGGAATAGCAGCTGGAGAGCACTCTAAACTCTTCATAACTGGCACATAGAAGCTTCTGTCACCTAGACACAGGCCAACAACGTCAGGTAGATGTTGTTGGCATAACCTGACATCGGTGCTATTAAGCTTAATCTAAGCCATGTGGTTTCTAAAACTTGTTTCCTAGGATTTAGCCTGGTTAGGATTGGGGAAAGTATACTTGGCTGCTGTAGGCAAACTGTGGCTAAAAACAGATTTCCCACTTCCATAATAGTCAATAGCTTCATATATAATCAGGCAGGAGACAATTACGCCAAGTTGGCTGGAATTAGTCTCTTTCGGCTGTACGCTCCAATAGAACTTAGATAACACTTCTGTGTTAGCATTCATCACTTTGAGCATCCACGGTAGGCTCAATGAATAGACTGAAAATCCCTGGTGGTCAATGAATCCCTGCAACTCCTAAATTAACATATCCTGACAGCAGTTACAACTTCTTGCTTGAGGAATATTGCTTTGTGCGATTTCTGTAACATGTGTGTTTCTCTTTAAATTATGAATATACAACCCATCTCAAATTCTTCCCTGAAAGAACTGCATCTATTCAGTTCTCACAGAAGGTGACCTTCCAAGCAAGATTATGGCAGTTGCAAAAACTAAACATTCAATTCTTGAAATGGTACTTGGCAACGTTATGTGCAAAGAAAAAAATATATATCTGGATATGTATTGTTCAATCAGTCCCTTGATAGAAAGGGTTCTTAGACTTCTGAAGGGCTCCAGGACCCCACAGAAAACCAAGGTAAGGCTGTCTTGCTCAAGAGATCAGATCCTGGTGAGAGCCACGTTATGAGCATTAAAGGAAATGGTAAAAGATGGCTTCAAATAATTTCAATAGTTGAAATGAGGACTCCTGCTCTTTCCAAGTATAGTAATATCTAACACCTCTTTTGCACTTTGTGGCTACAAAAGTTGCCAAGGGAGATTTTTTCAGTGCCATTATATCATGCTGTCTGCTTTGCAAAGAACTGGAATCATCAGTCTGATTCATCTCATGCCAGTTGCTGATGCTATAATCCCACAGAAAATGACTAAAATTTAACACATTTTTACACAAAGATTTACCACTGAGCAACACGCATCATCCCTTAAATGAATATTTTTTAGTCCTGTGCAGGAAACAGTCCTCAGTGTCTCACAATAAAGGCCAGGAAGAGAGTATTCTTTGCAGTGTCCAAGTTTGTGAGATTTTGGCTGGGACAGAAGAAGAAGGCATTACACTGAGAGAGAGAAAATAAGGTGTAGCATTTTCATTTCATCACAAGTTAAATAGAAGAGGCTGTTTCCACTGGGAACTGTGACAAATGTTAACCTGAATTTCCTGTGTTACTTTTAAGTTGCTTGGAATTGGCTTTATATGCATACATATCTGAGGTGTAGACTATATTAGGCACAAATTATGAACTAGATCCAAATAGTGTAGCTTGGGCATCTTTTTATAAAACCAAATCACTACAAGATAGAGGATCTGAAACTAAAATCCTCTTCTTTTTATCTTTGATCTTTCATCAACCAAACAGCTATAAAATAGAGAAAATAAAACTAAACCACCTTCCTCTCAATGGAACTGAAAAACTAGAAAGGTGAGAAATAGGTAGGAAGGAGGTGTTTAAAAGTGTATAGACTCATTGTAATTTAGACTCAACTCCCCTTTCCAAAATATTTTCCATCTGCTTTTAAAGACATGCTTTCTTGCAGCCAGGTTGGTATTCATGGCCTTCGATATTCCTTCCATACGCTGACTTCTAATATTTTTCCACTTCTCTTATCTTTTTATTTCATTCTTCATTGTCTAATATAAGACTTAAGTCTTTGACAATCCCAGTCTGTAGTGAATAATTTTTCCCTTGAAACTTGAAAAACAGATAATCTTGTCTTACTTTGAAGAAGTTACTTGACTGCCTTCTAGAGAAATGGAGTTACCAATACCAGCATTTCAAGATTGCTACAAGAATTAAATGAGATTGAAGAAAGGTGCCTGGTATATTAACGGGCATATAACAGCTGCTCAATAAATTCTAGAGAACTTAGTTTTTAATTTTTTGATTGGCTCAGTGAATATACTTATGCACTTACCTATATAATAAAATCAGGAGACATTTCTTTCATATATTTTTAATCTTTCATAGCTCTTTTTACACAGATTCCCAGCAAATATCCACAAGTTGAGAAATGGAATAATGTTGCCTTTCCCATATATAGGCTAGATCTATTATCTTCATTTCCACTGCTAAATTTCAGACGTTGAGTTTCTCATGGTACTGGTTCTCTGGGGTTCACCTGTCCTTCAAAATCACTAAAGATTCAATTATCCACTGTCATTGCCAGCTGCAACAGGCATAATTGCCCCAGGCTTATTGCTTAGCCTTGTACTCAGGCAGCTCCAATTTTACTTATTCCAAATATATCACCAGTATTTCTTGGAAGCTACAGTGTTGATTCTGACAGATTTCCTTTATTGTTCACATGCCCTTGACGCTCTTGACATCATTAGTAGGTGGAAGTCCTAAATTCCTTAACTCTAAGACAATCTTTAGTTTCAGGAGATTTTCCATTTCCTTGTAGTACACTTATGGATGAACTACCCCATTATTCCATGCCATTCATTTGAAGACCTCTTATCTTTAGAGTTTTCTCACCTTTATAAAAGCAATAGTATATTTCCAGGAATATTTTTCCATCATGATTTAAGCTATGAATCAACATCAGACCTGGTGATTTTTCAACTCTCAATGGAAATCTTCATATATATGTTAAACCTAAAAGAATCAATTACTCAAGCTTCAAATCTCTTTCATCCCTTTCATTATAATGAAAGACCTTATAACTTTAATCAGTCCCAAATGTCAAAATATTTACTTCTTTTTTAACATCATCTTCCTCAAAGGTTGACTAATCTATTTAATAATTGGATCAATATATGTCAGGGAAAGTATGGACAGGGAGAAATAAGAGCAGATTTATATGAAGAGAGTTAAAAATGATGAGCAGGAGAAAGGGGCGAGAATTCTGGAGCAACGTCTTTGAGTAAGGGACTTATGACGGAATCTACTGCACTAGTAGAGGACTGGCTTTAGAAAGGAGTGGGAATAGTTCATATATGGAAGGAGGCAGAAAGGTAGAGCATAGAGGAAAGATGAGGATAGGTGGTTAGAGCTTGTGGAGGACTATCTAGTCCTTGTGCTAATTGTTGGTGGCACATATTAACTACAAAAATACCCAAAATGGTTGTACATGTCAAGATTGGCTTACATCAGCTGGTAATGCTTACGTAATTTATCTATTCAATGGTTATGGTCAAAGCCATATCATCCTGCAATCAAGGGCAGTATTATGATACTTCCCCAGTGCCCTTCAGGCAACATTATCTTGTTGACTTGGCCCTGAAAATGCTTTTTCAGTCTTCCAGGAAGGACACTTCTCCTTTCAGTCCACCTTAAATCTTACTTATATAGCTGGCTTGGTTTCTCCCATGACCCTTTTGATGTAAGCCCCTGAAAGATGAAAACACCTTATATTCCCATTTTTTGGTGTGAACTCCACAGAATACCTGTAGTATGCAACTTGCTAATTGTTAAATAACTCAGTCTCACATAACTCACATAACCCTTTTTTTGCCACATCTGGAAGTTCAAAAGGCAGGTTGTGCAGACTGTGTTGATTATGGCATATAATATGACATTCCACTTACAAATAGGGCCAACTCTGCCTCTTCCCTCACACAAATGAAGTTGAGTCAAGTTTAGATTTTCAAATAATAGGAGATCTACAACTAAATTTAGGATGAATTCAGCTTGATGCAATGAAGATTATGTAGTCTCAGGTAAGACAAACCTGGATTTGAAGTCCGATGTCATCGTTCACTAATTCATATGACTGAGCCTCAGGTACTTCATGTGTGAAATGGGAATGACACCAATGTCACAGGGTTATTACAAAAGTTAAATGAGATAACATCGGTAATGTATGTATGAGGATATTTGACATGATCAATACTAGTACCACTCATAGGCTCCTATAATATACTTCTCTGTTGGAACCTCATATAGTTAGGTCTACTTTGTCAGCGAAAAATCTATATACCCAGCTGAAAATTTAATTTCTAAGAGAAAGTTTGGAAAATTATTATGTAAAAATATCTTCACTTTTGACAATGGGGAATATCACTTATAGCAAGTCTGACTTAAAACTGTGCTAACAGAAAATTTCCAAGCAAAAGAAGAGCCAGTAGTAATTGAATCAGATGTCCATTGTGTTGTCTTACAATATTCCTAACTGAAAGTAAAATAAAGTTCTTATGTTTCTAAAGTCTGAACATCAGTTTCCTCTTTCTGTAATATGAATTGCTTGAATTTAAAGTATTTTCCATTCTAGAGTTCAATGACTTTTATGAAATTCAAATAATTACTTAGAAATGTCAAATTAAGCTTATTACACAATTGACACTTTAATTGATCATTGTAATATATATTGTGTATAATATGTATTCATTTTTGTTTTAAAGAATCAATCTTATTTATTTATTTTTGGTTGTGTTGGGTCTTCTTTGCTTCACACAGGCTTTCTCTAGTTGTGTTGAGCGGGGGCTACTTTTTTGTGGTGCACAGGCTTCTCATTGCGGTGGCTTCTCTTGTTGTGGAGCATAGGCTCTAGGCACGTGGGCTTCAGTAGTGGTGGCACACAGGCTCAATAGTTGTGGCTCATGGGCTTAGTTGCTTCACGGCATGTGGAATCTTCCTGGACCAGGGCTCTAACCTATGTCCCCTGCACTGGCAGGCGGATTCTTAACCACTGCACCACCAGGGAAGTCCCTATAATTATATGTCTTCTTTACCTACATTAAAATTTAACTTTTCCAATATCAGGATGTTATCAGAAGTTGTAAAAGGAAACACTGGACAGTATTTCAAGTCCTTGGATAAAGAACACCTACCCTTAAACCTTGCTCTAGATTGAAGGAATATTACCAAGAGAGATGTCTTCGTATAAAGATAGCAGGGATGGAAAGAAGAAGAGTAGAAAATGACATGGTGGAAATGGAAGAAAACAAGACAAACCCACAAATAATTATAAAACAAGGCAGAACATGTCACATCACATAAAAATTTGAGGTCATATCCAACACAGATAACAGGAAAGCATCTTAGAGGAGATGAAATTTGAGAAAAGCCTTGAAACAAGTACCCAAGATGCTTCATATTTTAACATAAATGTGAAGGTACAGAAACAGACCTTGACTCTCAGTTTGAATGTATGTTAAGCATATGACATGGAGCTGTGACATACTACAAATTTATATATTGAAGATATGATTTAGCCATGTCATTGAACTTTATCCAGGCCCTAAATCATTGGAAGGGAGGCAAAAATAGCATATCTTATGGCACCCATGACTTAAGAAATGATAACAATGAGAGTTTTCTTGCTAGACAGTTTTCTGTGCATGCGTGCTCGTCTTAATGAGCCCTCTGACAGACAAGTGCCTTGTAAACCTTGATTTTCTTTGTTTGACAATAAATTGGGCACAAGAATTGCTGATATGGTGGGCGGGGGGTGGAGGGAGGAAGTTCTCAAACAGCTGAATTCTGCCTATTCTGCATGCATATGCAAGGCATGCAGCTGTTTCACTTTTTAAATTCCAACTCTAATACAGGCAAAAAAAAAAAAAAAAAAAAGAAGTAGAAAGAAAAGAAAAACTGGATGGCTGGATGTTTCTTCAAATAAAAGTCCAGAGCTCAAAGGCAAAAAATACTTGAAGACAATGTACAATAAGGGCATTTTTTCAAGTCATATAAAAGCTGTTTTATGAAATTAAACTGGAAATATTATAAGTGGGAAATGACCACAGAATAAATAGGAACATTTTAGAAAGAGAGCAAACACGTGTTATTTATTTTCCTAGTAAACAGAAGTGGCAGATTCAATCAGCAAGAAACATTGGATAGTTATGACCATTTTAATCATGTAAAAAATTCATAAGATTTGTTTATGGTGCATTAAACAGCATTTTCAGGTTAGTATTAAGGAAAGTGAATAAATTCTATTTACCAAGAGACAAGAGATAAGCACGGACCAGATCTCTTACGTGGCTAGTAAAGCAAAGGGACATAGACTATTTCAGCATCTCTGCTGCTACCTCCTTTTACTCTTTATAAACATATGGAAATAGTTATACCCAATTTCATAAAAAATATTTAAAACTATAAAACAGTTCCAAAGCATGTACTGTGCCATATTTCATGTGGAGAGAGAGACTGCCTTTAGTTCCATTTTGAAAGGCCTAAAAAGTGCAAAGCAATAGTACTTTAAGTATTTATATCTACTTAGATTCCTTAATGTTTAAAGTCATGTTGAAAAATGTTAATTTTAGATGTTAATTATAGAGCTGGAATAAAGCATTGGTTATAAAATAGCTAGCTGAGGTTAAATCCCTCCATAATGATCAGTTTTTTGGTACTCCCTGTTATTTAAAATACTACCAAAGAAATACATTACAAAAAATACACTAACATGTGGCATATCTCTTCAGTTGGAATTTTTATGAATGATAAAGCTAACTAGACACAAGGAAACCAAATATTTTCTGGTCTCAAGTCTACCTTATTCCCTAACATATGACATGTACAAATCTTACATTTATTTAGAATCAAAGATTAAAGGTAACATCCTAATGTAAAAACAAAACTATCAAGCATTCCTTGAAGGATGGAGCCTCAGCTTTACACAACTTAATTTTTTTATTTTTGCCTTGAAAATTATAATGGGTTTTTGGGATAGAGATGTACATTTTTTTTAAATGTCAAGAACTGTGAAGATTTGGTAAAATGCTAAAGGACTTTTTTGTAAGTAAATACTTTCTCTAACCATGAACCAGTTTACTTAAGGAAGTTCGCATATAGAATTCCATAATACACTGATGTCTCTTTGGCAAAGCAGAATGAACAAGAGTCAATTTACTGATTAAGAATCCTGCACTCCCTCCCCAAGATATATGTCATATGGTTGTCAAAAGGAGGAGTTAGATTTCCTCTGGATATACAGTAAAGAGATCAGTCTCATAAATTTACACTCACTTTATTATTAATAGAATAATATGTGAAGAAGAGACTGACTCTTAAGGTAATACTGAGAAGCTGAAAATTGTTGTTGTTCACATGTCTCTATTCACTGGTCCTTCTGTTTATCTTTCAGCCCTTTTCCTTCCTTCCTACTCCAAGGCACCCATGTCCCATGCTGCACTTCTTAGATGCCAATAATACTTGTTTTTGTATTGACTTTTTTTAAACATCTTTATTAGAGTATAATTGCTTTACATTGTTGTGTTAGTTTCTGCTATATAACAAAGTGAATCAGCTATACGTATACTTATATCCCCATATCCCCTCCCTCGTTAGTTTCTGCTGTATAACAAAGTGAATCAGCTATACGTATACTTATATCCCCATATACCCTCCCTCATTAGTTTCTGCTGTATAACAAAGTGAATCAGCTATATGTATACTTATATTCCCATATCCCCTCCCTCTTGTATCTCCCTCCCACCCTCCCTATCCCACCCCTCTAGGTGGTCACAAAGCACGAGCTGATCTCCCTGTGCTATGGGGCTGCTTGACTTTTAATCTACTTTCTCTCACTGAAAATATACCTGATCTACATTCCAGTTCAATAAAACCTTTTACCCATTTTCCAATGTATCAACTGTAACCTCATGAATAAGTTTATTTTCAGGCAATCACGAATGAGAAGGATTTAAAGTGGCAGCTTTACACAAATATTTTTATTTTGTAGGTACTTAAGTATCAATGCCTAATCTGAAAGTCATCTGTCACCCTATCTACATGAAGTTCCACCCTACTGTTAACAGCACAGAGAATGCTATCAATTTTAGGGCACACCTTTATTTTATAAACCTCTAAGGAAGAAAAAATGCTGCTATTTAAACCATGACATGATGCCTTAATGATAATCCTGTACAACACATGAATTGATAACATCAGCCCCTCATTGCTTTGAAATGATTTCATCTATTCCAAAGAACTTGGCAATCTACCCTACCTTCAGTTGCAGTGCTTAGAGTGTGAGAATAATCTTTTTGCAAGTATTTCAGGAACAAAACATAACACATCTTCATCTACTTGTGGATATCTTCCTTTTTTAGGTCCATAAAACCCTTGGTTGTTAATTTGTAAGAAAATATGAAGTTCTGATCATTTCTACAATGATGCTTTATTAATATAAAACTTATTTTCCACCCAGCAATGTGGAGAACTGTAGAGAGTGTCATTTACACCCATATAATGTAAAAGAGCCAAAAATAAAAATTCATGAGTTTTCTTGAAACTATTGATAGCTGAAATTGCAGGGCAACTAACTAGCCCAAAATCTAAGAAAAGATGGGTGTCTGCAGGAAGTGATAACGTAAGAAATGGCTTACCTATGGCAGATGCAACAGAACACCAGTAAAGAGTTCAATTAGGTTGTTTGGGAAATTGGTGGAGGCAAAATATACTCTAGAGAGAGTACGAAGTCCCTGAGAGATGAGAAAATTGAGGGATTCCACATATTCTTTAGGACTTTTCTCCGTGAACCAAGGACAATCACAGAATGTACCAAAGAAGGTTTTAAGAAAGTGATCCTTATGGTGCAGATCTATCACTGCAAAAGAGACACAAGCCCCTACCTACCTTCTACTATGGAGGAGAGCCTTAACCTATGGGAGCAAGGGGAAAAAAAACACTGCCACACTTAGGACACTGGTGAAAACAAATGGCAGCTGGGGGGATGGAGTTACAACAAAAACATCCTGCTCCTGAGAGAGGGTGGGCTTGCATGCAGGGTCCAGGGCCAGAGCCTAGAGAGGGGCATCACTGAAGAGTCCACACTCCAGGACCCAGGGATATGCTGTCATTCCGGTGTAAAACTAAGACTTAATATGAACAAGAGAAAATGCTTACTACCACATCCTATAGACAAGCTAACAAGCACTAAGTAACAACATTGGAATATGGCTAGGAGAGGAATAGGGAGGAACAAGAGTAGATAAAGAAACACTCACAGTACAATGGAACATCTAAAATTAATGCAAGAGCATTTGTTGAGAAGAAAGAAAAAAAAAAACCCTCTTGCAAACCAACTTAACACAAGGAATCAGCTGGAGAAGTTTGAAAGCTGTGGTGGCCTAAGGGTAACCATAGCAACAATAAACCTAAAGCCAGGCCCACCTCCTAACTACATTAATTCAAATCCCTACATTGTAGGTCTAGCAGAAGGAAAAGGATCCCGATTTCCAGGCAAAAAAAGCACACAAGATGGCTGACTTTCAACAACAAAAACAAGGCAAGGAACAAAAATGCAAATAGAAACAACACCCTCCTAAGAGAAAAAATAATTATCAGATTCTGACTCAAATATGACACAAGTAGTGAAATTTCCCAGGAAGAAATTTAAGGTAACTGTGACTAAGATGTTAAAGTCTCTAATGGTAGTGGTAGACAGCATGAAAGATTAGTTGGGTGATTTCAGGAGAAAGATGAAAACTGTAAGAAAGAATCAACTGCAAATGCTAGAAATTAAAAATACCATAACAGAAATGAAGAATGCCTTTGACAGGCTAATCATTAGGCTTGACACACGCAAGGAAAGAATCAGTAAACCTAAGGATAATTTGAAGAGAAGTCAACAGAAATTACCCAAACTTAGATAAAAAAGAAAAAAGAGTGGAAAAGCAAACAAACAGAGTGTCCCAAAGCTATGGAACAATACCAATATATCAATTGATCTAACATACACATAGTTCAAATCCTGGAAAGAAGAGAGAAGAGGGCAAAAGAAATATTTGAGGAAATAATGGCTAAGAATTTTTCAATATTAATAACAGATACCAACCACAGACTGAAGTAGCTAAGAAAACATCAACCAGGTAAATACAAAAAAACACAAACTACATATCATATTCAAAATGCTAAAGGAGAAAATCTTGAAGGCAATTAGATGAAAAAAGGTATATTACCTATTGAAGAACAAAGATAAGAATTACAGCAGATTTCTCATTAGAAACGATGCAAACTATTCAATAGAAGACAATGAGTGACATTTTTTAAACGTTGGGGAAAAAAGAATCTTTCAACCCAGAATTCTACACTGAACAAAAATATATTTCCAAACAGAAGTGAAGATTCTCTTAGGTAAGTAATTACTGAGGAAATTCAACACCAAACATCCTCCTCTCTAAGAAATATAGAAGGAATGAATTTCTTTTCATAGGGAAAGAATATGATACCATTGTGATTTATTGTATATAAAAATATATATAGTTAATTTACAACTTAAATATATGACAATAGCACAAAGAATGGGAGAATAAATTGAGAGCATATTGTTATAAAGTTCTTACACTCTATAGAAGTAGTATAATATTATTTGAAGGTAGGCTGTGATAGATTAAATGTGTATATTTTAGACAACAGGGCAACCACTAAGTTTTAAAAGAGATATAAATAAGTCAATAGAAGAAATAAAATTAAATTATAAATGCAATTAAATGCAATAAATGCAATTAAGAGAAGGTAGGAAATAGAAAGCAAGTGCTATTTATTAGCAATAAAGAAGGACATTATATAATGATAAAGTGGTCAATTTACTAAGAAGACATAAAAATCCTAAATGAGTATGCACCTAATAATAGAGCTTTAAAATATATGAAGTAAAAATTGATTGAACTAAAAGGAGAAATAGACAAATCTACAATTAGAGTTGAAGACTTCAAGAATCCTCTCTCAGTAATTGGTAAAGCAAACCATTAAGACTGATAGAATTGCTAAGTGTACAGATGGTTTCAACACTACCAACCAACTTGATCTGATTGACAATTATAGAACACTACCCTCAACGACATCAAAATGCACATTCTCTTAAAGTGCACATAAAACAATAACAAAAATAAACCATATTCAGAGTAATAAAACAAATTTAAAAGAATAGAGATCATACAAAATATGTTCTTGGACTATAAAGGAATTAAACTAGAAATCATAAGGAGAAAAAAAAAATCTGAAAATCTCCAAATATTTGGAGGCTAAACTACATACTTTTAAATAACCATAGTTCAAAAATGAAATTTTAAAGGAGATTTTAAAATATTTTGAACTGAATTAAAATGAAAATACAACACATCAAAAATTTGTGGAATGCAGCTAATGCATCATTTGAGGAAAATTTGTATGATAACATGCTTACACTAGAAAAGAAAAAAAGTTTCAAATTGGTGTCTATTTTAAGAAGCTAGAAAAAGAAGAACAAATTAAACTCAAGTCAAGCCTAAGAAAGGAAATAATAAAGAATAAAGGCTAAATCAATGAAAGTGAATAACAGAAAACCAACAGAGAAAATCAATGAAATCAAAAACTGGTTCTTTGAAAAAAATGAGTATAATTTTACTCCAGCTTCTGTGCCTTGCCAAATATACAATAACTTTGCATTTCAACACTAAACCATAGGCTAATCTTTCAAAAGATATTTTAAATGGTGATTAAACTCAATATATATATAAAAAAACTCAATATATATAATTTCAACAATGTACATATTCAATTGAAACAGAAAATCAAAATAAATCTACAGATATTTCAGATAAAGGAGATATCAGATAGGGAGGGACTTTAACTATAATTAATATATATAAAAAATCATATGCACAAATATATGAAAACATGGAGAATTTTAACAGTGAATTTCAAAAAGATAAAATGGAAATTCTAGAACTGAATGATACAATATCTGAAATTCAGAACTCATGAGTTTAACATCAGATTGGACACAACAGAAGACTGGGTGAATAAGTTCAAAGTCACATAAATAAAACATATATAAATTGAAGCACATAAAGGAAAAAAGAATTTAAAAAAAGAACATAGTATAAGTAACATGTGGGACATAACTCCAACCTCTATTTACCCCATCACAGAAGAAGAAGAGGGAGAAGTTGGGAAAGAAGTAATATTTAAAGAAATAATTGCAAAGATTATATCAACTGGAACTCTTATGCATTGCAGGTGGGAGTATACATTAATACAACTGACTTGGAAAACAATTTGGCAGTAGTTACTAAAACTAAACCAATACATATTCTATGACCCAACAATTCCATCTCTGGGCACGTACCCCAAAATGAGGGCTTATGCTTACCAAAAGACTTGTGCAAGATTTCTCATAACAGCTTTATTCAAAATAGCCAAAAAACTAGAAACAAATGTCCATCAACAAGAAAATGAATAAACAAATTTTGATATGCATAAATGAAATACAGCACACTAATAAAATAGAACAAATAACTACACACAAAACCGCCAATGAATCTCAAAAATATTATGTTCAGTAAAAGAATCCAGACACACAAACAATTACATACTGTATAATTCTGTTAATATAAAGTTCAATAGTATACTTTGCAGGGAATATTAACTAGGAGAGGACACAAAGAAGCATCTGACTACTAGAATTGTTCTACTAGAATTGTTCTATATTTTGATCCAGATGATGAATATATGTATATGCAAAACATCAATTTTTACATTTAAGATTTACACACTGCTATTGACTGAATGTTTGTATCCCCCCAAGGTTCATGTTGAAACTTAATCCCCAATATGATGGTATTTAGAGATGAGTCCTTTGGAAGGTGAAAAGGTTGTGAGTTACGGTTAGGGTTAGCGTTAGCTCTCTCGAATGGGAGTAGTGCCCTTATAAAGAGACCCCAATCATGTAAGTGCCCTTATAAAAGGGAGCTCTCATACCCTTTCCATCATGTAAGGACACAGCAAGATCGCTATCTATGAACCAGGAAGTAAGCTCTCACCAGACACTAAATTTTCCAGTGTCTTGGTCTTGGACTTCTCAGACTCCAAAACTGTGAGAACTAAATTTTTATTTTTCATACGGTACCCAGTTTATAGCACAGTTGACCCTTGAACAACACAGTTTGAACTGCATGGGTCCACTTATACATGAATTTCTTTCACTAAATACATACTATAATACTACACAATCCACAGTTGGTTGAATCCACAGATGCAGAATCTGATACAGAGAGCTGACTGTAAAGTTATACTCAGATTTTCAACTGTACAGAGAGGGTCAGCACCCCTAAGTCCCAAGTTGTTCAAGGATCAAGTGTATTCTGTTATAGCAGCCAAAACAGACTAAGATATATGCCTACTGTATGTAATTTTATTTCAATTAAAAATATTTTTTAAAGTATATTGTTAAGATCCCTACTTTGTCCCCAGACAGAACCCACACCAGTTTTTGCATGGAGAAAATGTAATATAAAGAATTAATAACTATGTATAAAGTTGTTAACTAGGTAATTAAAAGAGTAAAAGAATTATCTTAAGGTATCTCAGAAATAGCAACTTCAGAAAGCAGCTACGAGCTTACAGATTATGGGACAAAAAACAAGAGGTTGAAATAATTATAGAACAGAATTCTAGAGGAAGGGCCCAGTGGGCTGAACATTAGTCTTCTCTAAGGGGGGCTGATCAGCTGGGGTTGGTGTCTCTGCATTGATACACCATGAAACTGGTTCTGACCTCCTGAAAAACCTGCAAACTAGATTTCGATGTTACTAGAGTGACTGTCATGGCCACCACAAACTCACAGAAAGCCTGCTGGAAGCTCACAAGGAACAAACAGGAAGGAGAAAGTCCATTCTCTCTCCCACAGCTCCCTGGTCTTCTTCTAGTACCCTCTATTGGCAGAGTGTTACAGGGAGCCTCTGGCAAAGCTAAAATCTGATTTGCAGACTCCTGGCCCCAGCATCATAAAGCAGAGTGTAGAATGCAGATTGTAGAGCTGAGACAACTTAATAATAAGCATCACCTTATTTTTTTGTTGTTGTTGTTTAGAGACAATTTTTGTTTAGGGGTAAAATTTTCCATTTTTATACTCTTATGGAAAAACAATAAAACAAGTAAAGATTGTAGGAGGGTCTAGGTGCTAGTGGCCATAAATGCAAGAAATCTTGACTTTATCTCTTATCAGTCAGCAAGACCAACTTTTAATGAAGAGCAAGATGTAATCTTTTTTTTTTTAAGTAGAAAATTACTTTTCTCTCTCTCTCGGGTGTCCCTGTCTTCCCACTACAGTACCCATAGGTACCCACAGGTACTGTATGGAAATACGTTTTATCTCTTAGTCCTCAGCGTCCACCACAGTATCTGGCACACAGTAGACAGTATGTCCTCAGGAAACATTACCAATACATATTATTTGTCTTTGTATAAAACAATGGAGTTTTACTTAAAATGTTATCACTGCTATTCTTTCTTACCATTTAAAACTGTTCATGCATTAAGAAAGTCACTAGTTATTTATTTTTAGTACTCTGCTACTATAAGTTTGGGAGTAACAAGTTATCAAGGTGTATGGTTCCTTAGAGACCATCCTGTTCAGCAAAGCCGTCATATACTGACTTGCGTATCGTCACGTAATTTAAATTCATGTTTGCCATCCCCTGTAACCCACTATTCCTCTATTGTTTAATGATTTTGCAACTGATTCCAGCCTTTTAAAATATCCAGAAAAGAAACAAACCATTGATAATGGCTAAAAATCTCTTATTTGAAGTTCTACATTGCCTCCTAAAACTTGCCACATAGTAATGATTTGGTGTCACTCTATTTTAGCCACCTCACCTCATATAATAGTAGCTAACATTATTGATTGCTTATTATATGTCAGACTGTTAAAAGTATCCTACATGTATCTCCTCATATAATTTTCATAACCATCAACTATCAGTAGGTATTCCAACTTTACAGATGAGGAAAAGGAAGCATAGAGAGAGTTAAGTAAGTTGATCAAGGTCACACTACTATGAAAGAGTTGGAGCGAGAATTCTAGCCCACACAATTTGCCTCCAGAGCCTGTGTTTTACTAAAACAACAAACTGACTCTGAAAATTATCTCATTTTCTCTGATCTTTTTTTATCCCTTCTGAAAACAAAGTAACTTTTCATTTCCAGTTCAACTTTTTAATCTGTATGCCTATTCTCTGCTTGAAAATACTGAAAAGTTTAAAATCTAAATTCCTTATATATTCTTAAATGAATTGCAGCTTTCACATTGTCTTGTAGGAAAATCAGCCACTGTATCAGTTGTCTATTGCCACAATAATACTATTTAACAAATCACCCTAAAGGTTAATGGCTTAAAACAACAACTATTAATTATTTCTCACAAAACTATGGCTCTGCTGAGCAGTTTTGCTGATCAGGGCTGAGTTCAGTTGATCTAGGATGGACTCACTCACATGTCCAGTCAGTTGGTGGATGGACCAGAATTGGCTGGTCTGGGATGGCCTCAGCCAGGACAATTTTGATCTTTTCCACCCTCTCCCATTCCCTCCAGTCAACCAGCCTGGGTATGTTCTCTGGGTAGTGTTACAAGTCCAAGTAAATAAGTGGAAATGCACAAGCATTTTTTAAGGTTCTTCTTATGGCAAATTTATTCTGTCTTGTTGGCCAAAGAAAGTTATGTGGCCAAGTCTAAGATCAGTATGGGAGGGTGATACCAAAGGGCATGGCTACAGGGAGATATAAAAAGTTGGGGCCATCGATTCAATCCATCTAGCACATACACTTTCCAGTTTTTCCTGGGCTCTACCCTCAAATCTACCATAAGACATCCTTTATCTATCATAAGAAATCCTGTAACATGCAAGATGCTTATATCTCAAAGACTTCCTTTTCCCTTGAGGAATCTTGTAACTCAAGTGGTGTATCCTTAAGGGAATTATCAAATGTCGCCTCAGTAATGAAGATTAATGCCTTATAAGGCTTGCTGTACTACATAACCATTTTAAATATCTTCTGCATATAGTAATGTTTAACTCAGCTTTATTTTATGATAAAGTAAATGAACTAAGATAAATGAAAGGCAATGTCTGCAAATATTAATGTAATTTGAATCATTGTGAATTAACACCTTCTGCAGAACAGTCTGCACATGGTGAGTTCATTTGGTTGGTGAATGGAATTAATACAGATAGAATCATGTATTTAATTCCCATTTATTCTGCCTCATGGACAGAGAGATGGTCCCTCATTCTAACTACTCATTATATTAATTACTAGGAAGAGGAGACAAAAAAAATCTCAATTTGTTGATTAGTAGATTATCTCACCTATGCAGAAAATATGTAGTGTACATTTGCTATGTCCTTAGTTCTAGACATACAAAGAGGAATAAGTCTTGGTCCCTGTCCAAGGGAGGGAGAGAAGGAAGTGCATGGTTGGTACTACAGAGATGTTCCGTGGTAAGATATGAGATGTTAGATCAGCCAGCTCAAATTGGGTCTCAGGTAGCAACAATTTGGGCAGAGCCAATTTAGAGAGTCAAAGCAGTTGCCAGGAGTAGGTCAGAGTCAAAGGGCTCTATTTTATGTTTAGCCTCTGATTCATAGATGAAGTGGACACATGAAAAGGAGCAAAATTAGGTCAGACAGATCCTCCCTTTAAGAAGTTCCCTGGGCATGGGACTTCCCTGGTGGCACAGTGGTTAAGAATCCGCCTGCCAATGCAGGTGACGTGGGTTCGATCCCTGGTCCAGGAAGATCCCACATGCCGCTAAGCAACTAAGCTATTGTGCCACAACTACTGAGCCTGTGCTCTAGAGCTCACAAGCCACAACTACTGAAACCCATGTGCTCTAGGGCCTGCGTGCTACAACTACTGAGCCCTCATGCTGAAACTACTGAAAGCCATGTGCCTAGAGCCCATGCTCCGCAACAAGAGAAGCCACAGCAATGAGAAGCCCGCGCACCACAACCAAGAGTACCCTGCTCACCCAACTAGAGAAAGCTTGCATGCAGCAACGAAGACCCAATATAGGCAAAATATATATATATATATATATATATAAAATAAAATCAAATAATAAATAAATAAATAAGAAGTTCTCAGGGCTGAAGTCCTTTAAATAACCAAGTGCTACAGCAATGAACTGAACAAAGTGTTACAAGAATACTGAAGACATAAGAGCAAAAAATTTAATTAATTAATAATAATTATTATTACTATCATTAAAAGTTCCATTCTAATTGATAGGGCCTAGGGGCTTAGGAGGTATTAAATCTGTGTGTATATAAGGATAGAAGGCACTGAACTACGTCACTAAGAATTTAAAGCTGGGGAAACTCACTTAGCCCCTGTCTTCAAAAGCAAGAACAGGGGAGGAACTTCAAGACGGCGGAAGAGTGAGATGTGATCACCTTCCTCTGCACAGATACATCAGAAATACATCTACATGTGGAACAACTCCTACAGAACACCTACTGAATGCTGGCAAAAGACCTCAGACCTCCCAAAAGGCAAGAAACTCCCCACGTACCTGGGTAGGACAAAAGAAAAAAGAAAAAGCAGAGAAAAAAGAATAGGGACGGCACCTGCACCAGTGGGATGGAGCTGTGAAGGAGGAAAGGTTTCCCTTCGCAGGCGGAGACCGCGGGTGGCGGAGGGGGGAGCTTCGGAGCCACGGAGGAGAGCGCAGCAACAGGGGTGCGGAGGGCAAAGCAGAGAGATTCCCGCACAGAGGGTCAGTGCCAACCAGCACTCACCAGTCTGAGAGGCTCGTCTGCTCACCCGCCAGGGCGGGCAGGGGCTGGGAGCTGAGGCTCGGGCTTCGGTTGGAGCCAGGGAGAGGACTGGGGTTGGCCGCGTGAACACAGCCTGAAGGGGTTAGTGCACCACGGTTAGCCGGGAGGGAGTCCGGGGAGAAGTCTGGACCTGCCGAAGAGGCAAGAGACTTTTTCTTGCCTCTTTGTTTCCTGGTGCTCGAGGAGAAGGATTAAGAGTGCCGCTTAAAGTACCTCCAGAGACTGGCATGAGCCGCGGCTATCAGCGCGGACCCCAGAGACGGGCATAAGACGCTAAGGCTACTGCTGCCGCCACCAAGAAGCCTGTGTGCGAGCACAGGTCACTCTCCACACCTTCCCTCCCAGGAGCCTGTGCAGCCCGCCACTGCCAGGGTCCCGTGATCCAGGGACAACTTCCCCAGGAGAACACACGGCGCACCTCAGGCTGGTGAAAAGTCATGCCGGCCTAGGCAGCCGCAGGCTCGCCCCGCACTCCGTGCCCCTCCCTCCCCCCAGCCTGAGTGAGCCAGAGCCCCCGAATCAGCGGCTCCTTTAACCCCGTCCTGTCTGAGAGAACAGATGGCCTCAGGCGACCTACACGCAGAGGCTGGGCCAAATCCAAAGCTGAACCCTCGGAGCTGTGCGAACAAAGAAGAGAAAGGGAAATCTCCCCCAGCAGCCTCAGGACCAGCGGATTAAATCTCCACAATCAACTTGATGTACCCTGCATCTGTGGAATACCTGAATAGACAAAGAATCATCCCAAATTGAGGTGTTGGACTTTGGGAGTAAAGATATATACATATTTTTTTCCCTTTTCCCTTTTTGTGAGTGTGTATGTGTATGCTTCTGTGTGTGATTTTGTCTGTATAGCTTTGCTTTTACCATTCGTCCTAGGGTTCAGTCTGTCCGTTTGCTCGTTATCATTGGTGGACTGTTTTTTAGTTTGGTTGCTCTCTTCTTTCTTTCTTTCTTTTTTAAATTACTTTTAATTTTTTTTACTTTTTATAATTATTTTTTATTATAATAACATTATTTATTTATTTTCTTTCTTTCTTTCCTTTTCTCTCCCTTTTATTCTGAACCACGTGGATGACAGGGTCTTGGTACTCCGGCTAGGTGTCAGGCCTGTGCCTCTGAGGTGGGAAAGCTGAGATCAGGACACTGGTCCACCAGAGATCTCCCAGCTCCACGTAATATCAAATGGCGAAAATCTCCCAGAGATCTCCATCTCAACGCCAAGTCCCAGCTCCACTCAACAACCAGCAAGCTAAAGTGCTGGACACCCTATGCCAAACAACTAGCAAGACAGGAACACAACCCCACCCATTAGCAAAGAGGCTGCCTAAAATCATAATAAGGCCACAGACACGCCAAAACACACCACCAGACACGGACCTGCCCACCATAAAGACAAGATCCAGCCTCATCCACCAGAACACAGGCACTAGTCCTCTCCACCAGGAAGCCTACACAACCCACTGAACCAACCTTAGCCACTGGGGTCAGACACCCAGAACAACGGGAACTATGAACATGCAGCCTGCAAAAAGGAGACCCCAAACACAGTAAATTAAGCAAAATGAGAAGACAGAGAAACACATAGCAGATGAAGGAGCAAGGGAAACACCCACCAGACCAAACAGATGAAGAGGAAATATGCAGTCTACCTGAAGAAGAATTCAGAATAATGATAGTAAAGATGATCCAAAATCTTACAAATAGAATGGAGAAAATACAAGAAACGTTTAAAAAGGACCCAGAAGAACTAAAGAGCAAACAAACAATGATGAACAACACAATAAATGAAGTGAAAAATTCCCTAGAAGGAATCAGTAGCAGAATAACTGAGGCTGAAGAACGGATAAGTAACCTGGAAGATAAAATAGTGGGAATAACTGCTGCAGGGCAGAATAAAGAAAAAAGAATGAAAAGAATTGAGCACAGTCTCAGAGACCTTTGGGACAACATTAAATGCACCAATATTCGAATTATAGGGGTCCCAGAAGAAGAGAAAAAGAAAGGGACTGAGAAAATATTGAAAGAGATTATAGGTGAAAAATTCCCTAACATGGGAAAGGAAATAGTTAATTAAGTCCAGGAACCAGAGAGAGTCCCATACAGGATTAATCCAAGGAGAAACACACCAAGACACATATTAATTAAACTATCAAAAATTAAATACAAAGAAAAAATATTGAAAGCAGCAAGGGAAAAACAACAAATAACATACAATGGAATCCCCATAATGTTAACAGCTGGTCTTTCAGCAGAAACTCTGCAAGCCAGAAGGTAGAGGCAGGACATATTTAAAGTGATGTAAGGGAAAAGCCTACAACCAAGATTACTCTGCCCAGCAAGGATCTCATTCAGATTTGACAGAGAAATTAAAACCTTTACAGAGAATTAAAACCTTTACGAGAATTCAGCACCACCAAACCAGCTTTACAACAAATGCTAAAAGAACATCTCTAGGCAGGAAAAACAAGAGAAGGAAAAGACCTACAATAACAAACCCAAAACAATTAAGAAAATGGTAATAGGAACATACATATCAATAATTACCTTAAACGGAAATGGATTAAATGCTCAAACCAAAAGACACAGACTGGCTGAATGGATACAAAAACAAGACTCGTATATATGCTGTCTACAAGAGACCCACAACAGACCTAGGGACACATACAGACTGAAAGTGAGGGGATGGAAAAAGATATTCCACACTAATGGAAATCAAAAGAAAGCTGGAGTAGCAATTCTCATATCAGACAAAATAGATTTTAAAATAAAGACTATTAAAAGAGACAAAGAAGGACACTACATAATGATCAACTGATCAATCCAAGAAGAAGATATAACAGTTGTAAATATCTATGCACCCAACATAGGAGTACCACAATACATAAGGCAAATACTAACAAACATAAAAGGGGAAATCGATAGTAAAACAATAATAGTAGGGGACTTTAACACTCCACTTTCAACAATGAACAGATCATCCAAAATGAAAATAAATAAGGAAACATAAGCTTTAAATGATACATTAAACAAGATGGACTTAGTTGATATATATAAGATATTTCACCCAAAAATAACAAAATACAGTTTCTTCTCAAGTGCTCATGGAACATTCTCCAGGATAGATCATACCTTGGGTCACAAATCAAGCCTTGGTAAATTTAAGAAAATTGAAATCGTATTAAACATCTTTTCCGACCACAATGCTATGAGATGAGATACCAATTACTGGAAAAAATCTGTAAAAAATAAAAACACATGGAGACTAAACAATACACTACTTAGTAACCAAGAGATCAATGAAGAAGTGAAAGAGGAAATCAAAAAATACCTAGAAATAAATGACAAGGAAAACACGAAGACCCAAAACCTATGGGATGCAGCAACGGCAGTTCTAAGAGGGAAGCTTATAGCAATACCATCCTACATTAAGAAACAAGAAACACCTCAAATAAACATCCTAAACTTAAACCTAAAGCAATTAGTTAAAGAAGAACAAAAAAACCCCAAAGTTAGCAGAAGGAAAGAAATCATAAAGATCAGATCAGAAATAAATGAAAAAGAAATGAAGGAAACAATAGCAAAGATCAATAAAACTGAAAGCTAGTTCTTTGAGAAGATAAAGAAAATTGATAAACCATTAGCCAGACTCATCAAGAAAAAAAGAGAGAAGACTCAAATCAATAGAGTTAGAAATGAAAAAGGAGAAATAACAACTTACACTGCAGAAATACAAAGGATCATGAGAGATTACTACAAGCAACTATATGCCAATTAAATGGACAACCTAGAAGAAATGGACAAATTCTTTGAAAAGCACAACCTTCCGAGACTGAACCAGGAAGAAAGAGAAAATATGAACAGACCCATCACAAGCACTGATATTGAAACTGTGATTAAAAATCTTCCAACAAACAAAAGCCCAGGACCAGATGGCTTCACAGGCGAATTCTATCCAACATTTAGAGAAGAGCTAATACCTACCCTTTTCAAACTCTTCCAAAATGTAGCAGAGGGAGGAACACTCCCAAACTCATTCTATGAGGCCACCATCACCCTGATACCAAAACCAGTAAAGATGTCACAAAGAAAGAAAACTACAAGCCAGTATCGCTGATGAACATAGATGTAAAAATCCTCCACAAAATACTTGCAAACAGAATCCAACAGCACATTAAAAGGATCATACACCATGGTCAAGTGGGGTTTATCCCAGGTGCAAGGATTCTTCAATATATGCATATCAATCAATGTGATACATCTTATTAACAAATTGAAGGATAAAAACCATATGATATCTAAATAGATGCAGAAAAAAGCTTTTGACAAAATTCAACATCCATTGATGACAAAAATCCTCCAAAAGTAGGCATACAAGGAACCTACCTCAACATAATAAAGGCTATATATGACAAACCCACAGCCAACATAGTTCTCAATGGTGAAAAACTGAGAACATTTCCTCTAAGATCAGGAACAAGACAAGGTTGCCCACTCTCACCACTATTACTTAACATAGTTTTGGAAGTTTCAGCCACAGCAATCAGAGAAGAAAAAGAAATAAAAGGATTCCAAATCAGAAAAGAAGAAGTAAAGCTGTCACTGTTTGCAGATGACATGATACTATACATAGAGAATCCTAAAGACTATACCAGAAAACTACTAGAGCTCATCAATATATTTGGTAAAGTAGCAGGATACTATATTAATGCACAGAAATCTCTTGCATTCCTATATACTAATGATGAAAAATCTGAAAGAGAAATTAAGGAGACACTCCCATTTACCAGTGTAACAAAAAGAATAAAATACCTAGGAATAAACCTACCTTAGAAGACAAAAGATGTGTATGCAGAAAACTATAAGAAACTGATGAAGGAAATTAAAGATGATATAAATAGATGGAGAGATATACCATGATCTTGGATTGGAAGAATCAACATTGTGAAAATGACTCTACCACCCAAAGCAATCTACAAATTCAATGCAATCCCTATCAAACTACCAATGGCATTTTTCACAGAACTAGAACAAAAAATTTCACAACGTGTATGGAAACAAAAAGATCGTGAATAGCCAAAGCAATCTTGAGAAAGAAAAATGGAGCTGGAGGAATCAGGCTCCTGGACTTCAGACTATACTACAAAGCTACAGTAATCAAGACAGTATGGTACTGGCACAAAAAAAGAAATATAGATCAATGGAACAGGATAGAAAGCCCAGAGATAAACCCATGCACCTATGGTCATCTTATCTTTGATAAAGGAGGCCAGAATATACAATGGAGAAAAGACAGCCACTTCAATATGTGTTGCTGGGAAAACTGGACACCTACATGTAAAAGAATGAAATTAGAACACTCCCTAACACCATACACAAAAAGAAACTCAAAATGGATTAAAGACCTAAATGTAAGGCCAGACACTATCAAATACTTAGAGGAAAATATAGGCAGAACACTCTATGACATAAATCACAGCAAGATTCTTTTTGACCCACCTCCTAGAGAAATGGAAATAAAAACAAAAATAAACAAATGGGACCTAATGAAGCTTAAAAGCTTTTGCACAGCAAAGGAAACCATAAACAAGACCAAAAGACAACGCTCAAAATGGGAGAAAATATTTGCAAATGAAGCAACTGACAAAGGATTAATCTCCAAAATTTACAAGCAGCTCATGCAGCTCAATAACAAAAAAAACCAAACAACCCAATCCAAAAATGGGCAGAAGACCTAAATAGACATTTCTCCAAAGAAGATATACAGATTGCCAACAAACACATGAAAGGATGCTCAACATCATTAATCATTAGAGAAAGGCAAGTCAAAACTGCAACGAGATATCATCTCACACCAGTCACAATGGCCATCACCAAAAAATCTACAAAAAATAAATGCTGGAGAGGGCGTGGAGAAAAGGGAACCCTCTTGCACTGTTGGTGGGAATGTAAATTGATACAGCTTCTATGGAGAACAGTATGGAGGTTCCTTAAAGAACTAAAAATAGAACTACCATATGAGCCAGCAATCCCACTACTGGGCATATACCCTGAGAAAACCATAATTCAAAAGGAGTCATGTACCACAATGTTCATTGCAGCTCTATTTACAATAGCCAGGACATGGAAGCAACCTAAGTGTCCATCGACAGATGAATGGATAAGGAAGATGTGGCACATGTATACAATGGAATATTTCTCAGCCATAAAAAGAAATGAAATTGAGTTATTTGCAGTGAGGCGGATGGACCTAGAGTCTCTCGTACAGAGTGAAGTAAGTCAGAAAGAGAAAAACAAATACTGTATGATAACACATATATGTGGAATCTGAAGAAAAAAAGTCATGAAGAACCTAGTGGCAGGACAGGAATAAAGACGCAGACCTACTAGAGAATGAACTTGAGGACACGGGGAGGGGGAAGGGTAAGCTGTGACAAAGCGAGAGAGTGGCATGGACATATATACACTATCAAATGTAAAACCGATAGCTAGTGGGAAGCAGCCGCATAGCACAGGGTGATCAGCTCAGTGCTTCCTGACCACCTAGAAGAGTGGGATAGGGAGGGTGGAAGGGAGGGAGATGCAAGAGGGAAGAGATATGGGCATATATGTATATGTGTAGCTGATTCACTTTGTTATAAAGCAGAAATTAACACACCACTGTAAAGCAATTATACTCCAATAAAGATGTTAAAAAAAAAAAGCAAGAACAGGTGGGAAAATATCTGTTAAAAACAAACAACAAAAAGAATGTCAATAATAGAAAGGGTCTTACAGTTTTAGGGAGATCACTTATTCACTTGACAGGATTTCAGAGGGAAAAAAATTCTTAGAATTGATAGGTTTTGAAATAGAGAACTAGGAAAATAGTGCAGAAACTCTAGATGAAAAGAAGAATTTAGCAGCAAAGGAAATGTGCTGTTTTGGAGACCTGTCAAGAGTCTCATCATTGGATAAGTTGTTTCCCTTATAAGATAGCCCATGACATAGATCCAAGGATGCAGGTAGCTCTCTTTGGCTTATCGCTCTATTTTTGCATGCAAGCATGTTTCAATAACAAAAGGACATTTGAAATGATGTCGCAATGGGAAGCCGGTCCACACTCTATACTTGTCTACTACTAAGAAATTGCCAATCTTTCTGGGAATAATCACTTCAAAAAAAGAAATTCCTCTGGTTTAGAGCTGAAAAACCACATTGAATATTAGTATAACATCCTTTGGTCAAGTTATAATTTTTGAAATAGGTACTATAATGAAAACACTAACATCATTTTAACCATAGAAACACTGATTATTCATAGGACCCATACTATTATCTATTTTTGTAACTGTATTTGGGATTTGCATATAATGTTGAGATTAGTATACATTTCATCAAAGTGACATATATGTATTTTGTTAGTGTGAATTTTATGTGACACTGGATCACGGTAACAACTATAGAAGAACAAGCTAAATATAAGTCAGTTTATCAGAGGAAAAGAAGTCTAGAGATTTGAAATACCCCAAAGTATTTTACCTTTTTTAAACAGAAAACATGGGCATGACAACGGAAAGGATATCCAAGACCAAAGAAGAGGGCAAAGCTTCACTTTAAATGGCTTCAATTACATTATAATTATATAATTTTCCTAGATATCTTAAAACATACATTTTGGTTAAAAGCATTAATTATGCTGCATTTGTGTGTTAGACTAATTATATGACTACCATTTATAAACAAAACTATTTTCAATAAATTTCCACTTCCCCTTTAATTTTCCTTGTTTAGCATGTTGCTCTTTGTATTAAATGCACTTTTCAAATCAGAAAAGAAATTTTGTTCTACATTGAGCTAAAGCTTCTTTCTGTACCCATAATCTGATGTGATCACAAAGAACAAGCATGGGATTTAAACGATTCAAAGGCAGGGAACCCAAATATATTTGGGACTTTTCATATTCCACTGCAAAGCCTGGTCTCGTTCTGTGCTCTCTGTCCAATAAGCATGCCACCCTCAAGGCTTGGGAAATGTTCTTCCCATACTGACACAGCTCTGGGCTTCAGGAAATGGCATCTTCACCTCTCCAGAGCCTTGAAATTTTCTGTACCTTCTGCCCGCACTATGTTGCAGGGAAATCTGAGAGGTGGTACAGCCCCATATGACAACCTGTACCACATATGCCACTCCTGCTTCAGTGTCATTCTGAGTGCCAAGAACTTTCTGTCCTGTTGCTTCCCTGGGACCTTACCTGGGCAGGAAGAAACAGTCTTTACATGATAGCATATTCCATTTTTACTCTGGCTCAGAAGTGCCCAAGATTTTGAGACTAATGTCAAGAAAAACCCCCTCTTCGAAATCGCTATCTCAATGAGATATCTACACAGCCATACTCATCGCAGCACTATTTACAATAACCAGGTCATGGAAACAACCTAAGTGTCCATTGACAGACAAATGGAAAAGGAAAATATGTGTATGTATGCATGTGTGTGTATATAATATTATTCAGCTATAAAAAAATAGGACATACTGCCATTTGCAACAACATGGTTGGAACTTAAGGGCATTATGCTAAGTGAAATAAGTCAAAGAGAGAAAGACAAATGTATGATCTCACTTATATATAAAATCTAAAAAAACCCAAACTCATAAAAACAGAAAACAGATTGCCTGAGGAGGTAGTTGGCGCATGGGGGAAATGGGTGAAGGTGACCAAAAGATACACGCTTCCAGCTCTAAGAAAAATAAGTTCTGGAGATACATTGTACAGTTTTGTGACTATAGTTAACCATACTGTATTGTATATTTGAAAGTTGCTGAGAGAGTAGATTTTAAAATTTATCACTATAAGAAAAAGATGCATAACTATGTGAGACTATAGATATTAACAAAACTTACTGTGGTAACTATTTCACAGTATATACATGTAAGAAATCATTATGTTATACATCTTAAATTAATACAATATTGTATATCAGCTATATCTCAATAAAACTGGGGGTTGGGGGGACTACAACCCAATTACACACTGCCTACAAGGAACACACTTTATTATAAAGACACATACAGAGGAGGTGGCCAAAATGGAGAAGTAGTAAGACCCTGAACTCACTTCTTCCCATGGGCACACCAAAATTACTAATACTTACAGAGCAACTATTTATGAGAACAACCTAAAGACTAGCAGAAAAAACTTTCACAACTAAAGACATAAAGAGGGAACCATAATGAGACAGGTAAGAGGGGCAGAGATGCAGTATAGTCAGAACACACACCCCTGCGTCAGTGACTCAGGTCAGTCAGAATGGGGAGAATATCAATTGTAGAGGCACTCCCCAAGGGATGAGGGGCCCAAGCCCCACACTGGGCTCTCCAGCTTGGGGGTCCTGCCCAGGGACGATAAGCCCCCAGAATGTCTGGCTTTGAAAACCAGCAGGGCTTTTGCTTGGGAGAGCAGGAGGGATATAGGAAAAAGATACTCCACTCTTAAAGGGCATGCACAAAATCTCATATGCTCCAAGTCTCAGCATACAGGCAGTAGTTTGAAATGATCCTGGGTCAGAGCATTTACTGATCTTGGAGAGCCTCTCAGAGAGACAGGAGATCACTGGGACTCCCTTCAGCAACAGAGATGCTGGCAGCAGCCATCTTTTAGGAGCTTGTTCTACTGCAATAACAATGGTGCTGGTGAGCACCGTTTTGGAATCCTCTCTCTAGCCTATTAGGACCAGAGCTTACCCGCCTTTCAACAGGCTTGCACCAACGCCAAGCCCTGCCCCCAAGCCATGCAGACAATGGGGAGGGAACCCAGCCCTGCCCACTAGCATGCTGACATCATCCACAAACCCCCGTGGACCACACAGGGACCCAGCCCCATCCACCAGCAGATGCGTACTAAACCTGAGCTCCCTGGGCCATGCAGACAGCATCCCAGAACCTGGCCCTATGCAGCAGTGGGCCGACAGTAGCTGTGCACCCTATTGGGTCAAGCAGCCAATGGTGAGGGAAGCCCTATTGGGTCAAGCAGCCAATGGTGCAGGAAGCCTACATGGGGCCAGCAGCCACCACACAAGGCAGGACCCTACAGCCAACTGGACCAGGGGACAGCCCACCTACCAGCACACTCAAAGTAGGCAGCTGCACCACAACAGAAGGATGCATACAGCCCACATAGGGGACATTCCTGGAGACTATAGCTCTGGTGAACAGAGGGGAGAGTGCTGCTGGGCCACATAGGATATCTCCTACGTAAGGTCACTTCTCCCAGATCAGGAAATGTAACCAACACATCTCATACATAGAAATAAATGCAGAAACTTGGGGAAAATAAGGAGACAGAGGAATATGTTCCAAATGAAAGAACAAGATACATTTCAGAAAAATAACTAAATGAAGTGGAGATAAACACACTACCCAATAAAAAGTTTAGGTAACGATCATAAAGATGCTCACCACACTTGGGAGAAGAATGGATGAACACAGTGAGAATTTTAACAGAGTCAGAAAATGTAAAGAAAACCAAACAAAGCTGAAAAATACAATAATTGAAATAAAAACTACACTAGAAGGAATCAACAGTAGATTAGATGATACAGAGGAAAGGATCAGTGATCTGGAATGCAGAGTAATGGAAATCACCCAAGCGGAACAGGAAAAATGAAAAAAGAATTTAAAAGATGAGGATAGTTTAAGAGACCTCTGGGACAACATCAAGCATACAGACATTTGATTATGAAGAAGAGAGAGTAGGGTAGAGAATTTATTTGAAGAAATAATAGCTGAAAACCTCCCTGACTTGAGGAAAGAAACAGACATCCAGGTCCAGGAAACACAGAGAGTTCCAGACAGATGAACCCAAAGAGCTCCACACCAAGACTGATGACAAATAAATGACAAAAATTAAAGATAAAGAGAATAATAAAAGCATCAAGTGAAAAGCAACTAGTTACATACAAGAGAACTCCCATTAGAGTATAAGCTGACTTTTCAGCAGAAACTCTGGAAGCCAGAAGGAAGTGACACAATATATTGAAAGTGATGAAAGAGAAAAACCTGTAACCAAGAACACTCTACCTGGAAAGGCTTTCATTCAGATTTGATGGAGAGATCAAAAGTTTTACAGACAAGCAAAAGCTAAAAGAGTTCAATACTATGAAATCAGTCTTACAAGAAATGTTAAAGGGACTTCTAAGTTTAAAATAAAAGGCCACAAATAGAAATATGAAAATTAAGAAAAAAATTTCATTGGTAAAGGAAAATACACAGTAGAGGTAGTAGATCAATCACTTATAAAGCTAGTAGGAAGGTTAAAAGACAAAAGTAGTAAAATCATCAATATCTATAATAAGTAGTTAAGGGGTACACACACACACACAAAGATGTAAAATATAACATCAGAAAGATTAAACAGTGGGAAGGCGGAAGTAAAAACACAGGGTTCTTAGAATGAATTTGAACTTCAGACATCAGCAACTTAAAATAATCTCACACACACACATGCACACACACAAACACAGATTGTTGTATGTTAACCTCAAGGTAACCACAAATCCAAAACCTGTAACAGATACACACAGAAAAAAGAGAAAGGAATCTAAACGACACCAAAGATAGTCATCAAGTCCCAAGGGAAGAGAGCAAAAGAAGAGAACAAAGAGAACTACAAAAATAATAAGAAAACAATTACCAAAATGGCAACAAGTATCAGTACATACCTATCAATAATTACTTTAAATCTAAATGTAAACTGGAGCCATAAAAAATGAAATCTTGGCATTTGCAACAACATGGATGGATATAGAAAATATTATGCTAAGTGAAAGGTCAGACAGAGAAAGAGAAATACCATATATTTTCACTCATATGCAGAATCTAAAAAACAAAACCAACCAACAAATAAAACAAAAGCAGACTCATACATACAAAGAACAAATGGGTGATTGCCAGGTGGGGTGGGACAAAATTGGTGAAGCGGATTAAGAGGTATAAACTTCCAGTTATAAAATAAATAAGCCATGAGGATATAATATACAGCATAAGGAATATGGTCAATAATTAATAACTTTGTATGGGGACAGATGGTTACTAGACTTATCATGGTGATAATTCTACAGTGTATGTGAATATCAAATCACTGTGTAATACACCTGAAACAAAATATTGCATGTCAACTATATTTCAATTTTAAAAATTAAATAAAGACACCTACACATTAAAATAAAAAGATGGGTAATGATATACCATGTGAACACTAGTCAAAAGAAGGTTGGAGTGCCTAATTTAATCAGACAAATCTATTTCTGATCACAGGTAGTACCAGGGATAAAGAAGTTTACTTCATAAAGAATTCATTTAATCAAATAACATAGCAATCCTAGGCATTTATGCACCTAACATCCAAGCTTCAAAAAACCTGAAGCAAAAACTGACAGAATTTAAAACAGTATAAGCAGACAATGCCACAGTTATAGTCATTTTTATGTCAGCTTCTTCCCTTGTCCCCCATTATATCTGTTGTACCCGATCCTGGATTCTCTTCAGTGTTCTGGTGGGTATCTTAGGCAGGTTTTCTCTGCTGAAAATCCTCTTCTACACATTCTTCATTGCTTCTTTTTTTTTTTTTTAACATCTTTATTGGAGTATAATTGCTTTATAACAGAGTGAATCAGCTATACGTATACATATGTCCCCTTATCTCCTCCCTTTTGCGTCTCCCTCCCACCGTCCCTATCGCACCCCTCTAGGTGGACACGAAGCACCCAGCTGATCTCCCCATGCTATGCGGCTGCTTCCCACTAGCTATCTATTTTACATTCGGTAGTGTATATATGTCCATGCCACTCTCTCATTTCATCCCAACTTACCCTTCCCCCTCCCTGTGTCCTCAAGTCCATTCTCTACATCTATGGTCTGTGTCTTTATTCCTGACCTGCCCCTAGGTTCTTCAGAACCACTTTTTTTTTTTTTTTTTTTAGATTCCATATATATGTGTTAGTATACGGTATTTACTTTTCTCTTTCTGACTTAATTCACTCGTATGACAGTCTCTAGATCCATCCACCTCACTACAAATAACTCAATTTCATTTCTTTTTATGGCTGAGAAATATTCCATTGTATATATGTGCCACATCTTCTTTATCCATTCATCTGTCGATGGACACTTAGGTGGCTTCCATGTCCTGGCTTTTGTAAAGAGAGCTGCAATGAACATTGTGGTACATGACTTTTTTTGAATTACAGTTTTCTTAGGGTATATGCCCAGTAGTGCGATTGCTGGGTCATATGGTAGTTCTATTTTCAGTTTTTTAAGGAACCTCCATATTGTTCTCCGTAGTGGCTGTATGTTCCCACCAACAGTGCAGGAGGGTTCCCTTTTCTCCATACCCTCTCCAGCATTAGTTGTTTGTAGATTTTTGGATGATGGCCATTCTGACTGGTATGAGGTGATACCTCACTGTAGTTTTGATTGGCATTTCTCTAATGATTAGTGATGTTGAGCATCCTTTCATGTGTAAATGAAGCAACTGACAAAGGATTAATCTCCAAAATATACAAGCAGCTCATGCAGCTCAGTATCAAAAAAACCAACAACCCAATCTAAAAATGGGCAGAAGACCCAAATAGACATTTCTGCAAAGAAGATATACAGATTGCCAACAAACACATGAAAGGATGCTCTGCATTACTTCTTGGTTTCACTATTTAACATATCAAGAGGTATCCAAAGTCTTTATTTCACAATGTGTGTTAAAAGCTTATTCACTCTTTCTCCTACTTCTCTGTACCTTTCAACCAGGAAACGTTAGGACACAGTTATACTTGAACTGACTCTCTAAGAGGACCAGAATTGAAAGAGGCAAAAGACATTCCTAGAATATAGGTAAATAAGGACCAAGAGCCTGAAACACTTTGGAAAACATCCCGTTGGAGTTCAGATTTTACTTTTGAGGTAGGCAAGTTCATTTAAAGAACTAAACAGTTAACTAATAGTTAATTAAATAACTATTTAATTAAATTTTAATTAAATAATTATAACTTTAGCCAGACATTTATCTTAGTTCCTTCCCAAAACCCTACTAAAAGGAATAAAACCACTAAAATCCCAGATCAAAAGAATGGGAGAGGCAACGACAGCAGGTGATATGAATTACATCATGAAAAACAAAAAGAATGTCAACAAGTGGTTATTGACTTAAAGCTGAGAGGGATTTAAGTGCCACAGAAAAGGAAGCCAACAAGGGAAAAATGGACCTGCCCTATTAAAACCTGGAAATGCCATAAAGCAGAGCTACCAAGTACCTCTGGAAATAGGAAAGGAGGCTGCAAACAAAAACAAGAAGATTGCTTGAAACTTGGAAGAAGGAGAACTTAAACCTCAGATCCTCTTTCACCATCCCATTCAGCTAGAACCAAAGCCCTCACACTCAGTCAGGAGAGAGAAGGCTGACTCTCTGGAAAAGTTAAATGGAACACCTTCTGTCTTGGGGACACCAAACAAACAGAAGGCTGCAGTGAGGCAACATATTAAAATGAGTGGGATTAAATACAAATCTATTTTCTGAACCCTGGCTTATATCTTCTAAGCATGAGTTTGAAGGAATCCAAGACTATTTAGAGAACATAAAAACTGAAAAAAAAACTCAAGAAAAATGATGTACTCAGAGTCTCAAATTTGGCAGAAGAAGATGACAATTTAAGAATGTCCTTGGAATGTGACAGAAAGCCATTTGTATCTTAAAAGAAAAAGGGAAGAAACATAAAGAAACTGGGTTTGGGAGATAGTATTTTTACCCTAAGGAATTTCTAATATGGCAGGTTTATCACTGTGACTCATGGGTTGCCAAAGAATGAGCGAGAAAGCATTCCTGGAATCTCCCCATCATGTAACACAGATGACCACCCACTCTACATATGTAAAAAACGAGTCATGGGCAGGAGCTCTAATAAGCCAAACTTTTTCAATTTAACCTTTAAACAATCCTGAAATTGATAGCCTAAAATTTAGGCCCTAAATTATCTAAAGATGCAGAAACGTACAGATAAAAGACCACCATGTTTGAATGGACTTAATGATCTCTGTTCTTAAAGAAAAATGGCAGGAAACGCTCAGGCTGGTTATTTAAACAGTTTTATAATAACATTATCGAGATTATGAACTCTTAAATCATGACATTAACCTAAAATGTAATGGAGATAAACTGCATAGAATGAAGTTTTCATGTTTTACAGCCTTCTCAGTTACTGATGGAGCATGCTAAGTCCTCATCATTTTTTGCAGAAACATCAGTGCAGCTAGGAAATGGGTACCATTCCTTGCCACTCCCCTTCCTGTATCCTCTGTTCCAACCTCACTGATCATTCTCATTAACATGTCATACTCTTTCGCATCTGCATGCCTCTCTCCTCTTCTGAGAATGTCCTCCTCTTTAGTTTTCACCTTCTCTTCCTGGCCAACCCCTACTCATTCTTAAATTGCAGTCCAAAAATCTCATGTGTGGAGCCTTTCCTGGCTTCTTTATGTAGCAAGGCAGTTTATACAGCACTCTTCTATGGTACTTACCACACTGTACTATAATCACCTGTTGATATACACGTCTCCCCACTACAATGAAATCAAAGATCATGCCACGTTCAGCATTACAGTCCCAGAGTCCAGAAAACTTTCTGGAATACAGTGGTACTCAGTAAATGTCAGGTAAGAGGAGTATAACTATTTATTATTCCTGTCATCCTTTCTAAGCTTTTTTCCACCATGGCTATCAACAAAAGCACCTCATGGACCTTTAATTATGGAACTTTGTTGATTTTCAACTTGGCACATTATTTACTAAATGAGGATCACTAGGTCAAAGCAGTCACTAGGTCTTGAATCAAACTCATCATGTACATTTGATAGAGCAGGGTTCTTAAGAAAGCAAGTGGGGTTACGTGTAAAATTATTTTACTGACCCAGTGTCACCACATCTGCTTGTTCATTAACTATCATTTCAAAATAGTTTTTAGACCCTAAAATAGAAGTTACCACATAATCATATAGCATTATTATATAAACATGTATAATTAGAGATTACCATTATCCAAAGAAAAATTTTATGGAATCTCTTTTGAGTATACATATTTTACTAATGAAGATTTTTTTTTTTACTGAATATGATGTAATATAGCGGAGAGGATAAACATAAGCAAAAATTCCACTTGTTTCAAGTCTGAATTTGGTATAGACTTCATTTAGCAACTATTTATTATATGCCAGGAACTGTGCCAGGACTGGAGGCTCAGCAGTCCTAGCACAGAGAGACAAAAGAGCAAGAGAGACATGGTTGACCTCGTGGTACTTAAAATATAGTGAGTGATATGGTAATTCAGGTACATAAATTTTTTTAAGTAAATAAGTATAAATTATCATAATTTTCATAAGGGAAACAAAAAACAAGGATAATATGGTAAAGATTATCAAGGGTGGATTTGTGATACATAGTGTAGTCAGGGAAAATTTCCCTGAGGGATTGACATTTAAACCGAGACCTCGACAATGAGGGGTCAGTTCTGAGGGATCAAGGGTCGGTTGTGAAAAAGCAGGAAAGGTCAGGCAGTTTTGGTATAAGGATAGCAGAGGCAGAGCCCCTGCAATAAGAGTTTGGCGTGTTCAAGGAATTTAAAAATCAAGTCAAAGTCAGTAAAGTATAGTGACCAAGGAAAAGAGCAAACTGAGATGAAACTCTGGATGTAGGTAGAATTCAGATCATGCAGGGTCTTATTGGTCATAAGGAGGCTGGATTTTATTTCACAGGATTAAGAAAATATTAAAGGGTTGTAAACAGTAAAGCCACATCATCTGATTGACATATTAAAAAGATCACTCTGACTGCTATATGCAAATGGAGCAGAAGCAGCAGAAGGGAAAGTTGGCTGCTCTTGTTGTGCAAGTATTCAGGTAAGTGGTTATCATGTTTGGACTAGCCAGGTAGTGGTGGGGATACAGACAGAAGCAGGGACATGCAAGAATGTACTTTGATATTTTTTTCACTCAGAAAAAAATACATCACAAGTTAATACTTGTTAATCACAAGTTAAATTACTTCCAACTCAAATGTAAGGATAACAGGATTTTCACTTAACCTCCTTGATTTAATATTTGTATCTTGTTCTATGATAAAATTATTGGTTTCCAGTGACATTAACATAATTATTTATATATAAGTACAAAATATTATTATTAACAATATAACTCTTATTTAATATTACTTTGCCATTCTTTTTGTCTTTAGACTATATCTCACTAGGGAGGGCTGACTGTAAAGTTATATGCAGATTTTCAAGGGCATGAGGGTCAGCACCCTGACCGCCACATTGTTCAAGGGTCAACTATGCACAGTTTTGTTTTATTTTCCATTTAATATTTAGAAATTGCTTTTTTCATTTTGCTATAATTTTTTGTAAGCAAATATATAGAATATTTACATGGTTCCAAAGCTAGATATGCAAAATAAAGTATCTTCAATTAATAAAAGAATGTAGTTTGAAAGTAAAATCAACAGGGCTTGCTGACGGTTTAGAAGCAGAAGTGAAGAAAAGCAAAAATCAAGCATGTTCCCTGGTCTCAAATGAGGAAAGTTGGGGGATGGACATGCTAGAGAGAGGGTGACTGGGTTAAGATAAAGAGTTAAATTTGGAGTATGTTCAGTTTGATATGTCTATGAATTCTCCAAGTATATGTGGGGAAGATGTGAGTCTGAAGTTGAGAATCTAAGCTGGAGATGGAAACTTAAGGGGTGTAGGCATATGGATGGTATTTAAAGTCATGAAAGGGATAAGCTTCCCAAGAGGATAGCAAACCCAATGGAGCTCCAACATTTACTAGTCAGTTGGCAGAGGAAACTGAAAAGGAGGAACCAGGGAAATAAGGGAAAGGCCCATAGATGGTAGTGTCGGTGAAACTAAGAAAGGTGAGTGTTTCTATAGGGAGAAAAACCCCAACTCTGTTGAATGCTTCCAAAAATTTGAGTGGAATGAAGATAGAAAATTAGCTGTTTTTAGATGGATTTGCCAACACAAATGTTGAACTTGTCAAGATTGGTTTTCCATTGAGTGGTAAATGCAAAAGCCATATTCAACTGAAAAAGTAATGGAGAAGGGGAGGGAGACAGCTGAGAAGATTACATCCAAGAAATGAGGTAGTAACTACATGGAGTGTAAGTACCAAAGAAAGACCTTGTTGGTTCAGTTTAGTGGGATTGGAGGGGGGCTTTCAGACAGAAAATTCTAGAACATGTTTAAATACTAGTAGGAATGATTCACTATAAAGGGGAAATGGTTGATGTGGGAGAGAGATAGGGGAATCACTGAAGAAGGGAAGTATTTGAAAAGGTGAGAGGGGGCGTGTCCTACAGGACAAGTGGAAAAACATACCTTTGCTAGGTAGAGGGACATTTCCTCCACTTTAATAGGGAAAAAGAAGATAAAATAGATGTAGATGTAAGAAAATTTATAAATTTACTGTAAATTTAGGTGGAGGGCAAGTCAAGAGAGCGATCAAAATGCTGTACCATGAAAAAAGACCCAAGAAGTGGGTCTGATAAACAGAGTTATAGTGATAGGAGTAATGCATTGGACTTCTCGAAGTGGACAAAGAATTGCTCTAGAGGGAATAGCTAAGCAAATAAGAAGCAGAGGAATTGGGATTCACATAAAAGGCTGAAAACCTATAATTAGGAGGTGCTGCAGATTTGATGATGAAATCCATGATACAACAATGGGAGCAATGGCTGAGGAGGAAAAGTCATGGGAAATGAGACTATCAAGATACTGAGAGGATAGGAACTGACCTTTCTTTTACCAAGGAGCTGTGAGGAACAGTAGTAAGAAGTTGTTATAATCACCCATGAATGTTTAAGTAGCCCAACAAGATGGTCAGTGTTAGAATATGACAGAAAACTTTAGTAAACAAAGGAAACTGTCAAGAAAGTTGGTAGATTTGTGAGAGAAGATGGTAGGAATGTGGCAGAGTACCAGTATATGAAGCTCAGAGTAGCAATGGGTTGTGCAGGAGTTAGGTGAATTATAGGTGAATAAAGGCTACCAAGAGGGAGGAGGTCACCTACTTCACCTAGTGACCTAAGGACATGCTTGAGAGGGGCTGCAGAGAAAGTGGGACATCCAGTTTTCAGTTAAGGCACGAGATGGAGTTCTGAGTAAAGGTTGAGGAATATGAGAAGTCACTGGACACAGAAAGGGATGTTCAGTAGACAAACTGGAAGAGTTTGGGGGATGGGGGTGGATGAAGTTACGGAGAGGAAAATGGACACAGCAGCATAAAGTTGGGACTGGAAAGCAGTGACTGAGATCAGGAGGGAAGTGAGGCATGGTGAAATCTCTCTTAGTCTTTTAGAGAAGATGTTCTTGATTCTATTACTTTAACAAGAACCAAGAGCAATTCTAGGGCACGCTTTGTCATATGTCAGTTTCCAGAGCAGTTGCTCCTTTTGGCCGCTGGCAGAATAATGGTACTGAAGAGTAGCATCATTGAATGCCATTGTGCGGTACGTATTACTCTAGATTTTACTATCCAAAATATACCGTCTTTTCATTTTAATTTATTTAGCTCAGTCTGAGAGAGTTTTTCTAAAATAGAATCCTAGCTATAGTGTACAGAGTTCATCTGAAGTTTCAGCTTGTGGCCATGTTTCTCGTAAGCACACAATAATAGTCACAGATGGGCTTGGTAATGCTTTTATACTAAATGCACCATAGTAACTGTCCACTAAGGAAAAGTCCTAGTGGATGGCCTGTGTCTCTAAAACAGCTCCATTTCCTGGGGCTAGTGATGGAGATGCAGGAAGAGGACCTCAGAAGTTTTCAACCTCATCCCATCTGGTGAAGTTTTCAGTGGGAACACATATCTATTTCATTTGTCACACACAATCTTATTTCCCAACCATATTCAGACCTCAACCAGAAAAATTAAAAACAAATTTCAGCATTTTATGGGCCCAGCCAGAGCAGCCCTTTCCTGTGTCACCTTTATCTCCAATCCCCAAGCAGCCAGAGGGAAGAAGAAGGATCCAACATGGAAGCAGAAGGATCCAACAGCAACAGTGAGAAGCTGTCTATGATAAAGCCTTAAGGATGGAAGGGGAAAAAGAGGGGTTAAAGCATTATACAGAATGACAACTACGTTCGAGAAGCTATTACATTATTTCTTTGAGTAACAAACTAATAGTTTTTATATTGAACAAAGGTAATAAGTAGTTTCTCCCTGGCAAAGAATACTACAATCAGGTTTAGAGTTAGACTCAATGACAAAATAGAGATTGGAATGCTTATGAGCAAAACTTGTACCACTTTAGTTTTTCTGACTTTATCTGCCCTCTTTGAGGAATTTATTTTTTCTATAGCTGTCTGCTCTAATTATATGCTATCTCTTCATCAGAGAGATAAATGAAGAGTTAAAATTTAAGAATTGCTTTCAAGAGGATTATATACATACTTATACATACCTAGTTTTTTTTTTTATGAGGAAATAGACAATGTGTTCTTCGTTATTTCCTTGACATTAAGATCCAGCTCTCCTTCTCCCTCTTTCTCTCTCTCCTCCTCTTTCCTCTTCTCCACATCCTTCCCCTTTCCTTCTTCTCCCTCCCACCCACCTCTGTTTGTCTCTCCCCCATCCACCATCATCTGCTTTCAGCTAAGGTGTCAGAATCTACAGAGCTAAAACATACCATAGCATGCAATGATAAATAAGACCCAATAGCACAGGTGTGAGGAATTCGGGGCAGGGCAATTGGTTGGCACATTTGTTATGCCACAGACAGGGACAAAATACTCAGCATCACTGAGAGATTCCCTTGAGATTTCCTGGTGCACTGGAGCAGAAGAAGCTGCCCTGACTTGGGGTGGGACAGGTAAATCTGAGCAAGAGAGAAGGAGAACTAAACACACTGTGTGGCTTTCCCTCCCAATTACTGATCTAGGACAGAGCTACAGGAAACTATTCTCACAGCAGCCCTACCCCGCTCAAGGACGTGTAAGCAATGCCACAATGCCTCTCCTGTCCATGGGCTCTGATTCTTCACTCGTACCATCTCACAAGCCTGGTATGCATGTCCCAAAGCCATGTTCCAGGTAGCAGCCCCTATGGAGGCCCCACCCATCACCTGAAGCACATGCTCTGCCCCAGGCTCTCTTGACTCAAGGGGTAGTTTCTCAGAACAAAGCACACGGGTGCGAGCTAGTGTGAAGAAGTAATCAATGTGATTGTTTATCCATTTGAATAGGTTTATTTTCTTGTTCTGATACTCTTCTGAAATTCTGTGGTTGCGGGCATTGTCACGTCTGCGGCCCATGGGCAGCAGGTGGTTCATTCTGTCATTAAGGCATTAGTGATACATCATTCACTACGGAGCAATAGTGCAGTATGGATCAGGCAGACGATGGGGGGATAGAAACAGAGAGAGTGACAGGAAATGCAAAGAAAATGAACAAGTGCAGAGCTGGATGAAGGGAACACCAAGAGAGAGGGAAATAAAATTTTTAAAAAATGAGATGAAGACTTGTCTCCAAATGTTTAACACACACAGGAGTTTCTGAGGATGTGTGTAGGTTCCCAGCTACATTTTATGTTAGATTTGTTTGTCACCCCTAGTGGCCTGGCAGCCTGAAGATGTGTCCAGCCTGCTTCTGGGCCGGACACAAGCCCAGATGACAGGGTTGCTTAAATGGGACCATGGAGGAGTGATGACATGGTTCAACGCTTCCAACTTATTTTATTATTACTGTTGAAGGATAAATATAGAAAGGAAAGAAAAGCCACTGCAGACCTTGAAAATAAAGACTAGCAATTTTTTGTGGTATGTTTAGTCTCCTGCATTTACCCCAACTTTATTTTAAGTTAAAGTGCAATTAAACATCCGTAAATATGACATCACAAAATGGAGATAATGCCGAGATAAAGTTTTTTTAATTAAATTCTTACTCTATTTAAATTATTCTGCTGCCAACTTCTTCTTTTTACATCTTTCCTTTAAAATGTCCCGCCACTCATTAAAAAGCATTTGAATTCATATTTATAAATACTAGTGTCTCCCTCAACCTTGATAAATTATATATTTTCTTAATATATATTGATTTTGATGTATCTAAATGGAATAGCCCAAGCATAATGTTATGTGGATGTCATTCTGATAATCACAGTCATCCTCACAATCGGCACAAAAACTGTGACTAAATAAATCAAGCAATATTCTTAAAGGTAGTTATAATCAAATTGGCCATGCTGAAATCCAATTCAGTAACAGGGAACAAATGTGGTCAGAGCTAGCATTTTACATGCACATATACATTGAAGCTGAGGATGTCTCATTTTCTTCCTTTTCATTCATTCATTCATTATATTTATTGATTGCCTACTATGTGCCAGCATTCTGGTAGATGCAGGTTTACCATGGTAGCAAAGGCCATGGAGTAGTGGGGTCCTTGCTCGGGGACTTACAGTCCAGAAGTGGATTTAGAGAGGCAGTTGCAGAGTATGGCATTGGCATGGGAGGTGTGACAGTAGGGAAGCACAGGGCACTTTGAGAACACAGAGGCAGGACTCCTAGCCTAGGCTGGGGCTCAGGGAAGTCTTGCAGAGGAAATAACCTCTCTGCTGACACTGAAGGTGAATAGGATTTAAACCAGGCAAAGGCAGGCAGAGTGGGAGATGAGAGAGAGACAATTCTGGCCTGAGGGAACGCATCTGCAAAGCAGAGGGAAGAGAAAGCACAATTGCTCAGGGCAAGCACCGCAACTCACGATGATGGTTGATACAGTATGAATGGAAGTGAGAGAAAACAGAAGCCAGCAATCATGAAAAGGTGGGCAAGCCATATTGGGATTTCACTTTATTTCAACAGTGATCCTCTTAAGGCTTTCTTTATAATCACCTTATAACAAAAATGTTTCATAACGAAATCTTTAAATAAACCAAATTTATATAATTTTAAAGTTTTTAGAACTTTAAGAAAAAAATCTCAAGTACTCGATTATTATTCTATATTTTGCACAAAGCTTACAGCGTATTTGGAATAAAAATCAAACCAAGGTTTCAGAAGTGATATTCATGCTGATTTGTGACAGTTATTTACAGGATACATTCAGCTATTGATCAAGTGAACAAAACTTGAGTTTGTAAGTTCAGTTCTGAAATTCCAGCTGACTCTGAATTTATTTTATGAAACATTTCCCAAGCACTCTCACTCCTCAACATGCAAATTATAAAATGTTTGGCATTAGATTTTTAATAAAAATCTAAAATATTTATAACAGTTGCTAATGATTAATGAAGATCTCTTCTGAAACCCATGTTAATTATTCATATCATCCTCTATTTTTCTAATCTGTACCAGACTGTTCTATTTTTCCCCTTATATAAAAAGTAATTAACTTCCAAATATTAAATATATGGTGAAAATAATAAATTTAGGATAGCTGTTTTCTCTATTGCCACCTGTTATATGTTGACAGCCATATGAATTTAAAATAAGGCAAAATGGGTACTTCTGAACACTTCCGGGAATAAATCTAATAAGACATTGTTTATGTTTAATTTAGAATGGTAAAATTGGGTTTGCTGTAAGATGAAAATTAAAATTTTACAAGAACATAATCTATATTACTTAATGGTTAATATCATTAAAACAGCTATACTACTTACAATTTCATATGGAATCAGATGAGGAAGCTAGTTAAGAAAAGGGCTTAGTAGGCTTCCCTGGTGGCGCAGTGGTTAAAAACCCACCTGCCAATGCAGGGGACACGGGTTCGAGCCCTGGTCTGGGAAGATCCCACATGCCGCAGAGCAACTAAGCCCGTGCACCACAACTACTGAGCCTGCGCTCTAAAGCCCGTGAGCCACAACTGCTGAGCCCGCGAGCCACAACTACTGAAGCCCGCAAGCCTAGAGCCCATGCTCCACAACAAGAGAAGCCACCACAATGAGAAGCCCGTGCACCGTAATGAAGAGTAGCCCCCGCTTGCTGCAACTAGAGAAAGTCCACGCACAGCAACAAAGACCCAATGCAACCAAAAATAAATAATAAATAAATAATTTTTTTAAAAAAAAGAAAAGGGCTTAGTAATCAGTATTAATGACAGTACATTAGGAAGAACCTTATAGTGCTGACATAGAATCATTCTGAATTTTATGCGAAAGAAAAATGATCAGTTTCCATATGCCATAATAACTACTTATAATGCACATTTAGTTATTTATTCGTAATTTTCAAAACCGACTTTTTCTATTGTACAAAATAGAAAGCAAGGTTGTATATTGGCAAAAGGTAAGTAAGATAATTTGAGGATTTAGAAATCTGACTTTTGACAAAAAGTACAACACTAGTACCAAAGAGATATCAATATCATTTAAGGAAAATGCCTCTTTTAATTATCTGAATCAACCTGGCATATTCTATAATTTTCAAAGTTCTTATTCTTAGAAAAAGGAAAGGGGGAAGTAAGACCACTATGTTACTTCTTATGTTACCTCATTTAATCATCTAATATTCGCAACCAGCCAGGCAGTAGATGCAACCGCTTTTCCACAGATGAGAATATGACTTACCTGTAGTCACACTGCCAGAAAAAAAGTCAAACTAAGGTCCATTCTTTACTGCATACATAGCCCTCCCTCATAAGATACTGCTTAAGATCAAGAACTAAGAAATTGTATTTTATTTTAAGTCCTTTTTCTGTAGCCAGAGCAAAAAATCTCAAGGTGATAACACCCTCCCTCAGGTAGTTTTATCTGCCAAGAAATCAAACATGACTTAAGAGGATCTATTATGTCTATAATATTTTTCTATGTTCCAAAGGAGATTAATACTAAATGTTTTAAATTGCCTTTGTACTAGTGAGACTTAGAAAATTGTAAAATAATTGAAGCTTATACAAATAGAAGTTACTTTCTCTCTTATGTAAGGAAGTCTGGAGATTAGCAGTCTAAGACTGGTAAGGCAGCTCCATCAGGGAACCAATCTCCTATCCTTCTGCCCCATCATTCTAGTATATGGATTATAGTATAAAATTACCTCATGGTCCAAGATGGCTGCTGAAGCTCCAGCCATTACATCAGTGTTATAAGCCAGAATAAAAAAGAAAGACAAAAGGGCCAAAGACTGGGTCCTCTCAGCTGACACAGTTTCCTTTAATCAGCCTGCCTAGGAAACTCATAAACTACCTTCACTTATATATCTTATTGGTCAGAGCCTTCTCACATGGACACACTTAAATTCAGGTAGATGGGAAATAGAGACTTTAATTTCAGGTGGCCAGGTATCCAGCTAAAAGTCAGTTGCTAAGAAGCAAAGAAAGAATGGACATTAGGGTAAGCACATATCCCAGTCTCTACTACAGTCTCTATGTGCAAAGATATTATAATGGGAATTAACATACATGTAATGTTAAAGAAAATTAATGAAAAACATAAGTTGTTTTTTTTTTTTTAATAGGATTAGGTCTATAGTTAAGCTGGCTTTCAAGATCTCTCACATCTTGATGTTTTATAACTATGCCTAAACTGCATGTCCCATAAACCTTCAGCTTTCTTCACATCCAAACATCTACTCAGGAAAATGTGTGGGCCCCACTCCTTGCACTGACCCAGGAGTGATCCCACCTTTTCATTTTGTACATCCCAATGCCTAGCACAGTGTCTGACATGTAGCAGTTACACATTGTTTTATGATTAATTGCACCTACCATGGGCACACATTGTTTTATGAATAATTGCACCTACCATGGGCAAGGTAATATATTAGATGTAAGAGAAAAGATCACAAAGACAACGTAGAAGCATCCTTTGCCTCAAGGATCTAACAAATGTCAATCAGACATACAAAATGGAGATAGCAACACAACACTGTTAGGGTGTTATTGGATTAATTCTTTTAACAACTCCTTATTAAGTAGGTTCTTGAAACAAACCATGAGGCTGAGTGCTATAGAGACCACAGAGAAGCAAAACGCTGACCTAGCCTCTAAGGGAGTTTATGATGAAGAAGGGAAGAAACCATGTGCAGAAGTAAATATAATTCTGACTATAGAGTGAAAATAATAAGAGAGAATGTAGAAAAAGTGCTCTAAAACCCAAGAGCATATATAGCAACATACACAAACACACCACGCAGGCACGCACCAGGAAAAAATGAGCTATTCTAAATGGCTGAGTAAAAAAAGTTGGAATGCAAGCTTATTTGGCCTTTTCTTTTACAATCATAGGCCCACATATGAATAAGAAGAAGCAACCAAATTAGCCTTAATTGTGTTTTTACTAACTTGACCAGTTCAATGACTAATCCATCTCTAAACTGGATGGTTTTATAGGTACACATTTAGGTTACACCATGCCACATTAAAAATAGCTATTAAGGGCTTCCCTGGTGGCACAGTGGTTGAGAGTGGGCCTGCCGATGCAGGGGACGCGCGTTCGTGACCCGGTCCGGGAGGATCCCACGTGACGCGGAGCGGCTGGGCCCGTGAGCCACGGCCGCTGAGCCTGCGCGTCTGGAGCCTGTGCTCCGCAATGGGAGAGGCCACAACAGTGAGAGGCCCGCGTACCGCAAAAAAAAAAAAAAAAAAAAAAGCTATTAAGTTGATTAAGACTAAACTCATTTCCAGGATTCATTGCAAAAAATTTTCCATGCTTGATATGCACTTGCAAAGAGAACCTGTGGTAGGTATTATACTGTGAGCAAAGGTCAAAAGTTAGTTGAACACCAAAAGTGAACTTGCCCAGCAATGCTACAGGCTGTAAAGTAAACGTCATACTGGAATTTTGTAACTAGCGGCAGGTCAAGGAAAAATGGCCTCATGATCTTCTTCAGCTAATCAGGTTCCCTTTAACGTACGATGGGATCACATGTGAAAGGGGGTGTGAAAAGTTGGAGGCAATTCTTTAAAGAGCCTAAAAAAAAGCTGTTAAAAGTTTTCAAAATTATGCTTTATTAGGTTAAACGAAAGGAAAGTGACTCATTTTTGCCTAAGAAACAGCACAGCTGAAGGAGAACATTTAACAATTTTCAAATACATGAAGACAAGTTGAATGCTTAATTGTGAGTCATTCATAAGCAAGAGCAGGGCATAAATTCCTCCTGACCCACTGCCACTCTCCCTGCAAGCCGGCTCCTAGCCCCACCTAGCAAAGGCAACCGTTAAGCCCGCCCTCTCCATGAACTCTGTTTCTTATCAGTCTCCATTATTCCTTCCATCCTTCTTCCTTCACCTGTTTGTGGAGGATTTTTGTTCCATCCTTTTCCTCTTGCTATAAATCCTTTGTCTGGCTGCTTTTAGCTTTTCCCTGGGTTTCAACAATCAACAATGCTATGACTTTTAAATCTGAATTTATAGCCCCATATCTCTTGAATTTCCTATCTGAATTTTTGATTCTCTACATAACAATGTCCATAATCTGAATTGAATTCAGACTCAGTGGGCCAGAAACCGTATCCATACTCATAGCTTGCCACCCTCCATCCTCCAGTGTTGTTTCCCAGATCCGCTACGACCTGTCCTTCCTATCACCCATGCCAGGAACATCAGGAAGATTTGCCAACACTTTGAGGATGAAACACTCTATCAGTCTTCCTCTGCTACAACTCCAAAAGCTCAGCCCTCCTGATTACCCAATTTAGGGCCTCTTACCTAGTCTATCACAAGAGACTTTTGTTTTCTCACTTCTAGTTTTTCATGTCCTGTCTACCCTTCACACCCCCATCATGCATATAACTGAAAATAGAGGTTTTGTTCATTCATTTCCCAGCTGTAAACCTTCCAAGGGTGTCAGGCATCTATAGGTCTAACCGTTTAAATGTGAGATTCTCAATGCCCTAGATTGTTGCCATTTTTTCTGTAGCAAGCAAACAGAACTTGAACTTCCACATGACCCTAACATTTTTTTACCTTGTCTGATCTTTGCTCAAACTGTCCTGTCAGCCTGAAATGCCATTTCCTCATCTCTACCTCTTAAAATCATATTTAGGAATAAAAGTTTTCATAAACAATTAAAGCCCAAAATTCTTTATGGCCCATTCTGGCAAGTAAGGACAACATTTGGACACAATTTGAAATAAAATACCCAAAATACCTAAACTAAAACCAATATAATGAAAGATCAATGCTTTACATGTAGTAAGTCAGCAGTAATAAAATAAAGATGAAAATCATCACAAATATTTTTCAGCCCATCAGTCTAAGAAGGGCCTTTGAAATTGTAAGATGAGCAAGGCGAGACATTAAATTGTCCTGGGTGATTTTTCTGACACTATATGCTATTTATTAAAGTCCCTTTCTCAACTGGCCATGTTACTATGGCCTTAGAACATTAAAAAAATGTAAACAAAATAATCCCCTTTTTGTCCACCACTCTGAAATGACCTCACAAGGAAATATATTCATGGATACATTATTCATTTGTTTATCTGACATGTATCAAACAGCATTACTGTTTGAGAAAAATTGTAGATAAAAATGACTGGATAGTAAAACCTAGAATCTAATAAATGCCATTAAAACTGTATCATGGACATTTAAAAGAGAGAGAAAGATCAGTTATTTAAGCTAAAGGAGTCAGATAAGCACCAGGAAAGAGGAGACATTTGAAATGGATCCTGAAGAGTGTATAGTATTTCAAACAAACGGTAAGGCTGAAAAAAATTCCCCAAATGAAGTGGAGAGCTCTGGGATTGTTCGGACAATGGGATCATTCCAACTTCATGGTTGAAAGTGGCATGAATGAATAAAAGGAAATAACTGAGATGAGGATTTTGATCAAGTGATCACGGAGGGCCTTGAATGTCAGGTTAGGTATAACTTGGACCACTTTATTCTGTCATCAAGGAAGGAAATCCATGAGGTTTGTGCTTTAGGAGATGAGTCTGGCTAGATTTTCGGAATATAGGGAAGCACTGGAAGGAAAGACTAGATGAGGGATGGCCAAATAAAGGAAAGGAAATAATGGTTGTATCATATTCAGTCTTCAGATCTTGGCAAATATTTGGCTATGTTGATAAGGTAGAAAGTGAGGGACCAGAAAAACTGTGAAGTTTCTAGCCTTGGTAAAAACGAGACTGGCAGTACCATAAGCAGAAGTCAGAAAAGGAGAAAGAAGGCTAAGTTTCTGAGAACTCTTCCTTGAAATGCTTTCCTATGGTGATTCAAAATGAGTTCCTTGACTTAAATGGTACTCCTAGTGGCCCCAGAGATCATGTTAAACCTGGTTTCTTCCTACCACTCTGGCCCTCTCTCTTCCCGTTGCAGCATCTTTGTAGCATGACATCCCATCCCTCCTACCTTCCAACTATCCTCCCTATCCCTCAAAAACTTAAACCAAACTAGATGTTTCTAAAGGAGAGGGCAAAACCACTTCACTGACACAGGGAATGAATTCTTTGGGGTCCTAAAAAGAAGCTTTACCGTTTGACACAGCCCTGCACCATCTCCAGAGCTGCTGAGTCAGGAGATGGGAGAGACAAGATCTAATACCTGGGAGCCGACCTGGATCAACCAAGGCTTGTTGTAGCTGAAAGCATGATGGTTTTTTTTTTTTTGCGGTATGCAGGCCTCTCACTGTTGTGACCTCTCACGTTGCGGAGCACAGGCTCCAGACGCGCAGGCTCAGTGGCCATGGCTCACGGGCCCAGCCGCTCCGCGGCATGTGGGATCTTCCCGGACCGGGGCACGAACCCGTGTCCCCTGCATCGGCAGGCGGACTCTCAACCACTGCTCCACCAGGGAAGCCCAAGCATGATGTTTTTAAACATATATCAAGACCTCTTATATGTTTCTAATTGTTGGGACTTTCTTATCAATAAACTTTGACCAACTATTCTGCATTATCAATAGTTTTCTTTCTTAAACTAGTTTATTCAGTTCTGCAAAAAAAATTGCTCTAGTAGCCAAATTTTGTCAATTACCTAATCCTGCCAAAAGACTGTCAATAAATTACTATTAACAGAGATGACAACATAGCTCAAAGTGATGAAAGTATTTCATTTGGTGTATTATTTATTCTGCTCAATATGTGTATTTTAAATCTTCTTGATTCTTGAACACCAGAGAAATGCTGAAATTCCTGGAGGTTTTGAATAGTTCATAACCAGCATTAACATTTTATGAAACCCAATAAACACAATTTTGAAAATGATTCTAAAAATTTAATAACTTGGGAAGGCACCAGCTTATTATGTAATGATCAGGCCAAAACTTTATCATCCAACACTAAGTCTGCAAGACTGTTTCAAAGATTAATTCCTTTAGGAGAAACCAAACTGTGGATGGTCTTCAGGACAAGTTTTCCTGTTTTAACTAGCCTTTCCAATTTATATGTTTTTTGTGGGAAAAAAATTAGCTCTAGTACTAAACCCAAAGCAAAACTGGACACAAAATTAGGCTGATATGATAAAGATATTGTATTTTCAGTCCTGTCATTATCCATAGTAAAAAGAAGAATTTTATGAAGAACTCAGGGTGCTACTGCAAAAGGAAAACCTAAGTTTAGATATTTGGTGACATTTCATAATTCGACCCTCCAAACTTGCCTATTCTTTCTTTACTTCATTCACTCCCTCACTCATTAGTATTTGTTCAGCATCTATTGCTACAGAGCACTTAGAGGGAATACAGAAATAAACAAAATAAAATTGTTAGCCTAAAGGTACATATTATCTTATTTCCTAGTAGTCTGAAATACCAAATTATCAGTCCCAACCAGAATAAATTTTTTTAACTAAGATCAAAGAAATCCTCAGGAAACTGAAGATAGGCCTGTATGAGACTTTTAAATAAACAAACAAAGCTCCAGAGGGAATGGACACAGGAGCCTGAAATGTGATTAGAAAGACGCTAAACAAAAACTTGCAAAACTACCAAGAAGTACGTTATCCTGGTTGACCTTCAAGACAGCAACAAAGAAGCAAGAAGATCAAATAATAAATAAATGTAAAGACAGACAGGCAGACAAATAAAATAACATTTACACCGCTACTTTGTAGTTTACAAAGTGTTTCCATGTATATGATTTCTTCTAATTTCATCTTCTTCAGATATAGTATTCATGGCAATGTATGTGTATGTGTGTGTGCTTTTTTTTTTTTAAGAAAATGATCATTACTTGTCCTGTAAGATCTTCTCTCCATCTCCAAAGACACTGAAGATTCATCCATCTATGTCTAAGTTAAAATGACAAGGAATGTTTTCTTCATTAGTAAACAACTAAATAGCAACATCAAGCTTTTAGGAAAAGATTAACAACATTGCACTGTGGTACCTGTCATGTTAATTTAAGGAAAAGCTGTTAAAAATGTTCATTCTTTATAATGGACCATTCAGTAGTCTTTGCCTAACGGATGAGGAAGTGGTACGAAATACCTTTAGATCTAGGGCAGCGTAATCAAGATGTAGCGATGCTTCAGTCTAAAAACTTTAGTCTAGAAACTAGCTTGTTTTAAAACTGGTTAAATGTTGAATGTAGGATATATATTTGTGTTTACTTAGTTTCACACAAAATTTTTCTTTGTTCATAAATCTTAAGTCTATATTCTGTATGAAACAGAATTAACTTGATAAAATTAAGGGTTACCTCATTTTGCAATTTATTTTTTTTCTGAAGACAGCTGCCTATATGTAAACAGATGTTCCCCCTAAGTATCAAAACAACAGTCAAGTATGAGAACATGGGATTTTTTTCTCTTGTAACTGTGAGAATAATTATCGTTACTATCTTGAAAGTGGGGCAATAAATCACTGATGAATAAAATCATTTTTTTCAGTTACACAGGAAGTAATGGAGAGTTAAGAAGAGAAATCTAAAACTTAAGTTATTGTTTTTCACCAAAAGTCACAATGAATCTTCCAGGGACTAAATGTTCAATCCATCCACTCACTTAGGTTTCAAGAGTTTTTAAAAAACCCTTGATAATATGTTCAAGCAAATGAACTCCTTTGCTCTGGATATGAATTTGTATAAAAGTTTCTCTAGCTCAGAAATTAAATTTCTTAACCCTTATTTAGAGACCAGGTTCATGTCCTTATGAAAATCTAGGTCAATGTGATATTTCCATTGCACATTTTCTTCTCTCCTCTGATTACAAAGCTGAACAACATGTGAAATCTGAATCTATAAATGTTTCCATTACACCCACTTATGTTACATAAACATTGATGAATCAGAGATAATTGTACATATTTGTCTTGTTAATTTGTTTTTATGAGCCTCTGCTACTAGGGTCCCTATATTTTACCAAACTGAGTTTATTTTCATAGATAGAAATGAAAATTCTTTCATTTGGAAAGAAATGAAAATATTCTAACTCATATCAACATTGCCTAGGTTAAAAAAATATATTAAAAATATGTATTGGTGGTCTTTATACTAAAAAGAAACACTCAGGAAATCAATCAACATCAAAAAGGCAGCTTCAGGGAAGTAGAAGTTGAATGTTATCTATTGCAGACTACTGATTGCAACAACAGCATAGAAAAGGGGTGTGTGTGTGTGTGTGTGTGTGTGTGTGTGTGTGTGTGTGTGTGTGTGTGTGTGTGTGTGTGTGTGTGTGTTTTAAATTAAATTTGAAAAAATAATCTGATTATATTATAAAATGGAATTGAATCCTGGGAAGACTAAGTCATCTAGGGAATGTCTATCAGTGTATAAAATACATTTAGAACCAATGAATTATTGGTTCGGCATGTCGCCGAACTACGTGCAAGTAAGTAAGATGGGTTGAAGAGGGTTTTGCTGGTTTTCCAGACAGAAGCCTCCAAAGAGAAGATGCATAAACCTCAGGACATGAACAACACAAACCACATGGCACAGGAACATTATTATCAGAACTTTTACTTACGTTTACTATTCACATAAAAGTGAGAAAGAAATAAAGCTTTACTAATATTTAAATTTAGATTGATACTAGCGCCTGTTTTGGGTCTCTCTCGGTGGGTGGTGTGTGCCCCATGGTGTTCACAATATTCAGAAGGAAAAACCAGAGTGGATGACAGAGAAACCCAACTCATTTGTTTCGCCATCACCATGATCCAGGGGACGGCAGTGCATGTGGGCTCAAGAAAGTGGATTTACAGATTTTATTATCAAATTTTACCTAAACTAAGCTTCACAAGAAAAACAACAGCTTAAAAGATTGTTGCAAAGAAACCATGGGCCAAAGGAGATACCACAAAGTAAGCAGAAGCAAACCACTGGAGAAAGATAGTGGCACCATTTCTCTTCTCCCTCTGCTGAGCTCACCAGCCATATTTTGGGGTAAAAGCAAGGATGAAAAACATCTGAGATGACGTAGGGTCAATTTTTGCAGTCTTCAAAAAGACTACTTGAAATATGGATTTATATTCACTATTGCTGATGATAAACCTATCAGGGTATAGTTTGCTTTGAGACATTACCTAAGATAAGCAATGCACTTATCATAGGATACACGAATATATTTCTTCTTAACCATTATTTTTATTTTAAATTTAACTATTATTTTTATGTTATTATATTTATTATATTACATATAAAACATATTAATATTTAAAGTAATATGATAACAATAATATAATAAAAACACATGCATTTATTGAGGGCTCAGAAACTGAGTGCTCTAAATATTTTTCCTGAAATGGGTCCATAATCCAGAAATGTTTGGGATCCATCAGGAGAGTAAATAAAACAGCTCATGGTTTATCTGTTGAAACACATAATAGAGAGCTCTATGAATCTGTACCCTTAAGAAAATCAAACCAAAAGATACACGGTGAGTACAGTTGCTTTTGCTGCTGCTACCTGAACTTCATTAAACTTGTCTGTACCCTGTTTGGACTAGCGCAATTATTTTCATGTCTAAGATGGTTATACTCTGGTTGTGTACTAAAGAAGGAAAGAAGGGAGCAAGAGGGAAAAAAGGAAGAAAGAGGGAGGGGGAAGGAAAGGAGGGAGGGAAGAAAGAACATCAGAACAAAAGAAAGACAACAAGATGGAAAGACAGACACAGAAAGAGACAGAAAAATAGACAAAAAGAAAAAAGCAAGAACTGCCTCTCCAAGAGTCAGATGACTGTTCCTGCATGTGCCGTCCCTCTGTGAAACTGGGAGATGCCTCCAGAACATTGCGCAGCTGGCCATCTCATGCCCACTTCCCACTCCTCCACCCCACCGGCCTCCCTCACCTCTCACATCCACAGGAATATTTCTCTATGTACTTTCAAGAGCTGCTTATTTTCCCTCATGCCACAGGAATGAGCTGAAGGCCACAAGTTTCCATTTCAAAAAGATAGGAAAAAAGTAGAAAATAGTGAGTGATTTATAATAAGGGTTAATTAGGTCTTTAAATAGTGCAAACCTTAGTGTATAACCTTCTTCCAAAACATAAAGCGAATCTGCAGCACAAACTCTGCAAAGAAGAATGATTGATTGATTCGGAGAACCCTATGATATCAACCAGATAAACAGATGGAGTTGGAAATGCTACAGATATCTGCAAACACATTCCAAATGGGTTAGAAAGAAATTGAGAATATTCATTGAATATACAATGGGCAATAATACTACCCATAATACGGGCATCGAACATTAATTCAAAGAATTTTCAAGGCCTCAGATCATCAAAAACATCCCATAGACTCTAGCTTTTTATCTTTATTTCTATTGACTTTGCTTCCACAAGGTCAGGCCTGATGACCACTCATTTCCAATATTGCAATAATCCTTTATGCGTTTATCCTGCCCTCGATTTCCTCACTTCCATTTTGTTAATAACTATTGCCATAATAACCTTCCTGAAGTGTTTTTATGTTGTGACTCTGCTCAAAATTCTTCAATGGCCGTTCATTGCCTATTGAATACTTCAACAGCATGGTTCCAATCCATTTTTCTAGGGCTGCTGCGCATTATTCCCCCATCACTTTGACCACTGTGGTCTCTCATTCCCTTGGCTTAACTTAAATGATCCTCCACTCTCTAAACAGTCCTGCTCTTCCCAGCCAGCTCCAAGTTCTCTGCTCCTTGATTCATTCCAGTCCGTCGTCTTTATCAAGGTCCATGCTCACAGCCTCCGCAAAGCATCAGCTCCAGAGAAGGACTTTGTCTTTTTAAATCCCTGAATTCCCAGCCACCAGAGGCTAACAGGCATATCCTGGGGCTCAGGAAATAGCTATTGAATGAATGAATGAATGGTGTGCCTACTGTTAGGATTTACCTTATTTTCCTTCCTGACATAAGCATATTGAAGGCGAGGACACTGTCTTGTCCTTGTCAGAATCCCTGTAGATCCTACCCAGCACCTTATGTATGAAAAGCATACACTAAATTCTCATTTGAGTCAAATATTGTAACATTTTAATGCTTTAGAAACCAAGAGAAAAAAGGAGCTTGTTTCAAAGAGCAGATTCCATTTAACGGCTTATCCTTCCAAATGATGTGCACACAAGCACTGGGTCTGGAAGGCCCTGCTGGGAGGTAGGCAGCACAGTTATTCCGACACGGTGACTTCATTAATGAGTTTATAGAGCCTCTGTTGTAGCCTCAGTCAGAAGGGATGTAAAGTCCAGCAATTATCTCCTCCTATGGTGCTTGGTCTCAGTGAAGTGCATCTCTGTCCACTCTGTCATCTGCCTTAGACTTGTTTAAACCCAGGAAAATCTGCCTGTTACTCCTTTGTAAGGAAATGTCTCCCTTTTGCAAAAATGAGGTATTTAACCACCAACAGTCCTGATCTTATTAGAACCACTGGGTCTTTCTATTATAATCATGTAAAAGACTAAATATCATACCACATTTGTCACTTTAAATCCATTTAACATGGATTATTTAACCTTCGTTAAATGACTACTTAACCTTTATTTTGATACTCTTGATACTCGGGAACACTAAAGGGGAAGGTTGTGCTCTCAAGCTTATCCACCTACTGTTAGTCTAAGCGATAATTATTGTTGTCAGGGATTAGCAACCAAGTAATGCCTTCTAATTAACAGAAGCTTAAAAAAAAAAGTGAAACAGAAGAAATTACTGTTTAACCATAATATTATAAGTACCATGTTTCATATCCATCTACCTTTGCTTATTTAAGTTTAATAATAAGCATTGTATATCCATACAATTGTATTACTCTTTATCAGACTTTAAAGTACAAACCCAAATGTAATTTGACCACAAGTGATTTCAAATATTGTACCACTTATTTACGGCTGTATTGTTACAACAGAGGCTCTGCATAGGATGTCACCTTTGAAGAGAAAGAAATGTTTCTTCTTCAAAACTTGACCACCTCACTGGTATATGAGATGTGCTCTTCATTCATCTACAGAGCCTGACCAAGAAAACAATGAACCACAGCTCTTCAGTAGAAAGATATTGGGCTTACAGAGTGAGACTTCTCCCTACACAGACAATTTGTATGGCTATCAAAATAGCCCTCCATTTTTCACATTTGTAAGCAAAATATTGCTCTTCTCTGGCTAAGTGGACAGGCACCAAGTTTGCAAGTTTACTGCCTAAAAACATTTTCAACTTTTTTGTAATTGGATATGATATTGCATACCACATGATAACAATAATTATGTTCACAAATTCTTTTAGATTCTTACGCATATATGGCCGCAGTGCTAAGGTAATGTATAAACTTTCTTCGACGTGTGTGATTTTAGCATGTATATTTCTTCACGAGGAAGTTTTCTTCTCCCAAGAAATAGCCTTCTGTTGCCATTCCATGTTAATTTTATGGAACATAAAAAATGTATTGCATGTGTCTCATGAGAGCTCCTAGGTAAATAATGAAAACCAAAACAAAACCTTGGTAAAATCACCAAATAAAAGCTTACAGCTGCTTAAAAGTCACATACTTACTCTATGTGCCTTTTTTATTAGAACATAATAAGTGGCTTTCAATAGGTGAATTTTATGACAACCAACTACTAACCAACATCTGGCCTTTTGAGACAAATATTATATATTACTTGAGCGCGCTCCCCAAACAGGGGGTGTGAGTTTGAGGCCACATAAGAACTCGGTATTTCTTGGGTATGTACAAATCAAAACTATCCAATACTAATATTGATCTATCTTTGAGCTTTAAATGTAAAGGGATTAAGAAACTTAAAGAGGTTGAGTAGGCATGACAAATGAAAGGCCATGTGGTATACTGCATTCTGAGACCAGATTTTCTGAGTTGGAATGCTGGCACGACTACTGTTTTTTTTTTAAAAAACTGACTTCTCTGTATCTCAGTTTTCTCACCTGAAAAATGGGCACTATAGTAGTACTCAATGGACTATTATGAAGATTAAATTAATTACCGCTTGTAAAGCACTTAGAATGGTACCTAGCACATAATAAAGACTGGCATTCATTAAAAAGTGATACATGTACTGTAAAATTCCAACTATGTGACACTCTGGAAAAGGCAAAACTATGGAGACAATAAAAAGGTCAGTGGTTGCCATGGTGGAAGAGAAAGGGTAAATAGGCACAGAGGATTTTCAAGGCAGTGAAAATACCCTATATGACGTTATGAGGATGGATACGTGTCATTATACATTTGTCCCAATCTATAGAGTGTAAAACACCAGGAGTGAACCTGATATAAACTATGGGTGATTATGGTGTGTCAAGGCAGGATCATCCTTGATCAAAAAATGTACCATTGTGGTGAATGATGTTAATAATGGGGGAAGCTAGACATGTATAGAAGCAGTGGGTATATGGGAAATCTCTGTCCTTTCCTCTCATTTTTATTGTAAACCTAAACCTTCTTTGGAAAAATTGTCTTTAAAAAAAGTTAAGTAACCAAGAATGACAAAATAAAGAGTCTGAACACCTGTGGGAAAAACAAAGAAGGAATAACTGATAAGATAAAACCTCGAGAAACGGTATATGAGTGAAACAAATATGTATGTAGAAGGGAAACACGTTTTCTCAAACTATGTAGAATTCTTTTTTCTGTAACAGATTTATCTTCCTCATAAGCCTCTACCCTATTAGATGGAGGTAGGATGAGGAGGTGGTGGACACAATACAAAACTTGCCCATTAATTTTATCTCCAGCTTTTCTAGTTTCAATTACCTTCTTCAGAAGATATTTTTGGATGAATAGTTAAACATTTATGTTTTCTCTTCTATCTTCTGTTGCTCCCATATCATGAGCAAGGATGTCATGTATTCTCATGACAATGGCCAACGAAAGGCCAGAGATGCTGTGCAGTGTTCTCAGCCTGCAGTGTTTCTTCCCCTCTTGGGTCTATGTAGGAGCCCAGTCATCCCTGAATCCTTGGTGATGTACCAGTTCCTCTTGGCCTTTCAGCATAGGATGGCATCCACTGCTACTAACTGCTGACTGTGCCATTGCCTCTTACTGACCCCTGACTACTGCCCCCGTCCGACCCTCACTAGGGTACCACACAATTACATTTCAATTCCCTAAAGACCGTGAACAGGTTGAGAAGCTTCAACATTCTCATCCCGGCTCCTCCCTCTGCCAGAGCTACTCTATTTGTCAAAGCCAAATTGCACGTGGCACTGAGAAGAATGCTTGGGAAACTGAACCATTAGTTCTGGTGTTCTCCAATTTTCTCATGTCTTTCTAAGTAGTTCTTCAGCTCTCTGCCCTCATTCAAGATTAGGGATAATGAGGGCTTCATCATGTGATTTTCTTAACCTCCCTGACCTTCCTTTGTTCTTCCCACATTCCTTTAAGGATGGAAGGGATGGAATTTTCCCCTTCCCACATGGTAGGGACTTCCTCATGGCATATCTTTAGGTCTAGCTACACCTGGTTTATAATAACCTTGATGCTTGAATTGGCCAGGCCAGCTCTTGGTATACAGCAGCAGAATACAACTAGAAACCAGAGATTATCAGGTTCAAAAAAATATTGGTTTACTACTCGAAAAAGATAATTCTTAGATTAAAGAGATATTATCTTTCTAAAAGGAGAGGCAAGATGCCTGGAAAATTGGCACAAATTTATTATTTCTTCATCATAGTTCTTTGCATCTATGTAGTAATTCACAAGCTTTCAGAGAAGTTTCACATACTGTATCTCATTTTAACCTGATAACAATGGGATGACATAGGCAAAGTGGGTAGTAATAATCCCATTTTTATCAAAGAAGAAGCCAAGGCTCAGAGAAGTTAAAAACGAAGGGCAAATAAATAGGAGAGGTAGGTCTAAAACCCAGGGTTTCTGAATCCTAGTTTAGTTCCCTTCAGTATTCCATGCTTACTAACACTACATCCAAAAGTTTTTCCCTGCAGCCCTCTGCCCTGTAGGACAGCAAATTCCACATGCATAAGAGGAAACTCTTAAATGATCTCTTTAATACTTTGTCATCAACAATCTAAGAATATTCTACTTTCCATTGGTAAGGTTTCTATTGTAAAAGAAAATAATCATTAAAGGAACAGTTCATGAAAAGCAGTTTATTTCCTGCATGTCTACTTGTATATTCTTTAAATATACATAATTAATAATTTCTAGTTACACAAAAGTCCATTTATAAAGTCATATTTATAAAGTCATTCTTTTGGTGTTATGTCATATCATAACTTGTATATTAAAAATGGCCACTAAAATCTTATTTGCTAAATAAAATGGTTATGAAGCAAAACAGAAGAGAGTATCCCCAAATAACTGTCAAATGCATGTTCCAAAAGAGATCCTTAAAATTGGCTCTTTTAATGATCAAGCCCTCCCTGTGCAGCATTCCTCTTCTCAGCCCTTTTATTTATATACTCTTCTCATTCTACATACATCCAGCTAAATTGTAAGCTCCTTGGGGCCAGGGCCAGTGTCTTACTCATTGTTACCAACTTCCACTCCCCCCATCATCTGTACCCTAGTTCCCTGCATGTTATTTCCCACAGAATAGAGTTCAATGAATGTATGATTTCAAAAGATTCTATTCATGGAATACCTGGGAAGTTTGTCAGCATTGTTCCTAATTCCAGTTACACATATCCTCTTAAACTCTGAACCTTCTAATCTCCATTAAAAGTATTATTTTTAAAAGGTTGTATTCTTTCAGTGAAAAGGAACATACAACCTTTTTCACTTTGGCAGTCTCATAAAATCCCACCTCATGTACAACATATAAATAATTTTAAAATACCCGAATTCATTTAACACCTTTTCATGCAGCCCTTCATCCCTTCTGCACAATCGAAATATTCATTTTATATTTGTACTTTTTAAATGTGTATATTCTAACCTTGTTACAAATATAATTTAAAGCAGATATATTATAAGTGAAATATTTGCTCCTGGGCATATAAGCAGACAAACCTTGAAGAAACGTGCAAAGGATCAACTACTTACAACATATTTAAGTAAATGAGATGAGAGCATTTAACAGACAAAATAATGAAGAGAGAGATACACCAAGTGTCCATGAGAACAGACATCCAAGAGAAATCAGTGCCTCTCCACCAGTGATCAAGAAAGAAAGGTTTCCTAATGGTGTTTGGTGTTTTCTCCAGGAATCAATAGAAAGACCTAATGCCAAGAAATGACTGATGTCTGATTTAATGGAAAAGGTGTTTATCAAGTTTTAGAACTGGAGACCTCAGAGATTTACAAGTTCAAGCCCCTATTTTAACTATGACAGAACAAATGCCCAAGCTTTGTATGTCAGTTCAGTGCTCCCCAAGCGAGGCCTCCACACCAACTAGAGAGAAGAGGAGTTTTGTTTTCCCTAAACTCCATGCTCATCTACAAATGGGATGTGTGGCCTCTTCTTGTCCTGACTTGTCTGAAGATACCACCTGTGAACTTTCACAGCATCAGCCTAACCAGCAATGCTCTGGGTGTTTCTCTTGCAATCCTCACGGCCTTTCTTCATTTCCAAGGTCACATACTGAGCATTTGGCAGAGTCAGAAAGGTTTTATTTTAATTGTAAACCTCAGAATGTTTTTCCCCCATAGCAGCTCAGCAATAGTTTAGACACACATATCTAGGTAATTCTGTATTCATAAAGTGGCTCTTTGCACATAGAACATTTTACAATCATTTGAGGAAATGAAAATATCTTTATATTTATCTGTAAAAATAGCTAGCATTGACATCTGCCTTTTATAAGGCAGGGGCCCAGTTCTCCCCTCAGAAGACTATCGTCAATATGCAGTATTTAAGTATCTCTTATATATACCCAATGTTCACGTATATCAACACTAAAATGGACTTACTCCCAGTAGGCATAAACTCTCTGTGAGGCATAGGTGGTCTATTTTCCTACTGCCCAATAATGAGAAATTATTTTAATGTCATTGAGGCAAATGGATCAAGGGAGGCAATTAATAAAACCTACGAAGAAAAATTTTACTCCTGCGATATCACTGCAAATGTTAAATAATTATATCCATTGACTGTTTCCTTATTGGCGATGTTGATGTCAAATTAGCCTCAGATGTGTTTCATTTGCATATATAAAATATTTAATGCTACTTGAGAGCTTAGCCTGATTTATTAGATAGTCTCTATTGAAACACTTCTATTAAATTTAATGGCATTTTCATACGTTGTTAGATTATATTTTTTGTGGTTTGCTAGTTTTTGCTCAGTATCACTTTTTGCTCTGAAAATCTGGCGAAAACCCTTTGAGATTTTCACATTAAAAAAAAAAAAATCACGGTGGTATTTGCTTTATATAGTCTGCTTAACAAGAGCTGTTTATTTTGACCTTAGTTTTTCTATTTCAGCTGTAAACAATGTTAATGTTTTTAAGCAAAATAACATATTACAGGTATATAAAGTAAATTACAAAATTTAGTAACCTCTATGAAAGTAGAATGGAGTATTCATAAGCACTAGAATCTATTCAAATATATCAAATATTCTATCCCCTTTCATGTGCTAACACACATCCCTGGAATTGGTCAAAAGTTGCCATGAGTGAGCTCTGTAGTTTAAAAACAAAGGTTGAAGTACAGAGCAGCTTAGCTAAGCACCTGAGTGGCAGTCAGAAAATCTGGAAACTGTCTGGTCCAAGATTTAGCCACTTTTTTCCCACAAATAGAGCTGCATTCTCTCCCTAATAATTACTATGTTTTTGGTAGTACATTTTATCATATACAATTCATTTTCACAAAGCAAATTAGTACTGTTTGGTATCATGTACTGTTCTCACAACCTGAAATACCTAGTAAAATCTTCAAAAGAAATGACACGATTTTATGTGAATTACAAAAAGAAAATGGGTTGCTGGATATTGAAATCACATCCATACAAAAATACATTTTAGATGTATTTCAATTATTCAGATAGTAGATGATGGAAAAATGTGTCTGCCTAGGGAAATAGAAATTGCAAATTTTCATGCAAGGTTTAGGAAAGGTAACTAGAATATTTATCTAGAATAGGTCACTTAGGTGAAAGTATGTGATCTCATTTAAGACGTGAATAATATTTAACATATATATAATCACTAGTAGGAAAATACAGGGAAAAAATCATACTACCACTGTTATCTTATTAAACCTCACTTGTACACGATGTATCCATTCATTCAAATTAGCCACAATTGGTCAGTACATATACTGGTTGTATATAGAGCAAATAGCAGTACCATAAATCACTATATTATTTAATATTAAAATACCTATACTACTACTGTAGACATTTTATTAATAGCAAGATATAATTTAATTTCAAGAAAAAGCATTTCCAGTTTAACTTTATAGTCATCAGTTATTATCATATTAGATAGAGATTCTGATGCAGAGTTATTTGTATAATTTTAATATGGTCACATATTCTACTAGTTTATAAATGTTTGAAGTAGCTATGACTGTATACATTTTTGTTGCAAAAGAAATTTTTGTTTTGGTAATTATCATATTTCTTCCTTCTTAGGAAGACTATGCAAGTACAGAAAAACACTTTCTAAACTTTATTTGATTTAAAAAATTTCATCCTGGGTATGCCTTAAAATGTGAATGATTCAAGTTTCAGATTTTTAATGCCCAAACAATATTATTCTAACAAAACGCTGGTATTTCAATGCATAAAAAATATGTACTTGAATACCAAAATGCTAGTATTGCTAACTCTGTGTATTAAAAATCTAAAAGAGATTTGGTCAACTTCTCCCCTTGTATGGACATTAACAAAAACCGTCCACATGCGTTTCCAAACACAGAGGTTGCTTTAGTGAATACATCTATGATTACACTTACGGGCAAGGGCACAAATGGCCTGTCAGGAAGATAGTATTTGTGACCATCATTGTTACCATTTTCTGCAGCCTGGTACTATCAAACTGCATCTGAACTATCAAACTCATTGCTCCGATCTGACCGGTAGGTGGGTTCTTTTTTTTTTCTTCTTTTTTCTAATCTGTACTCAGTTGCCAACACTTAAAAATTGTTAGATTTTGCATTGAAAGTCCATATTTTCCATGAAATCCAAACTTGTGGTTTCTCTCGAAAATTGCATTCCCACTTGGCAAAAAAAGCTGTCACCAGGACCCAACTGAGAAAGGGCTTGTGTTCCCCATGTGGCTACAGCTTGCATTCAACACACCTGACTCATTTAGATTAATTACTTGGGTCTAGGAGTGCATTAAAGTTTGCTAATCCCGAGCTATTCTGGTGTACTGGCTGAGAGCATGAGGGATGCTGGGGTGTGTGTGGAGACTACTGCATCCCTATTAATCTGAGTGTCCCTGTTTACAGTGTTCTGGGCAGAGGTCTAGGAAAATCCATTGTTGAAAAGTAGGTATTAGTCTATGTCATATTATATTATAACCCTGTTATTTTCTACCCCTCTCCTTTTTCCTATATGTAATGCAGTGGAAAAAGTTAAGCCTCTCTTCCCTGCTTTGGAACAATCAAAGCAGGCATCTAGAAGCCCACCACTCATTCCAAGCAGGAATTAATTTTGCTATTGTCATTACTTTTGTAAGGTCATATTCCTATTCTACCCTTCCTTCCAGAAGATAAATTCCACATAAGTTGTTCTCAAAGGTTTCAAAGACAGCAGCATTTGCAAAATACAAATGCATAAAAAAAGAATTAGAGCCGAAATAGTTTACCATATGTCTGAGTCCATTTGAGCTGCTATAACAAAAATACCATAAACTGGGTGACTTATAAACAACAAGCATTTATTTCTCACAGTTCTGGAGGCTTTGAAGTTCAAGATCATGGTGCAGGCGGATGTCAGGTGAGGGCCTACTTCCCAGTTCATGGACCTCACCTTTTACCTGTGTCCTCACATAATGGAAGGAGCAAGCTAGCTCTTCTGGGGTTTCTTTTATATGGGCACTAATCCCAATCATGAGGGCTCTGGCCTCATGATCTAATCACCTCTCAAAGGCCTTACCTCCTAATACAATCACCTTTGTGGTTAGGACTTCAACATATGGATCTTGAAGGCACAGAAATATTCAGACGGTGGCACCATATTTTCTTTACTTTTACTATTCTGATCTCTATAACATACATAAACCTGTCATTTTATAAGCTACCTCTTAGAAATAGTGTTAAAAATTAGAAAGATAATCAGCTTCCTAATTGGATCTTATGCAAAGAAGTAAGTCTCACCAGTTCCCTACCCCACTCTCATCCCCATAACCATCATTTACGTAGTGCATCTCCCACTGTAGCATCCCCAGAGTTCAGGAAGTATAATGCATGGGGTAAGCGAGAGATTCTTGGTAAGAATGAGTCAGAAACAATCTCTCAGTGTCCCAAGAGCACAGGATGGGCAAGCACCAGTAGTATAGGAGCTGGTTGGGAAAGGCATTAAGAAACAAGGCCTGTTTTTGCCAGATCCTCTCCCTGGGACCCAAAGTAACTACTGAGTGTCTCTGGCTATTGGTCCTAAAGATCATGTGAGGTAGAGACAGACTGAGGTACTGATATCCACACCTGAAACTCCATCACCAAGATTAAAAAGCAGAACCATAAGTGGTGAACAAATAATACCATTTTCTGCTCCTTTAGACTATGGGGTGACTATCAGTCTACTAGTAACACTGCCACACTTAGGGTATTACATCAAGTTCCACATTTTGATATATAGCTACTTTTCTAACTGACAAAATATAATCATTGGTAAGAAAATATATAGCTGTTAAGGTAATTTTTTAAAGATGGGCAATCGATTTAAGGAAAAATACAGTTTATTGTGAGAATAAATCAGAAACACACCAATTATCCCAACTAAAGCATGAACGAAAGTAAAAATCAGGGGAGATTTTATTGAAGACAAATATTGGAAATTTTAGAAATTTGATACCTCAGATTTAATTTCCTCAATGCTGGATGAAGAGACTACTTGGAATAATACTTTATTGCATAGCTTAGAATTTGTAGATTGAGTTTCTTTTTTGATGTGATTGACCCCCAAAGCTTTCAAATATAATTGGCCAATAATCAGCTTTATCATTTCTACCTGTTTCCTATGCTCTATCAAAAAGCTGATAATCAATTAAAATTAACACACAATCACAAATAAAAAGTCACATTGTGTTTGACTAGATTCCATGCTCCAAGCAGCAACTAATGGGTAATAATAATAACTCATTTTATGTGATTCAGTGAAAAAATTAAGGAATCATATATGCTTAAATGTATATCAATATTATTTTTATTCCCTTATTTTAAATTAATAATGTCTTAAAATTAACAAATGGAATTTTTAAAAATACCAACTTAAGGGGATACCTTCAAAAGTGTGTACATTAAAGGTTTATTTAACTTAAAAAATATACAATTTTTATAACCCTAAAAATGTGTTCATTTTGCTTTTGCCTCTCTCAAAGAAAACAAGCAATGCAAACATCAAACTTTTTAAATTCCTTTGAAAGTTTTACATTGAAACCAGAAATAACACAGAAGCAAACAGAAGCTCAAATAAAAGTATTCTAATAAGAAAACCATAATGAATTTATACAATTTACTTTCTTTTCAACCAAATTCACTAATAAATATATGCACAGAAAATTTTCAACTTTTGAATTTTGCAGGTGTGATTCTACATCTGCAATTACTTGGTTTTAGAAAATCTATATTTGTGAAAGGAGCTGTTCTTCTAATTAGAAAATCACACTCAGGACAGGTGCACCTCATTCCAAGGACTGAACAGCCATGTAGCTACTTAGCAGCAAGAACAAATCTATAATTGAAATCCTTCCTTCGAAATGTTAAAAATTCTCCTGATTCTAGGCATAGCATGCAAAACAAAGATCATCAGACCATAAATGGGAATCTGAGCTTCTAATAATCGCAGAGTTTTATTGCTACAGATGAGGAAACGGAAGCACACTGTCTTGTCCAAAATGGCATCAATGTGAATCAGTCAGAAAAACATGAATTATATTACCCCAACTAAAGCATGAAAGGAAGTAAAAATCAGGGAGTTGGCAGAACAAGAATTCAAGTGTCCTGACTCCAAGTAAAATGCTTTCCTCTAAACAAATTTCTCTTATAATGCTATTTCAAGGGAAGAAGAATATTGGGGTGGAGTGGGAGACACAGAGAGAGGCATCTGAATAAATTGGCATTTTACACGAGCTTATTTTAATGTGAGCTCCTGACTGATTTAAATCCCAGATTAACTTTTCTCTATATGGATGCTGTTATGCCGAAGTTTCTCAATCCAAAGACAATATTAAAAAGTTATACTTTAAAGAAACAAACAAGTTCTTACAAACAAAAAAAGCAGTAATAACCTCAACCAAAGCAAATTATAGTCTTAAGAACTACAAACATATGTATAACTAATGTGCCTTCCCCAAGTAATTGCCTGCATATGTAAACGTGTACATCTAAATCCAAAAACCTGTGCAGCTGTAAAATAAGACTGGGTTTGTTTTTGTTGTTTGTTTACATGTTTTTCAGTTTCCTTGCTTTGTGTGCCATACCTCATGGACATAGCATATCTGTGGGCAGAATCAGATCAACGGCCAGGTAAGCCACTGCTCTAAATCTAACAGCGGAACCAAGTGCTATTTCGAGTATAGCTGGGGAAAACAGTTGAAGCTATTCCCCGGATATCATCTCTCTGTTTAAAGTTATTCTCTAAATTAGTGTGTTTCTGATTAGAGCAGTGTTTTCTTTTTTCTATCTGTATCTCTCCTACCCATTGAAAATATTTCCAGAGATTAATGGCACATAATTTCTATGCTATAGACAGAAACACCTAGTATTAGTACTGTTTCTTGTAGTTCTAGTAGGTCTTCAACATTTGCTGCCTGAAGGTGATGATTTTGTTAAGCTATTATTTCAAGACCCTAAGGTGTGGCAGGAAATAACCCCTTCCAATAGATCACTGCCATTATCTATAAGGAGAGCCATTTACTAAGAAAAAAATACATTTTTAAAGGACATCAGATGTATTATATTGAGTTCAAGTTGTATCTTAAAGAATCTAACTTTAAAAAAGGAAAGTTATTTAAATCAATTTGTTACAAGCAAGAACAAAAATATCTACCACCCAATATAGTAAAATAAAGGAACCCTGAGTGACTCACTGTGACCAACAATTGGATCCCCCTGTATGTTTGCACTGTCTCTTCCCTCCCCCTCCTCCCTCTCCCATCTTTCTCTCATTATCCCCACACAAAGCTAATGTTACTCCTGACAAGCAAGTGATTAGGTAAGGGAAAAATTCAGACAGCTTCTCTGCAATATGAAAACAAACAATTGACTGGTTGTATTCAGTCAATAATTTGTCAATTCAGGGTTGCATAAACCAAAATGGCTTGAGAAAACTAATCTTATCAGAGATTAACTGCATAGTCAGTTCAACCAAAATGCTCTAAATATTTCAGTCTAATTATATCACACTGCCTCTCCTGGAATTTTACTTTATTATAAATGTACTATGCTACAAAGTGTCCTATTTACATTGTATAGAACGTGTCATGGAAAAATACAAAAGCAGCTCTTCCCAGATGCTTGTGACTAATAAAATAATATTGTATAGACTTTCCTTTTATGAGTACCACCTATTGTTCAGATGTTACAACTAAATTAATTTCATTTCTTATTCCTACCTTTGGCAGACACTGCTCCTTGGCTACCTAATGGCAATTTCCCTCTTCTTCCTTGTTAAATGTACCTCGATTTTGTTTAGGTATCAAATAACCTTATCCTTCATGGTTGGGAGCGGAACAGTGATTAGTTTAAGCCCACCAGGGTAACTCCATTCTCCTGGCTATGGTCAACATAGGCGTGTCTACAGACCCAGCCACCGACCAATGAGTCCGATGTAAGATTCCAGGAAAAGTTTTCTTCTTCCCTACAAAGGGAAATGTAACAGAAACTCACCCTCTCATGTGTTCAGGCAATGTTGAGTGAGATACAAGAATAAAGTCACTGAATTAACCAATCATGAAAGTTCCATCCAATTTACTTCTTATAAGATAATAAAATGTCCTTTATGTTTTAGCCATATTTTAAGATGAGTTTGTTACTTGCAGCCAAAATCATCCTAGCTAATATGCCACCCTTTAGAACAAGAAAAAAATAAGCATTTGTAGATTATTTCTTGCCTTACACAGGAATTGGCAGCATATAAATAATTTAATAAGGGGTACTGGGTGAATGTGAGAATATGTTTGCTTTCACAAACAAAGAATACAGCCACTTAAAAATCTAGCCACATGTTGACTTATTTGAAACATACCTTCAAAAGTCTTGAAATAAAGCTATATTTAGTCCATAGTCTTTTTCAAAAGACCAGGCTATTTTTATATGTAAATTTCAGGATCCCCATTCCCTCAAACACAGTCTGCAAAATAACACAACAGGGTTAACAGGAACCTTCATATTTTTCTGATCAAACAGTTGATTTTGTAGTGAGAATGTTTTTGGCAATTTAAACTGAACTACATCTCAGATTTAAAATGCAGGAAAGTTTGAACCTCTCTAAGCAGGCTCACCATTTTCTCATCCATTTGGAATATAATGCACAGGTGTGCTTTGAAGTTTATAAACCGTGCCTCAGTACTTTTAAAATAACTTCTGGAAAATTTAAAAAGGAGAGAGTGTGAATCAGCTCATGCTCAGGAAGACGGGCCATGTTCATCATGTTTACTATTATGACATATTAGATTATTTTCTTTCAGTGCTCGAAAGGCACACACTTTCCAAAAGGGAAATACAGTTCTTTATATTTGGTTCACATAATCCAGACCTGCAGTGTCAGTGCCTGAAACAAATTACTGTTTATATTAGAAACTTAGTTTAATAAATTAGGTCTGGTCTATGAACTGTCAAAGTCCTTATAAGTCTGCAATTCATATATAACAGATGCCTTTTCCATGACTCTTAACTAGAAGTGGCCAACGTGATTGCTTCCTCCTTGCCATTACTACATTCTGTAGGTTTAGTTATCTACTGCCCACAGAGAATTAAAAACAATTTGAGAGGGCATCTGGAATAAAGCACTCCAAGAGAGAAAAGAAAAAATCTTTCCATATACAATAACTTTCTGTTTAGGTCAGAGAATTATTCAATAATTGGCACTTGTTTAAATAGACCATTCAGGATCAGTTTGGTTTTCCAATCTCAGATTGAGTTACAGGACTCTTTTTTTTTTTTTCTCAAACTCACTTTTTCAAGCCCTAATTTCCAGCATATTTGTGGCACCGTGATGATTAACTGACTAGCTAATTTTTGTATAAGATACAAACACATTTTTCAAAAGTGTTGTAAATAATTCACTAATTTTTCCACAGATTGTTTATAAATTATGAATTTTAGCTTACTTGCCCTAGTTTAGAAAATATACCGGTAAAACAGGGGAGCTAAAAGCAGTCATTTTAGTATATGAATTTATACAATTTAAATTTCATGAGAAACCTGGGTTCTTCCATCTTTCATGCTACTTCCCTCACAAGCATCGTTTTAAGAGTTGGATCAAGAAATCTGTGCCTGTCACTTATGGTAACTCCGCCTCTCGTACTGGTTGACTCAATACAGGAACAGTTGTTGCATAAAAAGTTAATAATGATCCACATCTACAAAGATTAAATAATAAGGCCATGGAAACATATCAACTCACATCAACACATTAATTCAGACATATGGACACTTTTTAACTGCTAGGCTTTTTTTTAAGCTCCACTTTGAAATGTTATGTTATAATGTGTTTTGTTTAGAGTCATTTGTTCAGCGAACCCTCAGTTCTGGAATATCTATGCAAAGGACTACTCAAGACTATTGTATCTGCTCAGATCTGAAGAACTAGACAGAGAAGGTACTCAGTGACATTTTAACATTTACGTCCAGTAATACATTAACATTTCAATAAAAGAAAAGTTATTCTTGGTGTAAAATGAGACGACTTCCTTAGAAAACCACCACTGCCACCAAAAAAGTCTGTCAAGCAAAGTTTTTAAATCTCATAGGTTTAAAGGCAGCTACTGCAGGTTGTTTTTAGGATGAAAATATTAGCCCATTAGTGTAATGAAAAGCAGGTAAACAATCATCAACGTCTTTACCAGCAACACAGTGATTGTGAGCATGTAATACTATTTTAAATTTCACTCTTGTTCTTCGATCTTTCAAATGATTATAGTTTTCCTGGAGTGAAAATAACTTAAACTTACTAGACTTTTTAATATCTTTACAGCCAAACTGCTACAATTCTCACTTTGCTAATCTGTAATTCTCACAGAAGAACTGGCAGCGTTACCCGGCCTTTCGCAGGGACCCTGAAGTGAAATCACTTAAAACTTCCTCTATTTTAATTTCAAATGATATACTCTGTATATAAACCACACAGATATGCTCCATCAAATACACAGACGTGTACCTGCGATGTTAACATTTCTTCCTGATGCCATCGGACCGTGGACAGTCGTGCACTGCGGAAGCACTGGTTTCTTGTAGAACAGGTAGAGAGCTTAGATTTCAATAGCTATTTACCCTCATCTTACCTCTCTAAGGCCCAAGCATTTTAGGTAATTTGACAGAGATGCCACAGCTGGGTAGGGGCAGAGTTTGGATTTGAATGTGCACCCACTTAACTGTTTTTCAATCCCGGTTGCCCATGAGATCACCTGCAAAGGTTTGAAAAACTAACATTTTAGCCCGTCTCTACATTCTTAGTTGATCTGGGGTGAGCCCAAGTCTTGGGTATTTTGTCACATCCCTTTGGTGTTTCTGGTATGGTTTAAAGTTAGAACCACTGGACCCCCTGCTCTTTGTATCACAATTTTATGTTTCAAAAGATCAGAATTATATTTCCAGATTTATCATCATCCTTTCACAGTCTCTTCTCTAAAAGCAGTTGACAAATGTATTTGAATATTCAGAGAATGAAGCTGAAATTTTATAAGTAAAAACTTCATTTCATAAAACCCAACTGTACAAGACCCCTGAGGAACTAGACTACGGCTACTGCACTCCAGTTTGAATAGACACAAACTAATCACAAGAAAATATTTATAGGTGTTTTTAAAAAGTAAAATCAAGGGAGAGAAAACATCTACATAGAGGATAAACAAATATTTAGTGAAACTCAATATCTATTTTCTCCTAGAACTCTAGGAATATAATTTAAAATATTTTACTATAATAATGATATTAAACATCTTTTCCAAACTAATAGTGAATTCAAAAAATGGATGGAAACCAAAATCTTTCATATATATTAGCCATAATAACAAGATACAATTTTTTGCCTAAAAAAATTGCACTTCTCTCCACCGTCACGACCATACATATTTTTTAAAATTATTTAAAATATCCTGTGTCAGTGAACATTTTAGGAAACTTGGCATTCTCATACTCTGCTGATGATAATGTAAATTGATACAACATTTGCCCCTTGGAGGCTGTGATGCTTACTTTTATGTGTTAACTTGACTGGGCCGTGGGACATTCAGAGAGCTGGTTAAACATTAATTCTGGGTATGTTTGTGAGAGTATTTCCAGAAGAGAATAGCATTTGAATTGGCAAACTGAGTAAAGCAGATGATTCTCCCCAATGTGGGTGGGTATCATCAATCCACTGAGGGTCTGAATAGAACAAAAAGGCAGAGGGAGGTTGAATTCTCTCTCTCTCTCTCTCTCTCTTTCTCTCTCTCTTTCATTCCCTATTTTTCTTTCTCTCTCCCAGAGCTGGAACATTTATCTTTTCCTGCCTTGGAGATCCTGGTTCACAGGCCTTCAGACCGATTGGACTTTCCAACCCTAGAACTACACCACCAGCTTCTCTGGGTCTTCAGTTGCAGATGGCAGATCATGAGACTTCTCAGCCTCCATAACTCCATGAGCCAATACCTTATAATAAATCTCTTTATATATATGTATACCATATAGATATATGATACACACACACATATATATGTATATCTCCCAGATTTTGTCTTGGGATTAATGTTAGTTTATCACAATTTACTCAGCATTTAGAATGTTACCGATATTGCTCCCTGGAGACAAAGGCCTAAAGACTCATGAGAACAGGATACCCAACCAAGGGCTCACAGTGAGTTAACCAGGCTCTCAGACCCCGGTAGAGAAAAAGGACTATTGAGTGCCTACAATAAACTAAGTTGTGGACTCGACATTTTTCATCCATCACCTACTTTACTCCTTTCTGCAACCCTATGAGGTACATATTATTATCCCAAATTTCCATTTTACAGATGAAAACACTGAGGCTCAGAGCAGTTAATCACTTTACAGCTAGTGATCCAAACCTATGACTCCAAAATCTGCGCTCATTCCCAATATCTCTCTATCCTCCCTGCAGCAGTAGAAGACCCTTTGATGCCTAACATCAACGAATAACTAGAAATTTTTTATATTTTGGAGGCCAAATCGAGATTTGGATCAAAACGTCATCATTTTGCAGTGGCACCTGGGAGCCAGTAAAGATTAAAAGGAACAGCTGTGTGCAGCCAAAAGCTTCCATCAGAGCAGCTGCAAGTGCTCACCTTACCAGCCTCCAAGTGTAAGGAAAGGAGCATGTCATCAAACCCTCTGGGCTCATGGGGGCAAAGTCTTAGATGAGTGCAAATCATTCCTTCTCAAATCATTTGATCTATATCTGATACTTAAGATATCTAATACATGAAAATTTACAAACCCAAGGGACATTAAAGGAAAACTTGCTGTTTCTACAACGTTAACTGAAACAAGGCTGATGTTTCTACACCGTCTTGGTTCCAGATTTTAACCTAAAGCCAAAAATATAAGCAAAGAAAAATACCAGTGCTTAGAATTTAACATCAGCTGGCAGGAAAGACCATTTTAATTAGTCTCCATTTGCAGCTCATGACATCTTTTATGTTTCTTAACATTTCTGATATAGGCCTGGAAATTTAGATGAAAACAGCCTCTCCAAAAATATGATTATTTCTGATTGCACACACTTAGCACACTCCAAATGTTTATTGTGCTCAAAAATTAAATGCAGCTAAAAACAATACAAAGTGCAACGAGTCCATATTCTATTTTTAAACACAATTTTGATTGTATTTAATGGTATTATTCCACTTAGAATAGTCCAATAAAAAACACTGGAGTATCTAATACTGATTCTACTAAATTATATAGAGTCAATGACTACTGATAAAATGAATCAGTGTTTTACCCATGTGTCTAACAGTTTACTTTCCTAAAACAATAGAACTCCCCTTAGGATTCTCTTTTAAGGATTCAAATTTCATTTTTCTAAAACCCAATACTTTACTGTCTCCCAGTAGTGCTATGGGACACAGAAGTCTTCGGTAGCTCAGGCTCAATTGTCAGAGAAAGGTGAAGAAAGTCTTCCTCAATGCTGAATGTCACAGGGTTAGAAGCTTCCAGCATAAACATCCTTTCTAAAACATCTCTTTAAAGGAAAAATATTTTAATTTCTCTGAAATGCTAATATAGTGGAATAAATTGATCGATGTCCACGATGTCCCACCTAACACTGCAATGATTCCTGAGGGAACAGGACACAAGGCGAGTACATTCCGATAGGAAAAGCACATTGTGGTACCACAGTGAAACATGAGAAGGAGCAGCCTTTTTTTTTTTTTTTTTTTGCGGTACGCGGGCCTCTCACTGCTGTGGCCTCTCCCATTGCAGAGCACAGGCTCCGGACACGCAGGCCCAGCGGCCATGGTTCACGGGCCCAGCCGCTCCGCGGCATGTGGGATCTTCCCGGACCGGGGCACGAACCCGTGTCCCCTGCATTGGCAGGCGGACTCTCAACCACTGCGCCACCAGGGAAGCCCAAGCAGCCTTTTTTTTAATTGATGAGTAAGAGACTGTAAACACACGTTCCTCATTTGATATTATAGCTTAAGACCAGACTGCAGGTGCTTCATTTAAATATTTTTCTTTTTCTTTCTCTTAACTTTCTATATTGGTAATTACTTTGTTGTTTTATTTAGCATTAATCTCCTACACCCATATTTCTTTGTAATGCTTTAAGCATTCTTCTTTCTTCAGCTTCTTTAGATTTCCAAGTCATCAATAGATTCAAGGCTATCTGAACACTCTTGAATGATACCAAGTATACTCACCTGAAATAGTCTTGGAATGACTCTGATGGTAGAACTTTAGAGTGCTTTTTGTATAAATGAGAATCGTTAATGATGTGATTTTCCCATTGCTAAAAAATAGGCAGCATTGTACCATTTTCTATTTTCACATGTCACCAACATTTTTCAAAATTTTAATTGTAAGTCTGAACATGTTCACAATGGTAAAAAGTAAAATGAGTTCCTAACACAAACCTCAAATGAAAGTCTATAATCTTTGAAATAACTTATAGAAAGTGAATCATGCTACTTTATTCATTTTTAGCTTTCTTGGTGCTATAATTGTAAATACTTAAAAGACAGCTGGTAGAAACCGACTCCAAATGGGGAATTTATACTTTACATTTTAGTTAAATGAGTTATTTTAAACTTTGATCCCATGTTTTCTCGAACACCTATAGGCACAGCTCTTATTAAACTTTGATCCCATGTTTTCTTGAACACCTATAGGCACAGCTCTTATTAAACTTTGATCCCATGTTTTCTTGAACACCTATAGGCACAGCTCTTGTTAAACTTTGATCCCATACTTTCTTGAACACCTAGGCACAGCTCTTGTTTGAGTTTTCACTGAATTCCCTTCTCAAACAACACTAACCGAATGATGAAATATTTTAATGAACTCAACCTCTACGCAATTTCTAAATGCAGCATCTAACCAGGCTCTTTAGCTTGTGTACTTACTTATAATAAAATGAATAGCTTAGTTTTTGTTTAGCTGCCATTTTCTGTTTTTATTTTAAAACACTGAAAGTAAATAATTGGATGCTGCTTCTCTCCTGGTTATATCTTTGAATTCCCAAAATCTTTATCTTATTATATGCATAATCAAGCTCAACGTCATGTACCAGCCCCTCAAGTCTCTCATTCTACAAAGTGTAGGTTTGGCATAATTCTTGCATGAAAAAAAAAAAAAAGATTCAGAGAAAACTGTTATGGAAAATATTAATATACCATTAATTCTCACCCTTGTTTGTATCTGTTTGGAGCAGCATTTTCATAGTTTATTGTCCTGCTCATTAACATTCAACCACTATCATCTATCCTAAAAGAGAATTATAATTATGTATTTTTGGTTAATAAAAAAAGCTTTAAAAAGAATCATTATGCTGTGTCCCTGAGATTACAGGGAAATGGGTAATGTCCCAAGGAAAATAAGGAATCAAAGCCAAAGATATACATGATGAATCTGTTTCATTTATTTACTTCGAGGCATGTCCTACCTTGGTCTAAAAAGTGTGCGTGGCAGCTTAAAATATTATACGGCAGAAGGTCTGGATTCACTGTGTTAAACCACTATGAATTGGCAGAATTAAATGGACAATGTACCCGCTTAATTCAAATCAATTCAAAAAGTTTTTGAGCATTTTTATAAAAGGCACTGTTACCTCTAGAATACAAAAAAAGAAAAGGTAAGTGACCATTCCTGCTCATACTTACTTAGTCTGAAGTCCAACAAATACATGTTAAAAAGTAACTGTATGTTAGTCCTACCCTGGGGACCCTCAGACAAATCAGACAAGGTCTCAGTTTTAAGGAAATCACAACGTAGGGGAAGGAGATGGATGAGGGATCCCATTGCGGTTGTTCTGACATAGTCTACTTGCTGGGATAAAAATAACTCAGAACAACCACAATGGGATCCCTCATCCATTGGTAAACAACAATAACGCAAGACTTCATAGGAGAAATATAAAGAAAATAATCAAGTAATGAAAAATACAACAGGAAATAATGTGTCAGCTATGCACAAGTACTCTAAGTTTTACATGTTTTATCTCAGTTTAACTCTCAGAGCAACTACAATTGACAGGTAAAGAAACTGAGGCACAGAGAGGTTCAGTAGCTTCCCCTAGGACAGAAAAGGACAGAATTAGGATACGAATGTAGGAATTCTGTCTCCAGGGATGGTGTATCTAACCATACTCCATCTCAAAACACAAGGAGATTGACGGAAGGAAAGATCACGATCGAAAGAGGTCATTGGTAATGGTTCTTGAAGGAGCTGGCATAGTTCATTCATTTAGCAAGTATCTATTGAGTATCAGTTGGGCACAAGACATTATGCTAGACCCCAGGGATACACTGGCAAATAAATAACAGAAATACATTGGATGGGTCAACTTGATGATAGGTAGTATGTTAATAAAAAGAGATGAAGCAGGGTTGGGATTAGGAAGAAAAAGTCATCCCTCTGTGAAAGGCACTAAATTTGCAAATGCACTAAAATGGGAACAAGTGGCTGCTCCTGCGTTTAACTTCAGGAAATATGTGAATTAAATTTAAATTCCATTTTAAGCGAAAGGAGGAGTGGGAAGCAAAAGAAATCTTTGGACCTCATGGTTGGCAGCCTCTTAATAGCCTTAAATAATACCCACCTCCTGATATTATGCAACCCTGTCCTTGAGTGTGGTCGGGACTGTTTGACTCACTTGTAATGAGTAGAATATGGTGGAACTGAAAGGTTGTCACTCCGGATATTAGGTTATAAAAAGACTGTGTCTTCCATTTGGGGTTTTCTCCCTCCCTCCTGGACCACTTACAGTGGGGAAAACAGCTGCCACATCATGAGACAGCTTGTGGAGTGGTTCATGTAGTGAAGGACTAAAATCTGCCAACGACCAGGTAAGTGTAACTGATAGTGGATTCTGCCCCCTTGTCGCTGGCTGACCAAGTCTCAGATGAGACCCCAAACCCAGCTGACAGTTTGACCACAACCTCCTGAGAGAATTGAGTCAAAAGCTCCCAGTTAAGCTGCACTCAGGTTCTTAATCCACAGAAACTGTGAGATAATAAATATTTTTTGTTTTAACCTGCTGTTTTGGAGTAATTTTTTACTCAGCCATAAATAACAAAGCATCTTTCCACAGCCTCTGCCTGTAATATTGCATTTTGAACCACCCATACACAGATTTTTGTTATAGAATCCTATTTCATACACAATCCTTACCAAGATGGAAGGAAGGCAGTAAGGAAGGAAAGAAGGAAAAGTGGGAGAAGCGTAGGCAGGAAGGAAGGGAGGAAGGAAAGACAGAGGGAGGGAGGGAACAAAAGATATGGTAAAGGCAGCTCTGAGCATATCCTCTCACCCAGAGGGAAACTCTGAACTTAAATGTATGAGACTGTGTATGCAGAGTCTGCCTGGATATGAGCTGTACCTACATTTTGTGGGTCTGTATAGTGTTCCTGATACTTACCTAGCTTCTACTTATTATTTTCTGTTTTGCCATGCTTGCACTTTGAATTGGGTGACAGCGTTGGTCGAATCAATTTGAAAGTATGGCCATTCCCTTAGTCGACATTTCTTCATTTAAGATTGTTGCTTCTTAAATAATCATTTGATTAATATTATCTGTGGCCCAAAAGTTCAATTAGAGATACACCTCTTTTATAGACAATAAACAACATGTAACAATTGATGTAACCCAGCATGTATGGGTAGTTAAATTGGGCATTATTTTTTATTCCCTTTCAAACTGCAGAGCAGGCTGAACAAAAGACAATAAACAAGTCACTTTGTATGGCTTTTGTGGGACTCGGAAAAAATTTTTGACTTAATGGGAACTGATGCTTTGTTGGAAGGCTTGCAAGAGAAGCAATAGAAGACTCACATGGTAAGTGCCCCAAACATATTTTCTCAAATGATACAGTCACATTTAACTCGAAAATTGGGTGGTAAAGGTCAGCTTGTAGTGTAGAATTAATAGGTGGTATCTCACTAAGACTCTTCACCTCCTTCCTTGAGAAAACTTTCAAGGTTTCTACAGATAAAGAAAAAGGACTCAAGGACCAGAGACACCTCAAATATGTAGGTGACACTGTCATATTTTGCTTACGCTACAGACCTTGAAGCGATGGTGAAAGAATATAACAGAAGAGCAAAGAATCTGGATCATTATATAAAAGAAGCATATGCAAAATCACATCAAGTACATACATTCAAAAGGGAAAGCCGGCTGCAAAAAAAATTAGGCTTTGCAAAGAAGTGTTTGTTGAGGCCATATGGCGCACATTGTTACAACCCAGAAAGGTTCAGAAAGCAGAATAGACCCTTGTTAGAGTCTCTGGGAAGCTGAAAATGAAGAGTTTTCTACGGTTAAAGAACTATCTACTAGAAAGAGAGAGATGATACTAGCACACTCCTGGTTTGGGCAACTATAGCAAAAGCACACATATTTAACACTGAGAGAAAATAAAATTTGTGTAATACAATAAAAAACACTTTGGGTATAGTATAGTGTGAAGAGACAAAAGAAAAACTGGTATTAGCAGAACAAGGTAGACAATTACTAGGAAGAAAAATATCTGGCCTTCTTTGGAGATGTAACACATTAGAGGTATAGGATAAGCCAGGTGAATAGCCCTTTCCAGTAGGTTCGAAGAAACCAGTTACGTCCCTTCTTGAACTCAGATCTAAGTCTTTATAACTTTATGTGGATGAGAATCAGCAAAGCACATAGAACATAGATGCAGACTCAACAATTGTCTTATATTCTAGGATAAGGCTGCATGACAGATTTCTTTTAACCACTCCTACCCTAGACTTGTACCATTACTGCTTCCCCCTTGGAATCAGAGGTATAATGAAAAAAGTAATCTCAGATGAGTCAAGTTATTTCTCCACCTGATTATTTTCTAATTGTCTCATATAATTTTAAAAAATTTTTATTATTATTTTATTCTTTTGTTGAAGTATAGTTGATTTACAATGATTCAGGTGTACAACAAGGTGATTCAGTTATAATATATATGTCTATTCTTTTTCAGATTCTTTTCCATTATAGGTTATTACAAGATTTGGGATATAGTTCCCTGTGCTATACAGTAGATCCTTGTTGTTTATCTATTTTATATATAGTAGTGTGTTCTCATGTGATTTTTGATGAGCAGAGTTGTGTATCTTAAAAGTTTTTATTTCCCACAGTTCTACATATAAAAAATAAAGGTGTTCAATAAATATTTCTCAATTGTGGGGTTTTTTTTCCCCTGTAACAGTAACCATGTTTGCTTCTACTTCCTGAGGGCTTCTACTGTAGCACATACCATAGTATGTTGGTGCTAAACTATTACATAGGAAGTGCTGTGGTATCCATGTTTCTGCACTATGGAGGAATCCTTGTTTTCGCTCACATCCAAAATGGATTCACACTTCCCACCACTTGGAGCAGATCCTGATACCTTTTGTTGGTCCAGCATAGCCAGAACATAAAGGCAGAGTCCAGGAAACAGGGGACACACAGTGTACAGGGGGTTGCTCTCTGCCACGCAGTTCTTCGTTTCTCTAGTGAGCTCACTCTCTCCCCTATGACCACTGATGCTGTCATCACATTTCCTTCTGGGCCACTTCCAACAAGTTCCAGACCTCTCAAACATCATGAGAAGATAGAAGCCATCAGCTGGGAACTCCCCCATCTTTCCAACTACAAATCTTCCTGTCTCTTCTTTCTCCCTGCACCTTACCCTCCTCCTCCCCTCTCTCCACTGCTTCCAGACCCTCATGATTGAGGATGTGTCCTTCCTCTTGCCAAAGTCCAGGGCCTCCACATTTGTTCTGGATCCCACCCTCTCATACCTTCTTACCTTTTCCAGAATTTTCCTCTTTCAGTTATTTCCTCTATCATCTGAATCTTCAAATTCTCCACCTCTGCAAAGTCATTACCCTGAGCATCAAATTCATGCTGGTGATTGCATTTTAACCAAACTCCCAATGACACCTTCAACTCTAGCTTCCACATCACTTCTGTTTCTTTTGTAGCCAAGAATCTCAAAAAAAAAAGTCTGTACAAGCTACCTCTTGACTGCCTTACTTCCCATTTTTTTTTTTGAGGGCCAAGGATATTTATTTTTTTCTTTTAATATTAGTTCAAATGTGAATTTGCTCTGCCTTATAGACACATTCAGCTACATTCTTCTAATTTTTTTTTGTTTTTGTGTTTGTATTTTTTTGAATTTAATTGTTTTTATACAGCAGGTTCTTATTAGTTATCTATTTTATACATATTAGTGTATACATGTCAATCCCAATCTCACAATTCATCCCACCAGCACCACGACCATCACCCCCTGCTTTCCCCCCTTGGTGTCCATACGTTTGTTCTCCACATCTGTGTCTCTATTTCTGCCTTGCAAACTGGTTCATCTGTACCATTTTTCTAGATTCCACATATATATGTTAATATATGATATTTGTTTTTCTCTTTCTGACTTACTTCACTCTGTATGGCAGTCTCTAGGTCCATCCACATCTCTGCAAATGACCCAATTTCATTCCTTTTTATGGCTGAGTAATATCCCGTTGTATATATATATATCACATCTTCTTTATCCATTCGTCTGTCAATGGGCATTTAGGTTGCTTCCATGACCTGGCTATTGTAAATAGTGCTGCAATGAATATTGGGGTGCATGTGTCGTTTTGAATTATGTTCAAAGTTATGTGCATGTTTTCTCTGGGTATATGCCCAGTAGTGGGATTGTTGGGTCTATTTTTAGTTTTTTAAGGAACCTCCATACTGTTCTGCATAGTGGCTGTATCAATTTACATTCCCACCAACAGCGCAAGAGGGTTCCCTTTTCTCCACACCCTCTCCAGCATTTGTTGTTTGTAGATTTTCTGATGATGCCCATTCTAACTGGCGTGAGGTGATACCTCATTGTAGTTTTGATTTGCATTTCTCTAATAATTAGTGATGTTGAGCAGCTTTTCATGTCCTCTTGGCCATTTGTATGTGTTCTTTGGAGATATGTCTATTTAGGTCTTCTGCCCATTTTTTGATTGGGTTTTTTGTTTTTTTAATATTGAGCTGCATGAGCCGTTTATATATTTTGGAGATTAGTTCTTTGTTCATTGATTCATTTGCAAATATTTTCTCCCATTATGAGTTGTCTTTTTGTCTTGTTTATGGTCTCCTTTGCTGTTCAAAAGCTTTTAAGTTTCATTACGTCCCATTTGTTTATTTTTGTTTTTATTTCCATTACTCTAGGAAGTGAATCAAAAAAAGATTATGCTGTGATTTATGTCAAAGAGTGTTCTTCCTATGTTTTCCTCTAGGAGTTTTATAGTGTCCAGTCTTCTGTTTAGGTCTTTAATCCATTGAGTTTACTTTTCTGTATGGTGTTAGGGAATGTTCTAATTTCATTCTTTTTCATGTAGCTGTCCAGTTTTCCCAGCATCACTTATTGAAGAGATTGTTTTTACTCCATTGTATATCCTTGCCTCCTTTGTCATAGATTAGTTGACCATAGGTGCATGGGTTTATCTCTGGGCTTTCTATCCTGTTCCATTGATCTATATTTCTGTTTTTGTGTCACTACCATATTGTCTTGATGACTGTAGCTTTGTAGTATAGTTTGAAGTCAGGGAGTCTGATTCCTCCAGCTCTGCTTTTTTCCCTCAAGATTGCTTTGGCTAGTCAAGGTCTTCTGTGTCTCCATACAAATTTTAAGATTTTTTGTTCTAGTTCTGTAAAAAATCCCATTGGTAATTTGACAGGAATTGCATTGAATCTGTAGATTGCTTTGGGTAGTATAGTCATTTTCACAATATTGATTCTTCCAATCCAAGAACATGGTATATCTCTCCATCTGTTTGTGTCAGCTTTGATATCTTTCATCAGTGTCTTATAGTTTTCTGAGTACAGGTCATTTACCTCCTTGGGTAGGTTTATTCCTAGGTATTTTTTGTTTTTTAATTTTTCATTGATAAAACTGTTTTTGATTATATAAAATACACAGTATTTTTTTAAGCAGACAACAAATAAAGAATAAAGAAAAAGGTAAAAATAACCTGAAACCCTACCCCCTGAGTTGGCCACCACTAACATTTTGGAAACACCTTTTCATGCTTCAGTTTACATGGCTGAGTATGCTCAGATCTATAATTTCACATACATGATATCATATTCCATTATGATCATCTTGTTTAAATGCAGTTTAGTTTTCTTCTTTCCTCTCCCACTCCTCTAAAATGACAACGCACCCCACTGTGGTAGGTGATGTTACCTGGTCTGAACCCTTCTTACAAGTCTTCATGTTCATGTAATTGCTTACAAAGATACATGTGTATATTATACAGGTGTTTTGAAACCTTCTCACCCCCACACAATAGTACATAGCAAAAATTTCTTCAAGTTAACTGATATACATACATCAAATTTACTTTCTAATGGCGGCATAGTATCTCATCATAAAAATGTAGCACAAGTTATCCAGCACCTCTCTAGTGATAGGCATTCACTTTATTTCCAGTTTGGGTGTTTGGGGCAGGGCCAGCCCATTTGTTTCTTGCTGCCTCAAATACCGCTACAAAGTAATTACCCTTGTACATATACCCTTACATATTGGGTCTTTTATTCCTATGGAATAGATTTCTAGGAATGGTAATGCTGGTTTGGAGGTTCTATATGCATATTTTTATTTTTAAAGATGTCATCACCAGATTGATATTTCAAATTGTTCTGATTTATCAGAAATGTGTTACAATGCCCTTTATTTTGAAGCCCCTCCTGAGTAGAGATTTAGACAGAAATACTTAAAATAGTATAGTCCAGGGCTTCCCTGGTGGCGCAGTGGTTGAGACTCCGCCTGCCGATACGGGTTCGTGCCCTGGTCTGGGAAGATCCCACATGCCGCAGAGCGGCTCGGCCCGTGAGCCATGGCCGCTGAGCCTGCGTGTCCGGAGCCTGTGTTCCACAATGGGAGAGGACACAACAGTGAGAGGCCCGCATACCGCAAAAAAAAAAAAAAAAAAGTATATTCCAGGCATAATTCTAAGCTTTCTAAATTTATTAGTTCATTAAATAGAGACTCTGTGGGGTTAAGGAATTTCCCCAAGGATACACAGTTTGTCAATGGAAAAACAGGGATTTAAACCCAGGGTATCTGGTTTCATAGCCCTTAATCTTGTGCTATTTTTGCTTTAATTTTTTGCGTCTGTGATGGGTATAAAGTGATATGTTCTGTTCCTTTAATTTCACTTTTTAGTGAATATTAAAGTGATAGAACTTCTTGTCAAATATTTATTTCTCATTTAGGTATGTTCTTTAATGAATTATTTATTCATGTTTGTATCAGTTAGGGATTAAATTGGGCTGCCTTTAACAGAAAGCCCAAATAACAGTAATGTAGCAAGGATTTATTTTTCCTTCATATAAAAATAAGTGCAGAGGTGAGCAGTCCAGCCCTGGTGCAGTGAATCTCTAAGACCATAAGGGACCTGAGCTGCTTTGAGTTCTCTCCTCATCCCTCCTTGGGAAATGAACTCATCCCCAGGCTCACAGGTGGCTGCAGAGCTCCAGTTAATCAGAGAAGAAAGTGAAGTGCAGTAGGCAAAAGCACTTTTTAAGAAGCCCACATAGCAATCTATGCTTATGCCTCCTTGGCCAAGACCACATCACAAGGACACTCCAGCTTCAGGGGAAGGTGCAGCTCTTCAGCTGGATCCAGCACGTCCTGAATGGGATCAGAGCTTTAGTAGTATTGGAATAATATTCTTTGTTCCTTTTTCTATTGAGTTGTCTTCTTATCATGAATTTGCAAGAACTCCTTTTCTACACAGATATTAATCTTTAACTTGCTATCACTCATTCAAGAATTATTTTGTGAGTTCCTTCTATGTGCCAGGCACTGCTCTATGCTAAGAACTAAGGATACAGTGGGGAGCAAAACCAACAAAAAAATCCCTGGTGCTTTCATTCTAGTTGAGGTTACAGGACTCCCTGTAACCTAGTGAAGAAGTGGTAATAACTCTAGTGAAGAAAAATGAAGCAAGAAAGGAGGATTGGGATCACAGAAATGCAATTTTAAGTAGTGTGGTCAGTCAGCCACTGGGAGGGTAGCATTTGTGAAAAGATCTGAAAGGGATGAGGGAATATTTGAGCCATCAAAACATCTATAGGTGAAAACTTCCAGGAAGTGGCTGTTGGAGAGCAAAGGACAGAGTTATAGATGATACATTCTAATAGTTTAAAAAGAGCATAATAGGTAGGGTAGTATAGCCACTAAAAAATCTGGCTTTTACTCTTGTTGATGTGAATAACCACTGGAGGGTTTTATGTGAAGTTATATGATCTGACCTAAGTTTTAAAAGGATTATTCTGACTGCCATGTTGAGAATAAGGGACACGCGAACAAAACGCGAGACCAGTTAGGAGGCTATTGAAGGAATGCAGATGAGAGTGAAGGAATGTATATGTAACAACTGGTTGTATTTTGTACGTATTTTGAAGATGGACCAATCTAGGTTTACTGTTAGATTGGAGGTGGGTTGTAATAGAAGACAGTCCAGATGACTAAGATTTTTGGCCTGAGCAACCAGAATGATAGAGTTCCTGTTAATTGCGTTAGGGAAGTCTGTGGGTGGAGCAGATGAGGGGCGGGGGAAGGGCTGAGAATTTGGAGTTCAGGGCAGTAGGCAGAGGAGGATATACAAATGTCAGTTTTCAGTGTATAAATGTTTTTTAATGTAATGAGATTAGGTGAAATCAAGAAGACTGTGAATGTATCAATAGTTAGAGAACAAAAGAGATCCAAAGGACTGCTGGTAAAGTAGAAGGAAAAATGGAAGAGTAAGGGTATCCTACCTATGAGAGGAAAGCCGTGTATATTGGCTCAATTACCATCCATATGCTAACTACAGCCAACCTTACGTCTCCAGCAAAGGTATCTTTCTTCCAGTGGTCGAAATGCTTTCCCATATCTCCAACCCAACATGATGAGACGTTTATAATACTTTTATTTACCCGCCTTTCCAAGCGCCTCTACTCCTAGGTTTTCCTAATGTTTTTTAGTACTGATGATTCCAGACTATAATTAAGCTTCTTCTTGCAGTATTATCACTTTTATTCCATGAAATTTTATCTATCCTTTAAGGTATACATTCTTAGGCACCCTTTAAAGTATATGTTCTTCACAATTCACACATTTCCTATCTTTATCTCAGGATCTCTGTTTTTACTTACAGGCTATGTGACTAGGGTGCTTTCCCAACTATCTTTCTGAGTTGAGTACTTGGATAATCTTTTATTTGAGTAATTCATATCTGCATATGTCTGTATTTCACTCTGATAAATCAATGATGTGCTTGATTTAGAACTTTAGGGTTTCACTACTGATGCCCTCTGTGTTGTTACATGTGATTATAGAAGAGCAGGAATAGACACTTTTTAATAAATCTATCATTCTTTATCCTAAGGATAGGGAAGAGTGTCCGCATAGTAGGGATCCCAGCAAAGATATTAAAATTCTCTAAGACTGAAGGAATTGCAAGCTTTGAGATCCCAAAACCCTTATACCAGGAGGTGCAAAGTTATTGACCACTGTTATTTGCACTCAGGCATACACATGCAAACACTGAAGTCTGTAGCAACTCTGCACATGGCCTTGGTTTCACTAATGGATAGACTGGCATCCCATTCTCAGAGCTAGACTTGGCAAACCAATTAATTGTATAAATCATAATCCAATCTATTATCCATCTGGCATTCATATAGTGCAGTGGTCTCTATTTATTTATGAGCATGATCCTGTACAAACACACACACACACACACACACTACAATACACACACGCATGTGTGGCATGTGGCTGAAAAATTTTTTTGCAAATAATACCTTTACTATAGAAAATGCTTCTCATATACTGTATTTTACTTCTTTCTTTTAATTGCTAAATTTATTATTTTATGCCCTCATGACTGCAATCTACAATTTGAAAAACACCGATTTAAATACTTTTTAGTATGTTGAGGCAGAATAAAATAATAACAGGTAATTTTTTTAGAATGTATGATGCACAAGGAACTATGCTAAGCACTTTACATGTAGTATCTCATCTAATCCTTAAAATAACATTAACAGTTCAGCATTATTATTTCCTCCAGGTTATATAGGAGAGCATAAGTATTAGAACAGTCAGTCAGTTTGCCAAGGGTCACATGATATAGCCATATCATTGTAGATGCAATGCTGATAACTGCTATGTTCTTTTATCTCCGACTTCATCCTCTGAAACACGGAATCAATATATCTTCAAAGATTACAATTTCAAGATGCACGACTGCTAAGGCTCTTCCCTTCCCATGCATCCACCATCACCACAGTCCTTCCAGCAATTACAACTCTTAGGAGGAGATGCATGGTGTCTTGTGCTCTGATTCTCTTTTTGTGGTGCCCGTTCTAATTTTCCTCACTCACTAGTGTCCTTTGTTTCTTACATTTTCTGCTACCTCACGATAAGCCTGAATTATTCTTCTTTCACGACCTTTCTGATTAAATTCCTACTGCTAATTGGCTAATTCAGTATTCCTGGTTCAAATTCTTGAGAGAAGTAATCTTATTGACTCACTTTATTTTCTCACACAAAGCAATGGCATTGGTTTTTGCTAATTCTTGCAGCCAGGCATATGTGTTCCTACCCTGTATTTACAACTGTGGTACTTACCACATCTGTAATTTCCTGTCTACCTTTATCTCTCCCTTATAAGACTGTAAACTCCTTGAGAGTAACAGGTGTATGTCTTGTTCACCATTGTACCACCTAATCTTGGTGTATAGAAAGACATATGAATAAGTCTAGGAAGACATACAAGTCTAGGAAGACATATGAATAAGTCAAAAGGAGTGAACTTGCCAATCAAGTAACAATGGGAGAATGAGAAGGAATGAAGTCACAGAACAAGAAATCAGAAAGAGAAAAGGAGTAATAGGGGAGCTGTGTAGATAATGTTCAGCCCTTAGTAAAAAGAAAATATCAGGAGGAAAGAATAAAAGTTAACATCCTATAAGTAGCCCTAACCAACGAGACCTTACACATGACGTCACCCTTCCTTGGGAAGAATGAAAGATAGTGCCAAAGGGGTTTTGCCTAAGCAGTAGTATGGAAGGGAAGAATGGAGAACTGTATATGCCCCAAGCTCAAGCTGCTAAAAACATGTACAAGATGAATTCAATATGTTGAAAATACTCAGAAAAGCAGCATTGGTCAATTTTACCAGCACTTTTGTGTTAATTAAGCAATTTTCTGAGTCAGATGTTCATACCCAAGTTGTCTGGTTTGAATCACAAAAGTGTAGGAAGCCAAGGCATGTTAGGCTCTGGGGGAGACAAAGGGTCAGGAGGTAAATCATGTCCCAGACTATGAATGAGCCAGAATTGGCTCTCACAGACCAACTTCAGGTCTTAAATCAACCAACAACTTCCAAGGCATAAAGAAATTTAAGGGGACAAAAATGAGGCCCTGGCTGCTTTGTATCTTGCTTATGCATCCTTTCAAAGCCAAGCAAATGGGAGGCCTGCTATGTAAAAAGTTCATGATAATAAAAGGAAACACATATTGCTGTTGCTATGTATTCTGACCAGTTTGAAAAAGTCAAATTAATTTCATGGAACTGAGTTTCAGATGATATTGAATGTAGCCTAATGTAATTCACTATATATGTTTTTAAAATGACATTGCCAGATAATAGAATGTTCCACTGCAATAATATTAGATTAAATCTGTTTTCCTCAGATGAATCACCTAGATGTGTATAAAGTAAATATGAAAAGCGGAATTTAGGAAACATTTTAACTATACTTTTATTGCTAAAAATAAGTTGACTTTCCTTTTCCTTCCTAATTTTTTGCCTCCTAATTTCTTATGGGTTTGCTTAGAGAATAATTCAGGTATCTGAACATTCCAAAAAGCTTTACCCAAGAGGTTTCTTAATTAGCTGTCAGTTCCTTGTTTGTTCTGCCTGTTGTCACATTTGCTTAAAAGGCAAATTCTGCCTTTTGATGGCTGTGCATGTGTTTCCTGGGAGAGACTGGCCCTGTGTTTGCTTCATCATATATTCCAGCCACTGTGACCGTGCTTCTGTTGACCAACTCCATGGATTTACATAAACTCTTCTTATTTTTCCTCCTTCATCTCTTTTTTTTTTTTAACATCTTTATTGGAGTATAATTGCTTTACACTCCCTCATCTCTCTTTTAGGAGCTTTTAAGTATTAGGAATCCCACATTTCTTCTGTTGAAGCCCATCAGATTTTTATTAGTTTCCATCACATCACATGTTTCAAACACAAAAGAATTTCAGTGTTCACTGGATCCTCCTTTAATTCTTTTGGAGATCATGTCAGAAATGATGGCTTATAAACAGATTCTCTATATCAATGAATACAACAGTGGGCTTTATATGAGGAATTTTTTTCTGATTTAATAAACTATCCTATGTACTTTGACCTAGATAATGGAAAGGCATGTTTACTACTTATAAGTAGTAAATCCTAATATGTCACAAGGCATAGTTATATAGTTTTTGTCTTCTTAAATTGTGACTTTTATTCCAAACCGTTAAGTTGGCCATCACAAGTTATATCTCATCATATATATACTTGGAATGTGAAGCTAGAGGCTTAAGAACTGACATTATTTTTAATAAGTAGATCACTCTATGCCATCATTTTGAATTAAAATTTATCATTAAATATTTCACATGTAAAAAAAATTAACTGATGGTAGGCCATTTATTGTACCACAATGATCGACAAGACCAAGAACTGCTGAGGATTCTGTGTTGGAAGCTAAATTCAAGCCATGGGCTTCAGGTAAAGACTGGAGATAGCACTGAGGCAAAATATGTTGATGAATAGAGGTGGATGTTTGGACAGTAAGGTGAAAGCACTGAAACTACTCTAAATTAAGAGTATGAAGAAATATCTCACGATGAAAATAAAGATCAGGGTGGAGGAAGATCAATGGATGACCAATCATCCTTTTGAAATACCCATTGATTTGAGAGTAGCTATTAGGACTTGGGAGTCCAAAGAAAAAAATATTTTACATCACCACATAAAATGTAATATGAAAACATTTCAAATGGCCAAAAAACATGTTAGACATGCATTGCTGTTTAGAGTTGCACACAACGATGTACAAATTTCTAGGTAGTTGTCAAAATGACAACAGTAACTGAATTAGGTAGAATTAGTCTGAAAAGACCCCATAAAAGAGTGGAGATTAGGAATGAGTTTTCAATGAAAAGTTAGAAAAAGTCAAAGAGAAGAGTGAGGAGGACCATGGAAATGGATCAGGTGTCATATGCAAAGATTTAGGAGGCAGGAGTTTGTGATCATGTTTGGGATGCTGCATATATGTGTCTGGCTGAAAAATATGAATTATCTTGTAGAGGCTTGGTATTCACAACAATGAGAATTAGGAGATTTGAGTGGAAACTGTATCCCTGTAGAGTTGTGTAGTTTGGAATCTCAGAATCAAGAGCATCAGTTGTGTAGTTTGGAATCAACCTGGTGCAAATGGTCATGCAATGAAGATATGGAAAGACACATGCATGAATGGATGGAGGCAAGAAAACAGTGGTGGACACTCCAGCTACCATGCTGGGTATTTTCACCTACATGACCTGATTTTATCTTTCAACTCTAAAATTTAGAGTTGTTACCTAAATTAGAATTATTAGTCCATTTTTGCTGATGAGGAAATTAAATGATAGCTCCAAAGCCAAAGAAAACTTAGAAAATTAGGAAAACAAAGCTTTGAGCGCAGGGCTAACTCCTTGTTCTTTTTTACATTATAACTTTAACACAGTTTTAAATCAGAAATGAAGAAAATGGTTTCTGGTGGTAAATAAAGCAAGCTCAGTAGGTGGACCACTCTCTCCCTTCTGAAGCTCTGATTCTAGAAGCTGACTGGGGCTCCCTACTCACTGTTCTATTTTAGTCTCTCTCATCTATAGTTTGACTTGCCTTTTCTCTACTGACTGTGACCACCACTGGCCTTCTGCTTGTATATTTACTCTGGAGTGGCCATTGTCTTGTGGTCACTGACCCAACTCCTATGCAAATATTATAGACAGTCTTTTAGGCATCTTCTTTGGAGGTGGTCAGCCAGCAGGGCCAACTCTCTCATGTGTTATTTATCAAAGCTAAATTATATGGCTAGCAAAAAACAGCACACAGACAAATTACAGAGAGATGCTTATATCTTTACACCAATACACACAATGTACTCTTTTCCTTCTGCAAAAAAACAGGTATTTATTCACATCATATAATGCTGTAAAATAAAAAAGAATCTGGAATTTATAAGCTAATTGACTGGAAATAATTATAGCCAGTGAAGCAATGAAGTCTATTTGTTTATGTTTTTCCATATGTAACCTGACCTATATGTTTAAAAAATTAAACTTATTTTTTAACATTTATTTGTAATTATGGCATTATTTATGTTTCTGTCAACTGATTTTCAGTGTACTGTACTTTTATTTTCATTAAGATTATTGACAATCCAATTCTTACATGAAGACAAAGGCACAGAGTACGTGCATTTATTGTTTCCAGTTTGCTCATCTCTGACGTTAACATAACTAGTACTTTTTAAAGTATCTTTATTCTATGTTCATTGCGTAACACATGAATCTCTCATGATCCAATATACACCAAACAGAGATCGGTCAGCTTACAGAGATTTGATAAATTCAGTCATGCCCATTTTCTTATAATATGGCCAAAAGAAACAGGCACTAATAGAAGATTCATAGGCAAACACCATTTCCAAGGATGTCCTTGCTTATTGCCACTGAACAGGTCCAGTACAAAGAGTGGGAATAAAAATACTAAACTTTTATGCACACTCTGACCACTAAGAATGGGTCTATACACCAGAAATTATTTCTTCACTTTGTTCTGAGAAATGAACCAGAAAATAAATGTCTTGAAGCATCATTCTCAGAGGCACAAAGAACTCTCCCTCCACCTTGACAGCTCCCCTTTAAGAGCTTCCATCTTTATCTACTGATGCAGCTCAACTCCTCTGTATGTTACCCTCCACAGACAATTACTGTTGTGCCATGGGCTGTGCTAAACCCCAGGAATACAAAAATGAATTGCACACACTTCCTGCTCTCAAAGACTACATCTTTGAGGAAGAGAAAGACAATAGACATTTTGGGGGTTTTGGGGGGGTTTTAAATTTTATTGTGGTAAGAACACTTAACATGAAATCTACCATCTTCTCAAATTTTTAAGTGTACAATACAGTATTGTTAACCATAGGTACAATGTTGTACAGTAGATCTCTAGAATTTATTCATCTTGCACAACAGAAATTTGTCCACTTTGATTAATATCTCTTCATTTCCCAATCCACCAGGCCCTGAAAACCACCATTCTACTCTCTCTTCTTTGAGTTTGACTCTTTTAAATATCTCATATATGTGGAATTATGCAGTATTCGTATTTCTGTGACTGACTTATTCAACTTAGCATAATGTTCTCAAAGTTCATCCATGTTGTCATATATTACAGGGCTTCCTTCTTTTTAAAATAATATTCCATATTCCATTGTATGTACATACCACAGTTTCTTTATCCATTCATCTGCTGATGGACATTTAGGTTGTTTCCACATTTGGCTATCATCAGTAGCGCTGCAATGAACATGGAAGTGCTAATATCGCTTTAAGATTCTGATTTAATTTCTGTTGGATAAATAAGCAGAAGTTGGACTGCTGAATCGTATAGTAGTTCTATTTTTAATTTTTTGAGGAACCTCCATACTGTTTTCCTTAGGAGCTACATCATTGCATTTCAAACAATGTATAAGGGTTCCAATTTCTTCACATCCTCGCCAACTCTTGCTGTCTATGTATATATAAAGACAGTAAGTCTTTATATATAATAACAGTACTAAAAGGCATGAAGTGATATCTCATTGTAGTTTTTATTTGTGTTTCTCTGGTGATTAGTGACATTGAGCATCTTTTCATATACTTGCTGGCCACTTGCATGTCTTCTTTGGAAAAATGTCTATTCAAGCCCTTAGCCCATTTTTTTCACCAAGTTATCTGTTTGTTTTCCATTGAGTTGTAAGGGTTCCTTATATATTTTGGAAAGTAACCCTTTATCCGACATATGGTTTGCAAATATTTTCTCCCATTCTATCAGTTGCCGTTTTATTCAGTTGAGAGTTTCCTTTGATATGCAAAAGCTTTTTAGCTTGATGTATTCCCATTTGTCTATTTTCCCTTCTGTTGCCTGTGCTTTGGTATAGCTAGAGACATTGCACGTCCTAATTTCAAAACATACTACAAAGTTACAGTAATTAGAACAGTTTGGTACTACCATAAAGACAAACATACTATATACCAATCAGACAAAATAGAGAGCCCAAAAATAAATCCACACATATTCAGTCAATTGATCCTCAACAAGGGAGCCAAGAATATACAATGAGGAGAGGATAGTCTCTTCAAGAAATGGAGTTGGGGGGCTTCCCTGGTGGCGCAGTGGTTGAGGGTCCATCTGCCGATGCAGGGGATGTGGGTTCGTGCCCCAGTCCGGGAGGATCCCGCGTGCCGTGGAGAGGTTGGGCCCGTGAGCCGTGGCCGCTGGGCCTGCGCGTCCGGAGCCTGTGCTCCGCGGCGGGAGAGGCCACAACAGTGAGAGGCCCGCATACCGCAAAAAAAAAAAAAAAAAAAAAAATGGAGTTGGGAAAACAGGATATCCACATGCAAAAGAATGAAATTTCACACTTATCTTACACCATACTCAGGAAAATCAACTCAACGTGGATTAAACGTAAGGCCTGAAACTGGAAAATTCCTACAGGAAAACAAGGAAAAATTTCATAATATTGGTCTTGGCAGTGATTTCATGAGCAATTAGTAATTTTAATGTAATGTGTTGTGTGATACAAGGGAGCTAGGCATGTGGTGCCAGGTACACCCCTTTCTCCATGTATACTGTTCTGCATCCACTAATTTACATGGTGGCTGATGAGCTTCTGAGTATATAAAGCAACCTGAACCATATTTACAGTTGGGATTTTATACTTACCTGACTTTCTAAAGGGAAGTCAAAATCCTGAACAGGGATAATAGCATCCCTGAGAGAGAATGTATCATATGGACAAGTGCCTGGAAGGTTGACCAGATTCCACTAGTGAGTGTGAGTGTCAGAGGGGAGGGATGGCTGCAGGTCCACTGTGGCTGGTACTAGAACCCATCCAGGCTCAGCAAATTTGATGGCATACGTGACCTTGGTAAGGGGAGAATCCTGTCATCAAGTGAAAGAACTCCATAAGTTTGGTAGCAAATCAGGACCCAATCACACCTCTTGTGGGCATCTCTCACTGAAAGTAACCCCAGAAGGAGAAGAAATTGGTGGAGATTGCTAAGTTCTCTCAGGTCCCTGTGGCATAGGGAAGGTACTTTTTTTTTTTTTTTTTTTTTTTTTTGGCGGAACGTGGGCCTCTCACTGTTGTGGTCTCTCCCATTGTGGAGCACAGGCTCCAGACACGCAGGCTCAGCAGCCATGGCTCACGGGCCCAGCCGCTCCATGGCATGCGGGATCTTCCCGGACTGGGGCACGAACCCATGTCCCCTGCATCGGCAGGCAGACTCTCAACCACTGCGCCACCAGGGAAGCCCCGGGAAGGTACTTTTAATGGCAGTGTTATCTCAGCATGGTCAAGGCTAATTCTTCAGGACACCAGAGATAAGCCTAGATCAATAAACCAGATCCTGAAGTTTTTATACCCTGTGGAAAGGACTGCCTAAAGGTTTTTGAAAAACTGTAATAAGATCAATGGTTTACTCACATTTATGTTTTAGAACAATCACTCTGGTGGTTTTGGAAATGGGCTGGAATGAATTAAGGCATGAACACCCTTGGCCTGACCTAAACCAACTGGGTAGCACAACACTGCCCTTTACCGCCTTGACCACAGTTAAGCCAAAAAGACACAAGCAGATACCGGAGAAGAAAAAAAAAAAAGTCCATTTACCAGGGGTAACCCAGCCGGGAAATACATGGAACACTTAGAGGCCACAATGAAAATTAAACCATCACATATAAAATTTTTTAATGTCGTATTTTGGGGTAGAGTTAAGAAAGACAACAGAATGGTTCAGATATTGTGTTACAAATAAGAGAGATTGTAATAACCACACATATCTGGAATTTCCTTTGAAAGATAAAAATTTCATGTTACATTTTAACCTTCAGGTCTCTCCTCTGGAAGGCAACGATTATAGTAAATGGATTACTCAAGAAATGAATTAAACACTCTTAGGCAATAGCTTCTCAATAAACAACCAGGTCAGTAACACATTGTTTGGACCATAAGATAACCATGAGGTATCTCAACTCTACACGAAGACCTTCTGATGACCCAAGGCCTTCATGTTGTGAACATCTCGTATCCATTTAACTTCTGTAAATTTTCCCATAAGGTGGTCCTTTCAAATGCATACCATGGGTTGGAAATCAATGGAACATACTTTTGGAAATAAGTTTTGTGACTCATCCCTTTCCACAGCCTATAACTACTTTACCTTGGTGCTTATGATGATGAAATATGCACATATTACCAAATACTCAGGAGGTCTTACCAAGGCATAGTTAAAATGAATTAAAGAGCTACTCTTATGAAGTTAAAATGCCACCCACAAATTCTGTGAGAATATCGCTTAAAAAAAAAAGGTCAAAAGGGAAAAAAAAAGATTTATAGATTTTAGCATCGTTCCAACTTCTTTGAAACAAACAACTTCCATTTCCATCTGGAAAAAACTTATTCAGTTTTCAATTACCCATTCAGATAAAATATTCCAGTAATCTGATATTTCTGTAAAATATGTGCATCAGGAGAGGCATTCACAATATTAATTCTATTGATATCAAAATAAAAATTGCACCCTCGATCCTTCAAGAATTTCATAGGGTCTGGCTCTATTTCTCTGCCCAACAGTCACAAAAACATTCCATGACCTGCCTTGCATCTGTTGTTCTAAAATAACTTCACAATAATGTATGATTTCTATTCTTATTTTGTTGAAACCACTGGCATTTGCCCAACCCGTAAACAAAAACAGCATTCTAGAAACCGCCAGACATCAAGTATGCAATTTTCTTCCCTAATACTTGGTCTAAAAGAAAGAGTACACTTGCACATTTACTGTAACTATTGTGCATGCACTCATATTCTGCCACCATCTAGTTAAATTCATTTTTAATGAGTCACATCATGGAGCACTGTATATTTTTGTTGCTAAATTTATTAACATATACTTATGGGAATATAGTTTTTCTTGTGGTATTTGTGTTTGGACTAATTTTTGCTAATTTTCTTTTGTTTTTCCAAGGAATATTTTTGTCTTTCTAAACCTCAAGAATTGTCTTTGATGTGGTTATCAAAAAAGAACTCAGAAGTTTTGCTATTCTTAGGCATATATTCCTAATATGTATTATCCATACATATTGAAAATTTCTTTGGAAGACAGACATGGCATGCAAATTTTACCTTCAAAATTTCCCTCACTGGGTTCAGTCTCAGGTATTATAAATGGAGGGCAGCGATTACAATGAATGTATGACGGCAATAAATTTCACTCTTACATGCAAGATCTATGGACTATAAGAGCAAAACAAAGTGATCCATGTTGTCAGTGAGACTAAAAACACAGTATGGAAAGCAATCACATGAGACAATGGAAATGAACATGGGCTTCGGAGTTTTACAGAAAATGTTGTAACCTCTCAGAATCTGTTTCTTCTACTAGAAAATAGGAATAATATTACCTACTTCAAAAAGCTGTTAAAAGGCTTAGATAAAACATGCTTGAAGATTCTATATCTTAGATACATAGGATCAATTAAAATTAAATAAAACAGTAAGTTAATAATTTTATGTCATTTTATTCTACGTAGCCATGGGTACTTTATGAGTAAATCTATGTGTGTTCATGTCATGCTATAGGTATGCATATTTGTATAAAGCCAGCTATACTAACATACACAAAAAGTCCACAACAGAGCAGAATTATGTGAAGACTTGAGTTAGATAAAGTGTAGAAAGACCTTATTTACCTATTAAGGCCAGTTATATACATGTATCATTGCTAAATAGGAAGTAGGAAATTTATTCAATGTCAAGAAAAGCCATTTAGCTGCCGATGATTCACATTTTGCCTTGAGTCGTCTGGTAGGAAACTGGCGTATCACTTGTTGGCAAATCTGAACGGTATTAAATTGAACAGGTAAAAAATAGACTTGTGAATTAACCAAATTAAATTTGCAATACATGTTTCCGAATGGCATGGACCAAGGAACGCTGATGTAATTTACAGAAAGTGCAAGGATTCGCAGCACAGGCATCCTTTCCAAAATCAAACCTCTAGGGCATTTCAGAACCCCCTGCTCCCACCCCTTGATAACAGAGTGCATAACTATCAGATGCATGGCCTTGAGCCCTCGGTCTCCTCATACCACAACCAAAAGTCATTGGTCCTTACTCTGTCAAAACACGATAAGGTGAGGCAGGGTTCCATGGTCCCATGGTCATCTTACCTGGTAAACCATACATGTATATTTATGTTCACTTGCTTTGATGAACACTCTCTGCACTTCTAGTTCAATTCAACGTACAAAGTCATTTTGGTTCTGACTCACTTCCCTACTTTGACCTCCATTTTCCAACTCTTTCCTGGATCCAGACAATCTCTAGACTCTCTGATTCACTATTTTCAGCCTTCACTGATTTGGGTTTTAGCTTGAATCTCTAATTCTGTTTTGCCTTCCCCCACCTCCATTTCCTTTCATTCCTCTGAGGATGTAAAAAGCATCTATAGTGTATTCATTCCAGGTATACACACTTTAGAGAGACAGTGGAGGCAAGGATTTATTCCAACATTATAATCACGGAATGGGAGAAGGGAATCCCTATTATGCTTCTAGGAATGAAATTATGCCATTCATCCAAGGGAATATGAGCTCTCAAAGAGGAACTGCTCATGCTGTGTGAACATTTTCAGAGGGATATTTTTTACTTTTGTGTGTTCAACATAACAACCAAAATACAATTTTATGGGAGGTAGGAAGAACCTGGAATTGCCTCTCTTAGATGTTGACTTTTTTAGTTTTTCCACAAATCCAAGTAAAATCAAAATATAACTAATTTAGAATACTAAACTAACTCCAAAGGCTTGACTGGATCCTTCAGCAAAATTAGACCTCCTGGGCACAGTCCCAAGAGACAAGCTGATGTCCTGATGTTTCAAAAACAGTAACAAAGAAAAATGAGGTTTCCAACCACCAGTCTTTTTTTCCATTTTAAACACACAAGTCTTGGAATACTGATTTTAACCATGGCAAACCCATCCTCAGCCCACAGTCTGGATATCACTGGAAGATACAGGCTCTGTCAGACTAGTACCTTTCCATGTCTGGGATGAATGGTGGTTTTATTTCCAGAGTGTTCCGCATTTCTATGTTATACTTCTCCAACCACCACCCCTCACAAAATGTTCATAGCTATGAGCCTTTGAATCTCATTCATTGCAGTTTTCCTAAATGGAGACCAGATGAGCTACCCATTCTAAAGCCAGCCACCAGCTTTGATAACCTCTGCTATTCTGCCTTCTGCCCTCCTCTTCAGAAAATGCCAAAAAGTCGAGACCCGTGGACCCGTGGTATTGTTGGACCCATGGTATTCGGCAAACACTTAATTGTCTCCTAATGAGGACAATTTTTTTCTCTCTCTCTCTCTCTCTCCTGACTCATGAAAAACTCTAGGCACTGTTTTTCATCTGTTTTCTTCTCCCATGTAAATCCCTATGTTTCTATCATGTTAGATAAGGCTATGTACTTCATGAGCTTTTTTTCTCATCCCTTATGGGGCCGGCTTCCAACCAAACCCAGATTAGCTCCATGTTAGAGTTACTGTTCTTTCACAAAATGAGCTTCAGAGGAAGAAGAAAGGAGTTGATATTCTTCCTAAATGGCAAAAAAAAAAAAAATCATGTTGGAATCAGAATATATACCATGAGTCATAGATAGCCTGCCTCAATAATTGTTCTCTAATACCTAGAAAACCAAAAGCAGTCTTCAGAAAAAAATATGAATGGAAATGAAATGAAGATCAACAACACAGAAGCCCTGGACTCTAGATGTGCCCCATCTAACACAATGGATGCTTGCTACAGTACAGGAAGCCACAGACTTCTTGGACACTCCCAAATACCTTCCAAGTCATATGCTCTGCTGGAAAAACTGCAGTCAGGGCAAGAAGAAATAATTCTTCATGGATAAACTCAAGCTCAACCTAAGAAATGCAACATAATTCTACAGTGTCAATGAAGAAGGAGGAACCAAGAAACACATCAGTCATAGCAGGCAAAGAATGGTATATATGAGCACAAGGAAATGGTAGAATAAGGCAGAGCAGCAGAGCTGAGAATAGCAACACAAAGGCTTCTGGATATAAATGAATCTGAAAGGCACAGAACACATGAATGCTTATTCTTGGATGGGGAAAGATCACTTCATTTCCTTAATCAAACTTTCAACAAACACTCACTTAATACCACACTTTGGGTCTGTAAGACAGACAAAGCTCGTAGCACCAAGCAGAGATAACTTTGATTTTAGCATCACTATTACATGCCTTACACAGTGTGTTAATTTCACAATTCCTTTACATGTTCCTAAATGATTCTTCACAACTAGACAGGGCTCATGAGAAGAGAAATCTCCATTTTCATGGACAAGTTTCCAACACAGTCCATACCATACATATACCTTATAAATGCAGTAAGCAGAGACTGTGTTACCATTAGTCATAAATATATATCTATAATGGTTGGGTCGTTATCCCCCTCTAAAAAGGATACATATCTGTGCATCTCTTCTCCCAACCGGTAAATTCTCTTATTACTGAATATGAGAAATAGAGAGGGCTGCGTGTTTGATATCAGACTACAAGACCAGACAAAGAAAATGTATGTGGGATTGCATCCATTTCTATTTAATTGTAACGTTATTAAAATTTTTATTTCCAATAAAGTGTCTTTTTGATTTTGTTAAAGTCGATGATTCACAGGATGTCTGCAATGACATTTCCGATCAACTTATTGTTTCCATTTCCATCACTCTTTAGTTGCCAAATGTGTAGAATGTGATTGGATGCATGGATGGATCATTAGTTGTGATTCCTTATATATTTTTCCCCTTAACATTTATTCCTCTAAAATACCAAACTATCCATTGTTTTCTGAAACATATTCTCTGACACCTTTTAAGAACTTTGATTTCTTAATTATTTTCTTCTCTTTCATTCATGTTCTTATTTCTTCTACTCCTCACCAGTGCTTCCAGTACAGTCAGGATTCCTCAGCTCCTAAGTAACGGCACATGGAGCCTCTATTGCACCTCTCCCTATCAAAGAGGACCTGGATCTTAATACTCCCCATGCTACATGAATCTCCATTCTAACAGCTCTTCTTAAATCTTATTAATAAGAATTAAAACTCCTCTTCTCCCAGAAGCTACCCCTGCCAAAGTCTCATTGATTTTCCACTGCCAAATGATCAAGCAATAATAATCACTTAATCCTTCAAAGAACTCTTGATGACTCTCATTCTTAGAGAGCCAAGGCAGGGAAGCTCCTGTGTGCTGCATGTCATCCAGTTGCTTAATAGGAGCCAAGCAATGTCAGTGGCAAGCCACAGCGGGATAAGAAAATAGAAAATTGGTGTATGTAACAGTATTTCCAAAAAAGTTAAAGGCTCAATGGCAGTAGAATGTTGTCTGAAAAGGTCAGGTAGCCTGGTGGTTAGGGATGTGGGCCCTGGCAACCATCTGCCAGGGTTTCTCATCTCGGCTCTGCCACTCACAAACTATGTGACCTTAACCAAGCCACTTACTGTCTCTGTGCCCTAATTTCCTGTCAGTCTTCTTTTTAATTTTTATTTTGAGTATGAAATAGTACAGATACCTTCAACTTTTTAGTGGTTTACACATCTTCAGATTAACTCCACAACCAAAATCTTCTTCCTCTAAGTATCCCCAAGATAGTATATTTTTTATTCAAGAGTAAGTTTTATCTCAGATTCTGAATACCCCTTTAGTTTGAAACCTTATTTTTCTTAAACAATAGTTGCTGAGAATTGTATTAGTCTTCTTTGACATAAAAAATATATTACCTTATTCCAGAAGCCCCATCATGTTGTGTAAGAGGAAAATCTTCCTTTCTATGTTCACAAGGTCTGTTTTCAGAAGAATCTAAATCCTCACATTTTTTCAATGCTTCTTATCTGACTGTTCTATTCTGTTCTGGTCCTCTCTCTTTTACTGTCCTTTATTCAAAGATTCCTTTACCCTCTGTATCCAATTCACCCAGATTAATCCAATTTCGGCTACATTTTCAGCTCTACAATTTTTCTCATTAATTTGACTGGTATTTATTGTGTATCTACTGTGTTGCAGTTTTAAGCACAACGGATAAAGCAGAGAACAAACAACTTTCCTAAACTCACACAGCTTGAATTTTAGCTGGGAAAAGCAGACAACAACTAAGTAAATACACAATGTATAGGCGGTAATAAGTTTTAAAAGAAAATTAAGCAGACTAAGACGACACTATCTCTAGGTAGGACTATCTACATAACTTGGTTAGAGAGGGCCTCTCTGATGAGATGACATTTGAGCAGACACCTGGCTAAGGTAAGGGAGTAAAAGACGTGAAAATCTGATTTATTGTTCTCGGTGGCAGCCCAGGCATCAGCATCTTTAAAATCAGGAAACCTACTTCTATGAGCTTCAGTTTTCTTCTCTGCAAAATGACAATGACGACAATGTCCTAATTTTAGGGTTGATGTAAAGATTAGAGATAATGTCTACATAAGATTAGAAAAGGACCTGGTGCAATAAATGATAGTTATTATTCTCTCACATAGCTACGTAACTCTGTGACTGTAAAAATAGAGTATATACACAGATTACTTTCTGAAAACTGCCTGAAAAGCATTTCAGAGTTTATAGCAAATTATATCAAGCTGATAGTACAGAAGGCAGCATAATGCATTGAAGAGAATATGAGGTTGAGAAACAGACAAATCTCTGAACCCAAGCACCCTTATGTACGAGATGTATGTATGAGATCTTGGGAAAGTTATGCGATATCTCCAAATCTCAGTTTCTTAGTCTGTATAATGGATTGTGTTAAGAATTAAACAAGTTGATCTATGAAAAAGCACAATCCTTGACCTGCACAAATGCTGGTTTCTTTCTCCATAGCTTCTCTTGCAATTACTCAGGTAAACTAGCACTATTTGGTCATATAATTTGATGCACAGAATTAAACATGTCACCTTTTGCAGGTGGAATATTTAAAAATGTAATGCCATGTGGTCACAAAAAGCTTGAGGTCATTGAGGCATGAGGGGAAGGCAAGGAGGAGCAAGAAAGATAAGGGCCTGAAACCAACTACTTCTACCAAATTCCTCCAAATTCTGCAGAATGGGAAATCTTACAGAATTTTTCTGTTCGACAAAGTTTGTCCAAGTCAGGAGTGCTTTATCATTTTACCAGAAATGGGGAAGTCCTTCCGCACAGGAATTGACTTTCCTAAGCCCCAGTAATTCCAAGCCCCGCCAAAAAAATGTCCCCAACAAACACGAGATCCTAAAGTCACTAACAGATTATTGCATCAGATATTTATTAAAGGTAAAAAGACCAAGGTGTTCAAAGTCAATTAAAGAGAATAATCGAAGATACTAACACAAGAAAAAGTGGTATCACTTTGAGGAACTTATTTAAATCAGAAAGCTAGCTTTAAAACAGAAAAGAGAGAACACAATAAAATCCTGGATGAGTTCCAAATTTGGACATAGGTCCTTTCACAGATGATGTAGGAAAATGTGTTCATTCATCCATTCAGCAAATATGACTGAGAGCCCACCACACATCAGATCTCTTTCTAGGCAATGGGGACGCCATGTGGACATAACACTTTGAAAACTCCTGCCCCTGGAATGCACATCCTAATGAGAGAACAACAACTGATAAACAAGTGAAATATCTGGCAGGCAGATGGTATTAAGTTCTATGGAAAAGAATAAGGAAGACAGAAAGTAGGGATATGAAATTCAGGGCCCAGTAGGAAAGTTGTTATTTTAAATAGGGTAGTCAGGGAAATTCTCCCCACTGTGAAGGTGACTTTGGGGCAAAATCTTATGGGTGTGAGGTGGGGAATCATGAAGACCCCTGGGGGAGGAGCATTCCAGACAAAGAAGATCACAAGTGAAGAGCTTCTGAGGCAGGGAATTACTTGGATTATTAAGCAAGTGCAAGGAGGGGTGTGTGGCTGGTGAGAAGTGAACCAGGGAGAAGAGTAAGGGAGGAGACCAAGAGATTATCTCGGGGACCAGATCCAATGCAGCTAGTGGGCCATTACCAAGACTGTGACTTTTACCATGAGATGAGGACCACTGACAGGTTTTGAGAAAAGGACTGAAATGAGCTGACATTGAACTGCTATTGTATTGATATCAGGTGCATTGAAATGGACAGAAACAGGGAGACAATAATCAAGATGGATGATGGCAGTGGCCTGAACTACTATCATATATACCAAGCTTTTTTTTTTTTTTGGCCATGCCATGTGGCCTGCAGGATCCTTAGTTCCCTGACCAGGGATGGAACCTGTGTGCCTGCATTGGGAGCGCGGAGTCTTAACTACTGGACCCCCAGGGAAGTCCCTAAACCAAGCTTTTATTCTGAGAAAATTCCCTTTTCGAAGATGGAAAGACTGTGAAGAAGTGGTATGTGTTCATTTTTTGGTTTGTTTGCTTTTTGGAGGGTTGGAATGGAGATCAGTTTGAGAAGCCTGTTAGACATCCAAGGAAAGCCAGCAAGGAAAGCAGGTGGATACACATGTCGGAGTTCAGGGGAGTGGTCCTGGCTGGAAATACAAATTAAGGATTTTTTTCAGAGCACAGATGGGATTTAAAGGCTCAGAGAAGATGAGATAAGCCTAGAGAGAGAGTGAAGATAGAGAACAGAGAAGCCTTGAGGACTGAGTCCCTCCAGAAGATGAAAGGCAGCTAGTGCAGAAGCAGAGAGGGAACTGCTGATGTGCTGGAAGAGATACCAATCAGGACCCTGTGGGGCTCCTGGGCACAAAAACCTTCCTGTGCCCTCCATTTATTTGATTAGGAAATAGGCTTCATTCAACCTCCATGACCTCCCCTGAGTTCCAACTGGACAAGTTCAAACAGTTGTTAATTAGGGAAGGGAGGGGATGAGGAACAGTCAAGAGAAACAATAGTGCAGCCTTGAGGCAGGGTCCTGGTTCTCCATCAGGGTATACACACAACAATATCTTTGAGCTGTTTTGCAGATACTGAAATCCCCACCAGGTGGGAGAAGTTAATGGTTAACACTGTATGGTGCCCACAAGCATGTAGACCCCAGACAGGTTGGAACTAGAAGGTTGGTGATGCTGACTGCCACTTACCTCACCACCAACCAATCAGAAGAATGTCCATGAGCTGATCACGCCCTCTTTGAACCATTACTATGAAACTTCTCACTACTCCCTCCAAGTTGGGACACACAGTTTTGAAAGCACTAGCCCGCTGTGGCCCACTTTGCCTGGCAAAGCAATAAAGCTATTCTTTTCTACTTCACCCAAAACTCTATCTCTGAGATTTAATTTGGTGTCAGGGTACAGAGGCCGGATTTGGCTTCAGAAGGACAACCGGAGAGTCTATATTGTAGAAGCTCCATGAAAGAAATATTTTAAAAAGAAGGGAGTGATCCAGTGTGCGGAAAAAATTGTTGCCTCTATGTGTTCTAAGAACTGAGGACCGACCATTAGGTATTATAACGTAACGGTCACTGGTGACCTTAAGAAGAGAGTATCCATGGTGCAGCGGGAGGGGAGAAAAGGAGAGACAAGGAGCTGGTGATGTCAAGTAAACTGCTCTCTGGGGGACTCTGCTCTAAAAGGGAACTGAGAACTGGGGAGATCACAGGTTGTAGAAGACAGGGATTTTTTTGTTTGTTTGTTTGAGGAGGAGAGATTACAACATAGAGGGGGAAAGTTTGATGATGAGAAGGAGAGAAAGGAGGCAACTGCAAAAGTGGCATCCAGAGTCGGGGGAGCAAGGGAATCTGTGACTCAAGTGGAGGGGTTGGTCCCAGATAGAAGTAGGGAGTGTGCAGTCACTGCTGTAACCCTCAGCAGGAAGACAGGGCAGCTGGCCCTGAGGCAAGTAAGAGGTTGAACGTGGAAAGAAAATTTCCGACATGTCAGGCTAGTTAATGCTACTGGCCTCTCTGAGAAGTAAGTATGAAAAGCTATAAAAAGCCAAAGCAGCTGCCCTAGCAGCTGATGTGAACCTAGAAGGTGTAGACGTGTGAGAGGCCAATGTGATTCTGTACGGGAAGGGGTCTTAGAATTGCCACACAAGTAGAGTCTGTTTAGGATTGAATAAGTGAAGAGAAGTGAACGTGGAGGGAAGAGAGAGGAGAAAAGGCCACACACAATCTTAAATTCAATATTTCACTCCCATTAAAGATAAGCTGTTTATAAGCTTCAGTGCAGGGCACATAATTCTAAGTAAAAACTCTGTGGTTCCTCTTCCCAAACATAAATCATGATCACTCTCCACTCTGCTCTCTGGGAGTCCTCAATGCAAAGGGACAAGACTTGAGGTACAGTAATAAAAGTCTGAGTATTATAAAATCCATCCTGAGCTCCAAGAAGAAAAGAATAACATGAAGAGAGCTCTAAAAAGTACTTATTTACCCAGGCGCTGTGCAGTATTATAAATTTTATTAACGAATCAGGAATCGAAATGCACACCTTGATACCTATGTGAGATTTTTTTTTTACTCAATTATGGCTATATGTGCTTTAAAGATGAACTATGAAGTATTTTTCGACTAAATGCCTTGATAAAATAATGAATATTAAATACGTCTCAGCCACAAAAAGGACTTATCACAGGATTGTCTTTGTGGTAGCTGAGGAGTGCCCCCTACAGTCTGATGAGCACAACACAAGCAGATGACAAGGAAAGAACAGAGCTGCAGTGTTTGAAGATTCTCAAAAGGCGTCAGTGAAAGGAAGGTAAGAACCCTCGGCTAAGAAAATGTGACTTTAAAGCCTAAGAAATATGTGGACACTATGAATTCCTATCTTTACATATTTGTGAACAGCAAGAAATGAAAAACTTTTGCATGGATTTTTATTTGACTATCAGCACCTATTGTATACAGCTAAAGAAAATACAATGTATTAGTAAAGTCTGTTTTTGTTCTTTGGTTCTTTTACATCAACATCTGAATATACATGAAAATAATAGTGAAAAAAACATTATATTCTGCTATGCAAACGAAAACTGTATCTGGGATCAGAAATGAATTGCATCTGATGTTAGTAACATAAAAAGAAAATGTAACATATTTATTAAAATGAAATTCTGGTTTGAGGTTTTATTCCTTTTTGTAAAGACTTCACCGAGAAGTATTTACTGTCTATGAACATCATCCGTTAAAATGCTAATGATTTTCAAAATAAAAATCACAAGAAGACATGAAAGACTTATCAACATATTTTAAAATACTACATAATGTATACATAAATATGGTGTCAAATGTGTTACATTAATATTCAATATTATACACTGTATAATGTATGTTACAATATTATTGGAGAGGCATAAAGTTTATGGTATATCAACAAATTGAAGGGAATAAATTTCATATATAATAATATATCCAGTTTAATTTTCCATTTGTAAGAAAAGGAGAAACAAAGTATGTACCAAAAACCTTTGAAATTTTTTACTGGAAATATTTTGGATACTAATATTGGTATAATTTAAATATACCAGCATATTTGGTGTTTGTAACTATTAAATTAAACCCAGAATTATATAAATGCTTAGCAATGGACAGAGCAGTATTTATCGAAGTTAACAGCCTTTCACATAATCTTTGAATAAATGCAGATCTTTGGAAAACTGCATTTAACATCACAAAATGTTCATTTAGACTCAATTTCACATACATTTATGAGATATACATAAATGTACATGATTAAATTGATGAATTTAAGCATTTTCATTACGAATGTTTTTCACGTTCAGAAAGAGGCAATTAGGGTCATACGGTTTAAATACTTTTTTTCCTTATGAAATCTAATAAGCTATAAGTGCAATATTTATATATCACTGCTTTCTCTAAAATTATTAATAAGTTGTGTAATGATGAAGTAATAAATTGTACTTTTTTCCTGTAGGAAAAGCTAGTATACTAAAGAAAAACTGCTTGATACATTAATCTTCCTAAGTATTCTGGTTATTAACCTAATAATCAGAATTGTCACTTCCTTCCCACCTCCTAAAAATGTGTATGTGATGCAGTCAGAGGTTAAAACACAGCCCTTGTGGAAATCCCTGCTAAAAAATATTAGTGTATAGACCCCACAAATGTACATTCAAATTAATGAATCTGGCTGTTTTCATATTTAAGTAACCTTTTGCATTCACTCACCCATATTATAGAATCCTTGCCAAAATGCAGTTTAAAATTAAACTTTTTGTAATATGAAATAATTGAAACATTTCAACACTGTAATGATTCTTTAATTTTTAAATCAAAAAAATGGAAAAAAATGAAAAAAGGGAGGGAGGGAGGGAGGGAAATAGGGAAGAAGGAGGGAGGGAGGGAGGGAAATAGGGAAGAGGGAAGAGGGAGGGAGGGAAGGAAGGAAGGAAGGAAGGAGGGAAGGAAGGAAGGAGAAGGAAGGAGGGAAAGTAATCCACTGATTTATTTAAATGAATTAACATTTGTAAAATTAACAATTGCCAAAAACAGCATTGGTCCAGAAAGAAAATTTAATATCCCTAGGTAACAGAAATAAAAAACTAAAATGCACCCAAGCCTTAAATATTATATACTGTTGATTACATAGACTTGACTTGTGGAAATGTACCAAAGAGCAATTAAGACAATTTTAAATAAACTTTTATTCAAATTGAAAACACAACTGTAGGTTGTATACACTCCTTTGGTGTTTAGAAGATATCATAAATTCAGTCACTTCCTCATGCCCCAGAAAATTCAGCCCATTTTTTAGGAAGGCTATTGCTTTCATATTATTCCTACCATGAAAAATGCTACCTTTTTTGGCTAATACAAAGAAACCACAATTAACAGTGAAACCATAAATACTTTCTGTGTTAACCACAAATGGCCTTTCCCATAGAGAAATGGCTTACATGTGTTCTAAATGTGTTTGGTTTCATTTTGTATGGAAGGAGCTGTGGGTATGTTTTTATCTAAGAAAAGAACATGGCATGAACATGCACAGCTTTCTAAAATGAGAAACACTCATTGAATTTAATCGGAGTTTTGTCTGGGCCGGAAATTTGGAATTAAGTTCCATGAGTGATGATTTTGGATTCTCTGGACAGGACTTTAGGGTCTACTTGCCAAACTTTCTTGGACTCTCAGTGCAACACAAGGCAGGAGGGACCTTTGCCTGTGTCACATTACTGCATCTTGTGTAACGATCGGCTGATTTCAGGAGCTCACAGCCTTCACACATTTCCACTTCATCAATTCAATTTGGGTCTGTCCCATACACAACCGTTGACTGCTCTGGGTCAGTCTTCTGTGTGTGCCTGTCTGAGTGTAGTTGTACCTAATTTCTTGAGTATCTTACTCATTATGCTCAGCATCAAAGTCTATAGAAATCTGCATATGTGGATGTGAAGAATCATTTCTCTATTTGAATATAACACATGCTAGGTCATTTTTTAAAATGTCACTCACACCCTGAAAATACGTAGGAAAGAGGAAGGCCTTCTCAGAATGTGACCTTGTGCTCACTTCCGTAACTGAGCCTCCTTGCAAAGAGCCTAAGTGGAAATTAAACCAAATTTTGTTCTGTAGATTTTCCCTGGTCATATATAACATAAAATAAGAAAATCTAACTGTAAATCAGGAATTGTTCAGAATACTCTCTACTCAATTGAATTTATACCCACAAAATAACCATCTGAGTAAAAGATTTTCCCCATATAAATTATCTTCAGAAAACTTTGTATAAAAATGTGTCCTACTATAAAATGCATCTACTACTCTAATTGTATGAAGTTTATCTTAATAATCTACAGGACTATTCTAAAGAATAAAAAGGTAACCTTCTTATCAATTACAAGCTTAAAACAATAAACTGAACATTTGGAGTTTTTTTAAACCAGTTTAAAAAGAATAAAGTCTGTTCAGAAAGTTGTTTACCATCATGCAGACAAAGCTATTGATTGAGCTATCATTTTATTGCTTTCAGAATTTGTGAATTTGTGATTACTCTGAATATGTTTATTTAAAAAAGGTAGATGATCTGTGATTCAAAAGTAGAATTCTTTGGTTGGTTGATTCATTTTCATGAGGATGAGGTTTGGAGAGGGCGTGGCAGTAAGCTGTTGCCCTGTTGGGGCCCCATCCCCAAAGGAAGGGGTAATGAAATTATCCACAACTGTAGGCCTTTATTTATTGGAATAACTATCTCCCCTTTATTTTGAGCTACATAATATACTATAATAAAACTTGGAAAGTCTTTTATTCTGCTTCCACGCAATTATCTTTTTTAAAGGTGGACTCAAAAATATAAGGTCAAAGTCACTAAAAGATACAAAAACCTGTATTAGTCTTTGGTATATTGAGAACTAGGCTGCTCTGTTTATAACCAGGGCAGCTACTACTCGATTTAAAGTTTTGTCAGATGTATAGCATTAAAAGCGTGTGTGTGATGAGACACATTACGATTTTAATTGTGGTTAAAAACTTCAGACAAAGCACATAAAAATAAAATATTAACCTAGTGAGAAAAACTGTAAACACTTCTGGTTAATCCTAAAGTGTTTCTTAAAAAGAAATTGTAAAGCAATAAAAAAATTCCTAGAAATAATTTTAGTATAAGATGGTGTTAACAGGACAAGTTTTAAAGTTTCTAATGAAAGATATAACTAATTTGTTTTATTACATTATGTCTCACATCACCATTTAAGTCAACATAGCTTTTATAAAGATGGCAGACAGCGGGAAACAAAGAAAATAAAACAAAACAAAAGTTGATTTTAAATATTTAAATATTCCCCTCCAAAAAAAAAAATTCATCTTGCAAAATAGAACAATTTTTTTCTGCTCAATATATTTCCATCCTGGATACATTTCCATTTGCAATACTAGCAAAAGAAAGCAAATACAATTGCACCACCTATAATCAAAACTTTTTACTGTCACAAGAATGTTAAAACAATAGTATTTTACAAACACTATCAGTCTTAAAAGTGAAGTCTTAAAAATATACTCTCATCTTTTACATTCACTTTATTTATGAAATGACTGTAAGAAGTTTCCTTTCAAGTTGATTCTTAAAATTCACCCAAGGGTTGCAATTCATTTTCCAAATACAAAACTTTCAGGAGGAACACATTAAGTGCTTTGTCCACCCCTATCGGTTGTTTCTTAAAGCCAGACCCATGAACTACATCAATTTATCTCTAAGACTTGCTGAAAATGCAGATCAGAAGCCCTGAGGCCAGGCCTGGGAATATGCATTTAACCCTTCCTCCAAGGCTTCTGATGCGCACAGAAATCATAAACGCCATAGAATGGCAACTCCAGGAGCACAAGGCCTTATTAACCTTAACCTTCTGTCCTCTGCACTTGGCCCAGCAGCCGGCACAGAGCTGAGCTGAGCAAAGTGCGGTGGAAATGCATAACTGAGCCGCTGCCTGAATGAATGTCTGAGACACGCAGGGGCGCTTCTCAGCTCCGGGCTGCGCAAGGCGTGTCCCCCTTCCTTAAATTCCTGCAGCGCACACCATGCACCCAGACCTCGGAACTTGTGGGAAGCCAACGCCTTGCTGTGTATGCTTCCAAACTGAACTGCCATCCCAACTAGACAATAAATTCCTGAAGGATAAGGTTTGAATTTAGAGTTTTGTTTTTTGGGTTTGTTTGGTTTTGGTTTTGCCCATTAAACATTCACTATATAAATATTTATTGAGCACTTAATGCTAAATACCGTGTCTAGAATTGGACACATAGCAAAGAATAAAACAGGTGTATTCTCGGACCTCTGGGAACTTGGTAACTCCTGGAAGAGTGTTCAGGAGGGATGACCCCACTACCTAGGGAGCAATTTGGACATTTTGGTGAATGTTTTTGTCTCCTAGGATAGTTGTGTCAGAGAATTTACAAATTACACACATATTATTTTATTATATACCTTCCTTTTGTATTTCTTATGTATTATAATTACATCATTACAGATATTCTAAAATGATGTGTGTAGTTGGGAAAGTATTACCTATGAATTTCATTTAAGAGTACTAAATTAGGCATAACAAAAGATATATTACCAAAAGGGGGCATTGGGTCTCATATGGTTGAAAATCACTGCCCTGGTGAATATTCTAACATTGTTAACTTGAAGATTCCCTTAGCATAAGCAAAGTGATATTTACAAAGTATCTGATTAATAAAAAAGCATATAACAATGGAATAAGTAATATAATTTCACCAACAACCTCCTAATTCTACTGTAAACTTCCCTTTAGTTGATAAAAGTTTTCACACAGTTTTCAGACACATACATTAGTGGTCTGTGGTTAAATACTATGTCTACATGATAGTAGGTAACCAAAAAATTTAAAGGTATATCATCTATATTAAGATAGCTGATTAGCACCTACTCTATTACCCTGATTTAGCAGAATAATAGAATTCACTAGAATTTAACAGGGTAGTAGAATTCGCTAGAATGCTAAATCACAGGTACACTAACCAAATTTAGCTTCTTTATAAGAATTATGACTCTGCAAAATCTTTAAACGATTGTCCCGTTCTGACTTAATTGGTGATGAAATGTGCCTCATACAGCTCTTGTGTTTGCAAATTCAGGTACAGCAGGAGAAATCAGTCTTTAACATCAGGAGATACCCTATCAGTAAATGAAGAGGCAAAAATGACACCAAATAATAGTGAAGTGTCATCACATGACCCAGTATCGTTCCAACAAGCTTTTTATCACCATGCTGTGTGAAGACTATCACTATAGAAGGAATGGCCCTTCTCACCTAAGCCATCCCCCTCCAATCAAACCTTTTCATGAGCAGTAACCACCGGAATGCCTATAATTTGGCTTGCTAGAATGACTACAGATTTACAGAAAGAGTTTACAATAAACACAAATAATTTTAAATGCATTAAGTAGGAAATGCCTCCTTGGACTTAAACTAGATTGTAAATTTTACCAAAAATGTCAGAAAATATTTGTAAGTCTTATTTTTTCCTTTCTGCAAGAAAAGTGACATCCATATCACTACCCTCAGCACATGAACAGCTGTACATCACTGAAAACTTTTAAGAAATAGTAAATAGCTTTTACTAAACTAAGAGATCTTGAGTGTAAAATAAATTGTATAAAATGTGGGATTTTTAAAAACTATTATCTCAAGAGTTTTGATATCCTGGGCCACAACTAATTTAATATATGCTTTAATTAAACCATCCCTTTATATGTAATCAGTAAAAAACTGAAATAATGGATACAACATATTAAGACACAGGCCTAGAACAGTATGACATTTTAGGCCACAAACATGTCCATGTGTTAAATTCAGGGTTATTCCCTTTAAAAGTGTGATGTGGAACACAAGGCAAAACTCCTATATTATGCACAGCGGTATCTAAGCTGTGTCACTGTATGTCATACACAGATGCTCAGAATTCTGCAATACTGGATTGATTTTCAATTATTTTAATACCTCTACCTATTGCTATTATTTTTGGTCTGAGCTCCTATATACAACGGAGCAACCATGGAGACTGTGGAATACTTCAGAGCAATTTATTCCTTGTCAGAGTGGTACAGGGAACTGGAAACTTTGGGAAGTTTATAAACCACAATGAGTCCTATTTCAGCTCAGTCCACCATTCTGTCTGCTTCAGCCTCGGATTTCCAATCTCTTCCTTTCCTTCCTTCCCTTGGGAGGATAATGGGAAAAAGAGAGTTTATGTATTTCCATGTGAGTTTCCCAAAAAGAGAAAAAATAACAACAAAGGGGAAAAATGAGAGTCATAATCACCAGCCCCATTTCACTCTCAGCTTAGGTGGCCTTGACCCCAGAAGCAGGATCCCACTGCTTCAACTGGGATCCAGGAACAAAAGATGACCCATCAAGAAAGAGTAGATTGGGCTTCCCTGCCGGTGCAGGGTACTCGGGTTCGTGCTCCGGTCCGGGAGGATCCCACATGCCGCGGAGCAGCTGGGCCCGTGGGGCATGGCCACTGGGCCTGCGCGTCAGGAGCCTGTGCTCCGCAGCGAGAGAGGCCACGGCAGTGAGAGGCCCGCGTACCGCAAAAATAAAAAATAAAAAAGAAAGAGTAGATTCACAGGTCTTTGTATCCACACCAACCACAGAACCCTGGGGAAGGGCAAGAGTGTGCACAGGGCCATGACCGAGGCTGAACTTTGTGTTAGGGTGAGCTACTTCACAAAGTGGTACTCATTCCTTAAAAACACGTGTATTTCTGAAGGTTCAGAGGAAAAATATAAAAGGGCAGCCACCTTGTCCAGGTTTGAGCGAAAACATAGTTTTCACTGTCAGCCACTGAGGCTTCAAGCCCTGCATCCCCTCTTTCTTTAAGTTCACCTCCTGCCGCTTTCTTCCTCACTGCCTGTGACGGACATCTTACGGTTCTTAACTCTGGTTTCCTTCATACGTCAGCTTAAATCATTTCCTCAGGGAAGCATTCCCAACTCACCACACTGAGATGGCTCCCCTGTCATAAACCCTGCACTTGCTCTTTAATAACAGCTAGTACACCTGTGTTTATTCAAAGTTTAACTTTTCTGAGAGACTGCAAGTTCACGAAAGCAGGGACCACATCCATGTGTATCACCACTATATTTCCGATGCCTATTTCTTGCACAGAATGGGTGTTTATTAAAGTATCAGTTGAAAGAGTGAATTTCAGTACCAGCTGATGACAAATATTCTCTGCCACGGTACCCTGTAATAAACTCGGCAAACAACGAGCGATAGTGCCACAGACGATATGGATTAACCATAACATTACTCTAAAGACCAAAGTTCTTAACATCAGACCCTACAAATGCTCCACGTTCATCTCTCACCATATTTCTCTTGCTATCTACTATCTAATGACACCGTTCTTTCAGTTCTTTGCATGCATTGTGGATTCCTTTACCACTGCGGGTGTTTTAAGGGGCTATTTCCTTTGTTCAAAATGTAATCCCCACACCCATCTTGCGTCTGTCCTTCACAGTCCTTCTCTTGGTTGAATTTTGCATTTACTTCTCCAAGCTTTCAATTTTCCACCAGATTGTGTGCTCCATGAAACTGGGACAACATGTCCTTGTGGTCTCTGTTGTATCTGAATGCCTAGCACAGCGTAGGCACCTGGTAAATACTGTTGCATGATGGAATGAATGAACAAATGAATATATTCCACTGTGGCTAAATCATCCAACTGAAACTACCATCTCCTTATTAGTATTTATTGCATTATCGCCTTTGGGACTGGGAACTGTAAATTCTTCCATTTCTTATCAAGATGAAAGAAAGCCAACGTGCCACCTATTTCATAATTGTCCCCCTTTATCAAGTCAGAATTTTCCACAGATATACATGGGGTTTACCAATTCCTGATTTCTCCAAGAGTATGCCTCGCCTAGGGGAATGGTTTGTCTTTGCGTCCATGGCTTTGGCATTATAACCTTGAATTGTGGTCTGTCACTCTCCGTGGTCCTTGCTACTGGTTCTTAGCAGATATAAGCTAAATGACTACGCCTTTAAAAATGGGTCCTCAGGACTAGCTAAAGGTGGTTTTGTTTAAGAGCTGTGTCAGGCCAATGCATTCAAAAATATCCAAATACTCACGTTTTATGGGAGGCCTACTCTCTATCACACACCAGCCTCACTGTTACCTATTGCAGGGTAGATGATTGGAATTGGTGTTTTGGTTTCTTGCCTCAAAACGGTAATGCCTGACATCACCTCTCATCAGAAATATCTAAAATTGATTTCTTAAAATGGAATGAAAGTGACTTTATGGATTACACAATGGGAGGCTAGACAGTGAAGTAGACTCGGAACAAATAGATAAAAATTTACTTTGCTTAATCTCAGGAGCCCTCTGGGTGTGGGCCACTTGACAGTATGAGGCTCATCTGCTAGCATTTCTCTGTTTTTGCTGTTTGAAACCACAGGTCATCTTAAAGTAAATGTAATCAGTTGGTCTATCCAGTAGCCGTTTTGCTGATCTGGGCTCGGTTGTGACAGAGTATGTGGGAAGTTGACTTTGGTCACCAAACCCAAGCTATTCAAAACTGCTGATGTGCAGATGCAGGTTTACTTATAGGCATATGTCAGAGGCACACTGCGTGCTCTGGCTCCAAACAGAGGGGTTTCAGAGTTGTTGGCTCCCTAGCTTGCAATTTAAACCCTGGAACAAAAGTATTCTTCTGGGTCATGTGCGTGTAGTGTTTGCAAGCTTTAAGTTGTTTAAGCTGAGTTGCCCCACAAGGCAATTACTGGCACCATTTCACTATCTTTCTGCTCTTTTGATGTGGTATGTATTTTGTTTGAGGCATTTGCCTAATTTAGGAGGTACAGGGATTCTGTTAGGATTACCCCCTAGTCCTCCTAGGTTTGGGGAATGGGCAGTCTCTGTGCAAACCACAGATGCCACTGCATAAACTGAAACACTAGTAAACAAAATTGTACATCTAGAATAATGGAACCAGCATCTAGGAAGGAAAGTTGATGTCTGCAGATTATAGGACCTTACCCCTCCTTAAGTTATTACACTTTGCACCACTTCTCTGGTGAGACTTATAAATAAAAGTTTCGAATAACAACAACAAAAAAAACCAAAAAAAACACTCTGCTTTTAGATTCACATGTGAAAGGTATAAGAGCAACTCTGTGCCCTTACTGTCCAAACTTTGCAAAGATATTGTGGCCCAGGGAAAAAGGTTTTCAAAGTGTTAGCACACAACTCTTCACTTGGAAAAGAGTAAGGCAGGTGGATCTCAGAGCTGCATGAGTAGAAGTAGAACAAGGCCTGGAGAATGAGCTAACATGTCCGTAGCAACAGGTCAGTACCTGCTATTTCCCTTGCTTTTAAATTACATCGGGGTTGGGCCTTGGTGAAAATCTGAAGTCCTGTGGGCACTGGAGAAGGGACGCTTTTAAGCTTCATGACCAAGGAGGCTTCAAGGTAGAAGTGGACCATACTGATGCTCAAAAGTAGAGTTGCGTTCAAAGATCAATGAGGGCCATTCCTTACATATGAATAAAGACAATTATGTTTTAGTTTTTTTCTCTTTTCAATGAAACTTCATTTTTGAAAAGCAAAGTGTGGACAGACAGTCTTTTAAAACAAGTTATAAGAAATGAACCTGTTTTCTTGATGTATTTCAAAAGAATTCATTTTGCTTCATTGGATTTGTCCTAACATAAAAATTCAAGTCATTAATCTAACTTTTTGATACCCTAGTGATGAGCATCAATATGAATATGTTAAACAATTGTGCTTATTTAAATTTGGGGCATGCATATTTTTATTAATGTGCACTATTAATAATAATGGTCCCAAACATGCTAACTTGGCTTTTCTTTGCAAAGTGATTTAATCATTCTCACATTCTCAGTACCAGTGATATCATTCATTAATCTCATTTTTTTTTTTAAATTCATAACTTTTCAAAAAAGCCTTTGCCTCAAAATATCTAGTTGCTACTAATATGAATTCAGGAAGCATGGAGTTAAAGGAGTTGGCTTTTTTTTTCTTAAATCTGAACAATTGGAATCAGCAGTTTGCATTATTTTAAAAATGAATGCTTAGGATCAGCAATTTTCTTGTTTTTTTTTTTTTAAAGATCTTGAGGGTTTTTTTTATTTAAAGTGGAAAACTACATTAAGTGCAAGGCAGCCAACAAAGAAGCAGCCATAAAGCCTAAGTATTCCTAGAGTTATAAAATACGTCCATTGTGCCAATTCCACTGCTAACAATGAAGTTTTAAGCATTAATATGCCTTCATTGCAGTTTTAATGCCTTAATATTGACTCTATAGCTCTTTTGGGTAATTTTGCTTTCTCTGGTACTTGAAAGGTGATGATGTCAGCGTTCTTCACACTGATTCATATGCAGGTTGATGAAGCTGAGTTATTTATTGAGTTCCATTATATTTTCTATAAACATTAGTTCTCAATAAACAGAGACATTTAGCTGAGGGTTTATTTATTAAATAGGTACTGTACAGATGGTTTTGCCACACATGATGTGCTGCAGAGGATATTACTCAGGAATAATCAGCTGTGTTATAGCTTGGCTAAATTAATAAGATGATAATGATGAAATTGATGCTTTTGAGCTAGGCTTGGTAAATGGTTTTTGCATAAACAAACTGATAAATTTGAGAAGCAATTACTTGCTTGTCAAAGATAAAAACACAACAGGGCCCATTTATAGTTAGGTCCTATTTATTTTTAAAGATTGTACCAGATTTTATGTTTAATATGCTGCAATTAAAAAATAATACTTAAATGAAGAAGAATAAAAAAAAAGCCTAACTTTCTGAGTTCTCCTTCAAATCTGAAGAAGCAACGTTGCTTGATTAGACAGCAAGCAAACTTTTTTGTTGCATCTGAAGGGAAAATATATCTGACAAACAGCAGGGTAACATTCCACATAAATTTTTTAGTCATGTAGGCATGTTTCAGAAACAGCTGATTGACACTATTACTATTCATCCCGCTACTCCAATTCATCCCCTTCCCCAGACACACAAACACTCACTTAATAAGGGGCCCTACAAAAACTTTTTTATCTGGTTCCCAAATAGCAAAGGACATGTTTAACCTAGCACACAGTGTTCTATAAATGGTACAGAATTCATCCATTCTCTTCAACCGAAGTCTGTTTAATTGTTACTTGGAGCCTGAACATGAAAAATACATGCCTATTGATGAAATTTACAGATACAATTTTATTACATAACGCTAGCTTTTTGCACATAAAAGTCAGAACTGGCTTCCAAGATCAAGGAGACATTAGCTTCCCTCCCCAGCTTTAACCGAATTTTAAAAGATTCTTATTAAATCACACACTCAGGGGCCACCTATTAGTCCTGAACATGCTGTATATATTCCATTAGTATCAGTATGAGCTTTACATTAAATATACTGTTTATAGTTCTGTGTGTGCGTATGTATTTTTAACTATACAAGAAGAACAACAGCCTACAGATAATCTTTATATATTCTGCAGTATCTTATCAAAAGCTATTTCACACTAAATGACAGTTTTCATTTTTCTTCTCCTTTAAAGAGCTTATGATTACCAAAGATAAGTAGTAGCATATTTTTACTACTTGGGTATATTTAATGGTATCTGCAATGAACTATTTGTCATATAGAAAGAGAATTACATGCAAAAAAATTAAATACCTTAATTCTAAATATTGAGATTCAAAACTTTCGTAATTATATTTATTTTTTAAAAGTTAAGTAACGGGGAGGAGAGCAGCACTCTTCAAAAGTATAGCATGAAATCATCAACTGTGAGATGGAGTCAGATATCTGTCTCATTACAATAGTCACTTTCTTTGTCTTTTTCAAAGAGTACTTTGATGTCCTTCATTTAAAAATATGTTAACTTAAAATAAGTTAATGCTGTGACTGTTAAATGCAAGCCATGGTGTTAGAATGGGTATTGTGTATTTTATTGTTTGTGTGAAATAAATGAGTTACAGCAAAATGCTATGTATGTGCATGGTAGAAATTCTGTCCCTCTGGGCAGCTCAAAAATCAAGATTATTTGCCTTCTCAATTATTGCCAATAAGAACAAAAATATAATGATCACAAATAAATAAGAATAGGCAAAACTGTTTTAAAATACATAGCAGATTTCTATCACAGAAATTCATAATATATTGGTTTGATATCAGACTGCCTAATGCTTTGTTATAAAAGTTCAGTTGTGATTTTCTCCTCCTAGTTAATTGGAAACAACTGCTCCCCAGGACTAATTACAACTCCATCTAAAACAAAGGCAAGCACAAATACGTCTTAAGGGAACATGAAAACTTTGAAGGTGAGGCCCATACACTGAATTAGGGAATGCAATTGAAAACCATTCTCTGAGCTTTGCTTTCTAGAGACTGTTGCAATAAGCATTAAGGAAATAAATCCAATGAGTTTTTTAGTGATGATATCAAAAGGCATGAAAGCATAACATATTGAGATTCCTTAGTGAATCCCACATTGATCAGCTTACAAATCAATTACTGTTAATAGAAATTCTGTGTTGGGTCTGCAATATCATACGCTTTACTGAAAATAATTTTTGGTAAGTGCTTAGCAGAAATTTCTGTGCTTGAAACTGATTTGAATTATCCAACACAGCACTAATACACATGTGGACTCGGCACTAAGCTATAATCTTGGTAGGAATCTTGCCTTACATGTACCATTTAGCTCACAATTCAAGATATTTTAAATTACCTATAAAATTAAAGGATGAATGAGAACAATGGAACATCTGAGTTTCTTGTTCTGCTATTAAAGATTGTAATATCTGAATTGATTTCCCTTGGTTTCAAATGTATATGGTCCTATAGCACAAACCTGAGCATCTGGACTTCCCCTCGCCTTTGGTAAATACCCTGCAATGGGAATTCCTAATAAAACACAGCACAGTCCTACAACTAATACAAGTGTTATTTGGTTCTAATCCTAAAAGGATTTGTAAAGGTTGGCTATTTATTTCATTGATAGTCTAATGTTCAAAAAAAAAGAAGTGTAATGTTGAACTAAGGAAACATATCTCTGCAAATTACAACATGAAATTTGTCATATTTGTGAAGTTGTTTCTAGTCATTATTCAGGTGACAAAAATCTCTAGGGAACTAGTCAAGTCAAAGTTGATATACAGAGAAAGAGAAAGCATTCTACTACTCAGAAATCTTAAATAATTTTAGAACTTTAAAGTTTTATTCAGTCTATGTACATTTTTTTTCAGTCTATGTATATTTTTGTCAACATATACTAATTTATCGTCACCATTTGCTACATTTAATAGTCCTATTTTAAACATTAGTAACTTATTCAAATAAATAATCAAAACAAGAATCAAATTAAGCTCTTTTTTAGACAAGTTTTGACAGATATTTTCGGGTTTATAATTTTAAAATAGTACTTTTTTGAATTTTCACGATAAATTATATTTTGAAAAAAAGCAAAACACTTGGAAACATTTACCCAGTTCTAGTACATATAAGTAAAACAGTTCTAACGCTATATTTATTTGCAATATCAAAATATAGTCATGGTTTTCATATTTCTGAAATTCTCCCCTTTGTCTTAATTTTACTGGTTAGGTTAATCAAAACCACGTTCATTAAATTATTAATTCACATGAAATAAAGAACACTGGATTTAGCGGTAATGAGACTATGAACTCTAACGGAGAACACAGAAATTCCCCTTATAAACACACATTGAAGCAGGCTCCTCGGTTAGGAAGCTAAATTATGCCGATTACAAAGCAATTGTGTAAAATGGTTTGCATGGATTGGAACACTAAGCAACCATTTAAAATGCAAGTGGGAGAATTTCAAAGGCACCAAGTAGAACAGAATTATAAATTCTTGCCACTTTGCCTCTTAAAAATCTGTCTCTTTCATATTTACTCCTCACTTCTCTTCTAGATGTCAATATATGTCTCCTACAGGCTGAGAATGCATTCATTCAGTCATTCATTCACTGTTTCTTTATTTTATGTATTTACTGAGTACCTAATATGTGCCTTGCAGAGTACCCAGTGCTGGGGATGGTAAAATGAATCAAGTAAGGGTCCTATTCTCTAGAAGCTCAGAACAGTGGGGAAGATGGACAGCAGAGTGTAAGAGAAATGTATCCCATTGCAACTGAGTTAAATACACCATGGAAGAAAAACTCATTGACAGGTAGCCATAGAACCAGTATGCTCAGCGCTTTTATTGTACATGAAAACGGCTGTATCATAAATCCAGGGAGAAAACCAGGAACATGAAGAAGTCTAAGGTTGAACTGATAAAAGAAAGTAGTGGACACCCAAGCAGATGTTCTTTCATCTGAGAACATTCCCTGGAATCAGGAAGGAGAAAGTGGGACCAACAGTCCAGTTCTAAATTGCAAGGGGATATGGGAGTGGGAAGGGAAATAAGACAGTGATGATGGACACATGACTAAAATTCTTTTTGGTATTGAAAACCTGTAGATATTCCAGGAGTAGGTATTATTTTTCTACTTATATCCCCAAAGACTTCTTTATCTTAGGCAGGGGAGTTTTCCATCATCTGTTGTTGGAAAGGAAACTCTTGAAGGGCGGGGCAACAATGATTTCTCCCCTCCCCCAACTGATTCCTCTGCTTCTCTGCTGAGACTCCCAACAAGGGTGCCAACTAGTGCCAATTGTCATGATGTTTGAGATGTAGACACCTGTCTTCTAATAACTGGACTGAGACCACCAATTCATTTCACACAGGCCATCAAACAGACATCAACTAGTAATGGCCTATATTTACTACCAACCTGGGCTCCAGCCAAGGCCTTCTCCAAGGAACTGCTTTAGCATTCTTGATGACAAATAGCAAGTTCAACGGATGTTCACCCCCCTCCAATAAACGGCCCAGTGGCTGTAACAATAAGCGCCACTAAACAACCATGGTTCTCTCTCATTTTCTACGTTATCTCCATATTTAAACTTGGTAAAGTCAGCATCTCCTAAGCAAGTATTTTTAATACCTATTGAAGTGGAATGCAGATTAAGACTCATGTACAATTTTTTAAAATATGGAAATTAAATTTACATATTCATGTCCCACCATAAGATGAGGAGGTAAAGAGGGCCTGCTGTATGTTAAATTCCAAGAGGCGAAATAAACAGTATCAACATCAGGGATGCATGAATTCCATGTAAAGTATTTTATAACCATCTGCATATTGTAGTTTTCTAAAATAATCTTTAAAGTAACTTTAGAGTACTTAAGGAGAAGTAGATTCTTTGATTCCCATATATAATTCAGACCTTAAAGGGGATTTGTGTTTCTTTCTCAAATGTTAATCCAGTTTGTCAAAAATACAAAAGAAAAAGTGGTTTAGAGCAAATGAATGTATTCTAAGAAATTAAGAGATAAAGTCCTAAAGAAGTACAGGTTATAGCTTCAGCAATAAGAAATAGGGTTGAAGAAGTAAGTTAGGGTCAACTAAAGGATTTGTTGGGTTGCGGGTGTTTTAGGAATATCAGTCTAACAGTATAAAATATTCATGATGGAGAAAGATTGGAGGCAGGAAGGGCAGTTAGGAGATAGTGACAGTTGTCCAAGTCAAAGTTAGGAGGTGTTTTAGAGAGTTTGTTGGTTGAAAAGGAGAATTAGGAAAGAGATTGCAGATTTAGGAACAATTTAGATATGATTTGCTTGGCAGAGAAGGCAAAGGAGGAAAGAGGATAAAGTTGACCCTAAGATGTGCCTGGATGCCCTCAAGATGATGAGCTAGGAAGAAAAAAGTTAACAACAACAACAGCAAAAGCATCGGACGTATAGATGCCAAGTGGAAGGTAAGCTCAGTGGGAATAATAGGCATGTCAAAGTGCTGGAGAGACAGGCAAGCACAGCTATATTTCTACCTGCTTTGAGAGTCATAACAATGAAGATGACGTAATAATGAACGTAATAATGAAAGACATAATAATGAAGCACAGGAGGTAGATGGAAATGCGAGACTGCAGAGCTAGAAGAGATAGACAGAGATCCTTAGAAACACAACCCAGTTCCTGCCCTCAGAAGCACATTATCTAACCATGAAAAGAATTATGCATCTTCATGACAGCACCAAAAAGTAAGAGTTAACAAGAGGGATATGTTAGTAACACAAAAACATTTAAATATATATTCATTTATTCTCTATAATGTAATATCTCTAATTTTACTATCCTAGAATTTTTGGAATTCTGACTCATGAAAGCTAAAGCCTCTCAGATATCACTATGGAGCACTGACTCCCAAACAAAAATAGTCTTGTTCCCCAGGGAACATTAGGCAATATCTAGGGATGCTTGTGGTTGTCACAACTGAGAGGCGATACTGGCATCTAGTGAGTAGAGGCCAGGGATGCTTAACAAAACATTCTACAATGCACAGGACAGCCGCCCACAACAAAGAATTATGTGGTCCTAAACATTAATGCTAGCAAGGTTGAGAACCCCTGTTATAAAGTTACTTCGGCACTTTGCTTAATATTATCTAAGATACTTGACCAGGAGAGTTCACCAATGAGAAAAGCTAATATATTCACTTGACTTTTATTTGAGTGTTTAAGACAGTCATTCAAGATACAAAGAGGACACTAGAATTCTCTAGGGTAATTTCTATCATAAAGTAATATCCATGGCAATTTGGATAAGTACATAGTTTTAAGCACGCAGTTAAAATTTCAGGTATTTAAAATGTCCAACATTTTCTGTTGTAATTGTGTTTTCTAAGTTTCTATTTTCCAAAATTCCATTAACCAGTTCATTCTTCACAGTTCCAAGCTATTAAAATGTTAAGATAACTTAGTAGCTACAGACATTTACCTCAGCTGACTTCATTGCTAACTTTTCTCTTTAATATCATATAACCTCTCCAGCACTTAACTTCCGGAACGCCCTGACTACTTGTTTTGTTATGTATGTCCATGGGGCTCTGGGAACACTTATCCTGTTTTTATGCAGATTTCTTTTGGTGATGCTGCTGTCATTGTGTAAGAGTGCCTTCAACTCAGCCCTCTCAGAATGAAGCCGGTCACAGAATGACTTCACATCTGTGATTTATAGCTTACAAAACACGTCCATGACAGCATCTCCCTCTTCAGGACAGCCCCGTGATACCTCATTGTACCTCACAGCACGTGTCGGGAAGAGAAACACAAACAATGCATAGAATGGGAACCGTTCATTGACTAGCGCTGGGTGCCCAGCGTTGTACTAAGAACTTTGCTGCTTTGTACCATTTTACCTTAAAACAATCCAACCCTATTTTCTTGTTTTCAGATGAGAAAGCTTAACCAAGTCTGAGAGACCTGAAGTGACTTGCCCAAGATTACTTGGAGACAAGCCAGGAAACGAGAGGTATCTGATCCCATAGCCCTTTGGATCTAAACCACTTTGCTTTTTTCCTTCTCTAGAATGTGCCCAGCTCTGGATGGTGTACAATCAGGTTGCCAGCCCATGCACACAGAGAACAAGGAATCTGATACAGGACAGCAAAAGTTGAAGGACCTCATCCCGCTGACCCTTCTGATTCTTCTCCTCACCCAATTGCCTGAGAATTGGACCCCTGACACATGGCACTAATTTGCTGTATCATGTGTATTCCACAAAGTTTGGTTGTTAATTTCAGACTTCCATTACAGGTCTCCTCTTGCCATCATGGTATCTTAATCTCTGTACCATTTTACTAAAAATGATTCAAAACAAATGCAGTTAAAGCTCATTATAGGTAAAGAAAATTTTTTTAAGTTCACCAACTTATGCCATCCACACAACAGAAAATGAAAGCATTTTCTTGGTGTCTGTTTCCAAATGAAATCTCTTTCATATCACATGTACTGCTTTTGAGAATCTACAATGACATACAATCACATATGCCGGCATGCCATCCTACGAAAAATATCCGTTCAAAGAAATAAGGCCGGGGCTTTGTCATAGCATGGAATGCTTAGTAGATGATGACTAATAATATTGATAGAAATAACAATGCTCTAATAAATTTTTATTACCTTTCTTCTGGTTAAGAATATCACTTACACACACATGAACATGTGTGTGCATGTGTGTATATGGTGTGTGTCTACTTTTTATAGAGCTTCTAAATAAAATTGGAGAGTATCCAATCCAGGAAGCTCTAATGTCAATCTTTATTTTACAAGCTCCAAAATGTATATCACAAGAAATTGTCATTCACCATGACACTTCACATGTACTGCATTGTTTTAGTAGAAAAATCTAAAGTTTCATTATGTTAATGTTGAGCAATGAAAATAAAACATCATAAAAAAATAAGCACTTTTTGGTGATTGGCTATAGCAATTTTCTGTCAGCTTCAAGCACAATAAAAGCACATTGAATGGGAATGGAACAAATGCTAGGAACCCAGCAGCACCAAAACTGCTTTACTGGATCCCTAGAAATCTAGTATTAATAAGTGTCAGCCCCAATAAAATACAACTTACCCAATAAATTATGTAATAATGTAATTGTTTCAGAGAAGAATTTATAGAGTCTTCCTATATACAAATGCTGAAAGCAATCTATCCAAATAACATTTTCTCATTCGAAGTGATACAGTGACTTGTTTAAAATTTAATAACTAATTTAGGTCAAATTCAAAATAGAGGACTACTACAGAGCACATGCAACACAGAAGCTCATCGGTAACTTTGTTGATTTTTTTCTTTTGTAAGTAACACAAAAATAGACTTGATACACTAACAGGAGAACCATCTAGCACATGACCATCCTGCAGACAAAGAAAAAACTAGCCACATATACAATAGTGTTGTGAATAAGCTTACATTTTTTCTGTATCCAGACACATATTTATTGGGCAATTAACTGAAAATGTAGATTGGTATAAGAGGGAAGTGTAGATTTAGCTTAATATAAAATATCTTAATCTTAGAAAGTAAACTATTTCTTCTAATATGTCAAAACTTACATATTTAGAAGACTTTATTCATATTTTTTCCTATTTTTTATTTAAAGCTTATTTATTACAGCAATTCTATTTGAAATGAAGCAAATATGTGTCGTGTAGTGTGGTGTGCTAACCAAGATATAATAATTATAATAATTATATATAAAAATATATATAAATATTTATTGAATTATACTTAATACATTTATACCAAAATGCCCCAGAGTAGACCACTATATGAAGATGGATAAACAGCCTCCCCCTATAATGTTCTAAACTTCAAAATATACATCCATTCATTTAAAAATTACTTGAAAAGAAAGAAAGGACATGCAGACTAGGTATGAGTCAACAATTTTCTTTATTTTTTCAACAGATTATCCAGGTAATAAAATTTATAGAGCATTTTCTAGATGATTAAAAGATGTTTTAATCTACCTTTCCTGAGTCAAGTGAATATACTATTCTTGAATATCTTACCCTTTAATAAAAAATATCTTGAAATACTGGTAAATTTCATTAAATTTTGTCTATTTTATGTCAGAGTTTAGATTTTGCCCAAACCCTGACTTTTGAAACTGTGATTTTCCTTTACTATTCCACTTCTTTTATATCCCCAGAACAGAGACTGTCCAGTAACAGCAAAATCTGAAATGATTGCCCAGACTGGCTTTATAACACGTCTTTTTATATATCTGGTTTTTGTTCTGTTTTGCCTTTTGTTAATCGCTGTTGAGTATTTTGCTGAAGACTTACATGAATAAACCTCCACTTCTAGTTAGGGTTTATAGGCAATAGGGGTCTGTATTATATTCTACATGTTTTACAGCACACTGAATTGCAAGATAGCTATTTTTTCCCAATCTTCTGAGAGTATCTATGTTGTTACAAACTTCAATGCCTGAGTGTTCCTGATTGGTCCTCTTACATTCATTTTATAGAAATGGGTACTTTCCACTCTCCAAGAGGGCAAGCATCATCTAATGTATGACATATGACCTCTTCTCAAGGGTTCATATGATATGCAGGAAAAAAAAAAAAAGAGTGTACACCTTGCAAGAGTGCTAGAATTTCTTTTGGGTTTTGGGACCCCTGGACCTTTTTAGTCCCAATACCCCTGCTCCTCTGAGGGCAGAGGCAGTTCTGCGGCCACTACGCTGACATTGCCCACACCCTTGGCTGCACATCCTGCTTGAGTCCGAGCAGGTCTCTCTTTGTTCTGTTGTCTGTACAGACAACAGTCACCCGACTGTGTAGAAAAAGTGCTAGACTGGAGCTGTGAGCACATAAGTAAAATACTGTTGAACAGTGCCTAAGGAAATAGAAGACATTATTTTAAATTATCTCGATCATAATATCCACATGAAGATTTGGCAATATAGCGGCAAAAAAAAATCTCAAAACCAGTTATTCCTTTTAAATAAAAACAAAAATGAGAAACAGTAACTATTAGAAATCCCACCTGGTGCTTTTTCTGTGTTAATGATGCTTCTTAAATTGCATGTGGGTAAATGGTAATTTTGTCTCACACCATTAAAAACTAATGGAACCCTTGATGATAAGAAATGCCATAGCTAGCTTGTTGGAAAATGTTTAATTAATAAAGTAATAAAATTATTGTAAACTAGTGCAGTTTCAGGGAGAATTCATTGGGATATAAAACAGATAAAACATCCTAGATAGTTTGTATAGGAAATAAACATTACTACATAAAATACCATATAAAGTTAAAGGGGTTTGTGTCACATAGAATTAAAATTAGCTATTATACTAATAAAAAAACATCATTTTTTCAGGGAAAAAATGCTAGAGAACGTAGCCTATAAAAAGCTATTTTTAATCATCTACGAAAGTATCTAAATTACAAAACAAAAGGAAGGTTATTGTATTTTTCCATAAGTTGGAACTCAGAATTTAGGCATAATTATATGTATAATAAACTTAAAAATGATCAAACAACTGGTTAAAATGAAAACATGAAGTCATTCTCCTGCCTTTTAATTCCTTAGATTTAGGTTGATTCTTCAGATTATCTCCTACACTTTTCCCAGTGTGCTTAACATTTTTGTCAGACCGTGAAACTTGCTCAAGAATCCCAAATGAGGAAGATTCTAAAGTGTCTTTTTTTGTTCATTTAGGTGTAAGTCACTAAATAATGAAAATTCTAACCATCGGCCCAGTCTTTCGTTGACTCTGTAGTATAGCATTAATCCTTTTTAAATTCTTTAATCCTCTTTAGGATTTATATTACACTAAGACAAATACTACTGTTTATAAGGGACACAAATTTAATGTCCTCACAAACATTAGGAAAATTGGGGAATCTTCAGTCAAGAAAAAAAATCTCAATAAACTAAAGGACTTTACAGCTTAAATTGCCCGTTTCACGGTGATAGTGAAAGTTGCCTTAGTAATGGTTGTGGTCTCTAGTTTCTCAGTACTTGTAGAAATAATACTGATTTTTAGATCTCTCCTAATTCAAGTTTTCATGTATTCATTCACGCAAGCTCGGATGCATGCGTTCCTTCATTAATACCAAAAATATAACTGAGCAATTTCTGTGTTCCAAGTGTGGCTACAGGGAAGGCACAGCAGTAAACAAGACAGAGGTCACTACCCTCATGCAATCTATACTTCAGTCTTTACTTCCATTTTATTGTGAAATTAGATGAGTTTCTCCTTTTTTAGAGACCATCTCACAATCCTTCCAATTGCCTATGTTACATTTTTTGTTAATAAACTAATTATTTTTTAATTTTCACTTGACCTTTTATCCCTAGTTGTTTTTTTTTAAATTAAAACTTACTCTACTTATAATCTTGAGGAAGAAGAGGCCTCTTTTAGCAGATCTCTAAATTAAAAATTGTAAGGAAAAATTTGACTTCAATATATGAGGAACTTTTCATAATCAATAAATAAATGACAACATAACAGAAAAATTAGCAAAAAACTTTAACAATTTGTAAAAGAGAATACGGAAAAGAACAATAAACATAAGATAAACATCATTAAAAATAAAAGATAGGGCTTCCCTGGTGGCGCAGTGGTTGAGGGTCCGCCTGCCGATGCAGGGGATGCGGGTTCGTGCCCCGGTCCAGGAGGATCCCACATGCTGCGGAGCGGCTGGGCCCATGAGCCACGGCCACTGAGCCTGCGCGTCCGAAGCCTGTGCTCCACAACGGGAGAGGCCACAACAGTGAGAGGCCCGCGTACCGCAAAAAAATAAAAAATAAATAAAAGATACCCAAATTAGAGTAGCTATGAGGTTTTTTTGCTATCTCACAGAGAAAGAAAAAACAAAAGTTGATTATACCAAGATAGGTAATAACACGTGGATTAAAGTACTCTCATCCTTAGTTGGCAGTACAGCTTAAGGTGTTAACTTGAAAATACTTATGAAAATTAAAAATATATGTAACCTTTGACCCAATAGTTCCATTCAGAAATTTATCAAAATGAAAGAATGGAAAAAATACATAAATAAATGTATACAAGAATATCCAAAGCAACATTGTTAGTTGAAAATTTAGAGGAAAAAATTAATAAGGGACCGGGTGAATAAGTTATACATATATAAAATTAAAACATATTTAAAGACTATCTATATATCTGCCTGGAAAGATATCCATAACATTGGTAATTGAGAAAGGCAGTTTATGGAAAACCATGCATAATTTGATACCATTAAAAAATACATGTGTGTATATATCTGGAAGATACAACCTAAACTTTAACCATTGTTTCTAGTGATGGAATTATGGTAGATTATAAGGCACTCTTGATTTTCCATTTTATACATTTCTTTTTTGTTTCTCTATTGTTTGCAATGAGCATTTATTAAGCTTCTAAACAAAAAAATAAATATTTTCCCCTCTAAAAAATTTAAGTCATTCTACTCTCAAAAATGCAAAGATTAAATATAACTGTCTGGTTCCATTTTCAGGATGCCAAGGTCAATTGGTTAAATTCCTAAAAGTGAAGCTCTTTTCGGAATTTTTGGTGAGCTTGAAGTATTCCCATTGTCAAAACCTCTGAAAACTTTCATATTTCTAGGATCAAATATCATACCTGGGAAAGAAAGGAAATGTCTAACATTTATATCAACACATCTTCACATACTTTTCTGTAACAGGGGGAAAAGTATCCTTGAGAATTCAAAATATTGTTTCTTCAGACAGAACAAAAAGAAAGTTCATTTCAGAATTGCATTAGCATTGCATATTGTTCATCATTAGTCATAGAATATAGATGGAGGCCTGGGATTTTTTAATTTAGGCACCCAGCAGGGCTAAAGATACCACCGAATAACTTAAAGTCATTTGGGAATATTGTATATAGTGTATTTAAGAAACTTCAGCCTACTGGAAACTGTCATTCAGAAATTCTTGAATGCCTCCACGTGCATAAACCAGCTGTTCAGATTACCACAGGGCACATCCCAGCACCCTTAGTTCCAGGAATTCATGCTAGAAATTACTGAGAAGGTACCGTGACCGTTCACAAGACCCCTCTCTCCTCGTTACACCAAATTGAAGCACATCACCAAGCACAGGTGATGCTGTCTTCTTAATGTCTCTCTCATCTTCCCTCACAACCATCCACACCTATAATCTCAGCTCAAAGCAGAATTTCTCACGTAGCTTTCTGGCTTCATGGCCCCAGCCTTACGTCCTTCTAATGCATTCTCCTGACTGGTATTTCTAAAAGACTGATTGGATTACATGACTATCTTGCATAAAACCCTTCTGTGAATTCCCAGCACTCTCCTAAAATCCAGATCCCTAAAAGCAAGGCCTTTGAAGATGTGGACTCTGCCCACCCCCAGCCTTACCACTTACCAGCCGTTCCACATGCACCCTTAACTCCAGATGTATTACATGTTTGCTCTTCCTAGGATGCATTAGGCTTTTTCTTGCTTGCTCATGCCTCCATGCCTTTTCACATATTGTTCCTTCTGCCTGGCAGCCTTCCTTTCCTTCTCTGCCTGTCTCACTCGGCTTACTTACTCATCCTCCAAGCTCAGGTGTCACTTTCTCCAGAAAGCATTCTTTGAACTGCTTCACCAAGATTCAGGCTAAGTGTAGGATTCCTCTGGAATCCTACAGCCCATTATTCATGATGAAGGTAACCTGCCCTTATCATATGATATTCTAATAATATGTTCACTCCTCTATTTCTCTTATAAGCCTGAGATTCCCCGAAGACAGGAATGTGTGGCATAATTCTTGGAACATAGTAAACCCTCAAGAAATTTTTGCAGACTGATAGAATGAATGAGTGAATGATTGAGGAATGTATTATCTCACATCCAGGAAACCTACACGTAGCCAAATATTTTCACTGATAATGCAGAAATGAAAACCATTACTAACTTTCACTACCCATTAAATAAACCAAACTCCTGTGTGCTGTGATTGACCAAAGTCATTTTAAAAAGTGAAATCAGGGACTTCCCTGGTGGCACAGTGGTTAAGAATCCACCTGCCAATGTAGGGGACATGGGTTTGAGCCCTAGTCCGAGAAGATCCCACATGCCACAGAGCAATTAAGCCTGTGCACCACAACTACTGAGCCTGAGCTCTAGAGCCTGTGAGCCACAACTACTGAGCCCGCGTGCCACAACTACTGAAGCCCTCACACCTAGAGCCCGTGCTCCGCAACAAGAGAAGCCACCACAATGAGAAGTTCGCTCACTGCAAGGAAGAGTAGCCCCCGCTCGCAGCAACCAGACAAAGCCTGCACAGCAACGAAGACCCAACGCAGCCAAAAATAAATTAAATAATAAATAAATTTTAAAATGCTGTGAATCCAGAACACAATGATTAAAAAAATTATATTAAAAAAAGTGAAATCAAGTAAATATATTCTTTGGGATTTGCTGGTAGCGTTTGGCACCAAAACACCAGCAGTGTCCAGGTTAAACTCCAATTACATTAAGTGGTTTTGTTGTCTATCCTGATGTTCAGCTCTAAGTCCACATGTTGTTTAAGATAATGGTGCTTCTAGTGACAGTCATATAAAAATATGTCCTCAAAATAGGTTACTAGGCTGGAGGGAATCTCTTTCCTTGCAAAATGTCTGGATCTGTGTACGATCTGAATAGTAACAGCAGCTCTTTGGTGTGATGAAGTTAGTCAACACACCATATAGCTGTGGATTTGAAGGAAACGATGACAACAGGCAGATGGACAGACAAGCCTGGCCAAAAAATGTAAGAGTGGAGGAAACTCTTAAAGGCAAAGATCAATCAAGAGGCAGAGGAAGATAAAAGATGACGTGAAGAGCAGCTGCAGGATGGTAGAGACAGCTCTGCGCTAGGAGATTGTCTGTCTTGGCTCCAATCTGTAAAGTGGACACATCTCTTCTAAACTGGCAGCATCCAACGTGTGAGTGTGTGTGCGTGTTTGTGAAGATAAAGTAAGATAATTCTTTAACAGCTGTTTAAACACTGTAAGGTACAATATAAATATAGGAAAATATTATCATCAAATTATAATTTTCAAAGAGGTATGATTAGAAAAGATTGCTGATCACCTACAGAATTTTCCATTTACACCTTCACCTAAAAACATGCTAAAGGCTTTTCCATGCCAAAAAAAAAAATTTTTTTTGATCTCTATCTTTCACCAGCATCTAGCTATTTTTTGACTACCTTCTTTCTCCTCTACTTCAGAACCAAGTTCCTCAAGTGAATACTACAAAGTTACTTCTTATTTCCCACTGTATTGAGGCTTTGGATCTCAATACTCTGGCAGCCACCAGAGGATGCCTTTCAATCTTCCCCTTCTTCATTCCTCTGTGACTTCTGCCATTTGTTTACCACCTCCCTCTTCTTGACACCTTGTTTTCCTCCTACATCGTGGACCATTCCTTCTCAGTCTCCCTCGTGAGCTCTCTTCTTCTGCTTGTCCCTTAAGATTAGTCCCCTACCCCAACCACACACCACACACACACAACACACACCACACACAAACACACACACACAACACACACACACAAACACACACACACACACACACACACACACAAAGTCACCTGTGAAAAAAGACTTCTTGTCTCACTTTTCCTACTATTCTTGGGCAGATTACCTAAAGTGTTTGAACATACTAAGGGGAGAGTTACACTTCCTATAAAAATGTGTGTATGGATTAATAATAATAATAATGATGAGAGAAGTATAAAAACTGAAACTTTCTAAGAAGGTTTCAGCAAAAGAACTGTTGGGGAGAGAAAGGTGCAAAGGTGCTAAATTCCTATCTTGCATACCAAGAAATTAGTAGATAACGTTTAGAGTTGAAAAATGAGGAGTCTGTAGTATAAATTATTGAAGTATGGAGGTAAGCACCGGGGCGGGGAAAGTCAGCTAGAAGAGTTGGAAATGTTTCTCTGAGGAGTGAGAACTGCAGGAAGTCAGAAGTGTTTTGGGCAAAGGGCTGCTGTTTTTCATAATACCTCTTATGATACCATTTGGCACTTTAGACTTCATGCACATTTATATAAAAGGTGATAGGGATAACATTCCAAACCACCAGTTTCCTTATTTATAAAATCAGTATTTTGATGTAAAATTTGCCTAAATGAAAAAAGATAACTGGCACCATTCCAAAGCAGACCTCCACGAATGGAGTAATAAAACAGAAAAAAAAAAAAGCTCAAATGGCCGTTGAAGGAAGAGAGGAAGGGATAACTGCCGTCTGGAAAAACTAAGAATTAACCACACACCTCTTTTCTATTAAACACAAAACTGTATTATAATAAACAATTCCTAAGTCTTCATAACACCTCTGTTATAAGCAGCGCCTGTACTTGCCAATAGGAATCTCCCAGGTAAAATTCCTTCTGCCAATTCTTATTTCTGATGTTAAGTCTGTTCTAAGTCTATTAGATTCTTTTTTTAACTTTATTTTTTTAATTGAAGCATAGTTGATTTACGGTGCTGTGCCAATCTCTGCTGTATAGCAAAGTGACTCAGTTCTACACATGCAGCATGTCTTATTGGATTCTTGATTTAGATGGTGGGGTAATATCAGAGCCTTGTCTATTAGGTCACTTATTCTGGCAGATAACACATCCACTATATATCTCTTAACTCTACACACTTTAAGAAACTCCAAACATAAAATTTTTAATAATTTACCAAGGGTTTCATATTTATATGATATATATCTTTTGTGTAAAATATATTATAAAAGAAGTAAGCACAGAACTTTCTTCAGACTCGTATCTATTCCATGTTGTAGGATACATATTGTGAAGCCCCAGTGTGGCATCTTGTAAAAGCCTTTGGGGCTTTACAAGTGTTATTGGATTCCAGTCCCAATAATTGGTCTAATGTATCTTGTTTACAGACATTTCTGATCAAAAAACATAGAAGAACAAGACAGGAGCGGGGTAGCAAGGAAGGTGCATTCATTAGCAATCTCAAACTAAAAGGTAGTCATAATCCATAAACTATTGACCCAATAGACAGAAATTTCCCTTTATTTTAAATCAATTAACATTTATACATGAGCCATTAAAAAGCCATCATGCTTAAAAGCCATTACAGTGTATACCTATCACATTGATTACCATGTGGTCAGTTATTAATTAATGACATCATCACTCTCAAACCTCTTAAAGGCTTTAGTTCCTTAAAGAAACACACCACCCACCAGATCCAAGTACTCGACACCTGACACACTCTACAGCCTCCAGCAGAAAAGTATATACTTTCACAGATCCTCTGTCTGTCCTTCTAATGCATCCGTCAGCCCATACTGCATGGTGTGTCCTCCAAAATATCCCATCTTATTTTATAAGTAAGCCATATAAATCTCCAACGACACAATAGTTTTAACATTATTTATATGAGTGGCAGCAGCGTATTAACTTCTCAGTGCATACCCAACACGAAAAGTACTGTCATTTGCAATGTATGTACAATGACTGCCATCTAAAGCTAAAACACCTCTTTCATCCTGAACTCCCTCTGACTCTATTCCTAAAGTATCTAACAAAGCAGGACCTAAAACTACATGAAAACACAAACACGACAAGATCTATAATATCAAATGTGCCTTCTTTAATGCAATGCAAACCAAAACAATATTTTAAAGCATTTTTTTCTTTTTTATTATCATTTTTAAGAAGGTTGTCTCTTTAGCAGGCAAGGATGTTTTTAAAAATTTGAGAATAAAATGTTTAGTTCAACTCTCTGCATAGATTCGAGAGAACTAACATAAGACCCTAAATCATACTGTGAAACAGAATCACTGCAGTTTACTTAAATACCACAGTCTGTTAAAGGATAACACAGTGACACAATGATAAAAGTCTTATTAAGTGTACAATAGGGTTATAAAGTGAAAGCTACCCCAGGGAATCTGAAATCTATTAAAGAATGTTAACAACATCTTTCTTTCTAAATCAAATTAACCTCTGAAGAAGATAGATACACCACAAAATAACTAATTATTATTCAACCCATCTCGCATTACTCCTAATCATGGATAAGCTAGTTATTTGGTGTTCTCCACAAAACTGTTTAAATAATACAAAAATTTAATTAACATTTCTTCTTTTTACAATTGTGTATTGTGGTTTTAAAAAGCTTCCCAATAGAGTTTCATTAAATAAGCACGAGAATGAGACCAAACCACCTGAATTAAAATTCTACATTTTTCTACCGTCTTCTCCCCTGGGATCTTAGCAGATTATTAATTGTCCTCATTCAGAGTCACTGCAAAAAGAAGGCTGGACAAGTTCGAAGTAATGCAGGGACACATTAAGTGTGCAGTATTATCTCCTCATCTTACATTGTTACGGGCTCACTGCTCAGCCAGGAAGATGGAATAGAAAGCACCCTTGTAAGATGATATTATTATTATTTTCATCATCATCGTTACCATTATTTTGCCACAAATGAGCTCTCTCTCATTAGGTTAGAGACCATCCTGAAATAATGATTACAGCATGAGAAGACAGGGCAAGAAGTAGGTTAAATAAGGCCCCGCTGTCTGGGGCTTACAATAGAAATCAGGTGTATTTGCTTTTATGGAAGATACTGGTTCACGGAATAGTTTTTTGCGTAATTTTTTTTTTTAACCACAACCAAGATATGCTTATTTCTTCCATAAAGGAAAACATCTTTTTTTAATAAAATTGGCAGTGAGGTTATGTGTAAGGCAAATTGTGACTGAGCCAATAATCTGTCATTCGTACCATCCAGAATGTTCACATGAAGATATAAACAGAAAAAGAAGCCACTTCGTATGTAAAGAAAAAGGAAGAAGACGCTTCCTCAAGATCTCAGAAGCTCAGATTCACACTCGCCGGAGGGAAGAGTGAGGTGAGCAACAGAGAAGGTACGAAGGGAGAGAGGAAATACTAACAGCAAGGACAGACCCCACAAACGATTTCACAGCAGAGACCTTATTCTAAAGTCTAAACAAGCACTTTGGTAGGCCTAGTAACACTGCTCTCATTTTATTCATGATAGAAAATCACACTATGTGGTCCTGATGCAGGTTAAAAACAGGTTTTTCTTCAGAAAGAATAGTGCGACTTCTAACCTCAGGGCCATGAGACTATTATTAGGCTCAGAATGAGGTCATGGCAGATTCTTCCCTGTCTTTCCTTCCTACTGTCCCTTGAATTCCCTGGGTTTAAATGAATGTCCCTCGATTCAAGGGGAAATCCATGGCAATTGAAAGCTACCATTCAGTGCTCTGGGTACATCTCATGGCTTAGATAATTATAAAGAAGTTGAAGAACTTTAAAAGAATACATTTGCTGACCAGAAAAAAGGAAAACCACACGTATCTGTATATATTTATTAGCTATTTGGAACAGATCATTTTACTGGCAGTTACCTTAGATGTCACAGCCAGGCAGTCAGCTTCTGTAGGTCCAGAACCTACCACTACAGATCTTAGTTTACCTAAAAAAATTGCAGCTAGATCCAAGTTTATCTATAAAGAGTTATATGGAATCTCTTACTATTCTGAGGTCACAAGGGAAAAGGAAGCTCAAAGGAACAAAATGTATTAAGCATCCATCGTCAAGTGATATAGTAAGTGACTTGCACATTGGTCCCTCCCAACAGCTTCCCTGTTTTAGAGATGAGGATCATGAGGCCCAGGCAAACCCAGAGCTCATTAAGTGCTAAAGGCTGGATTGAACCCAGTCCTTGCTGACGCTGAAACTACTCTCTCTCCACTTCACTATCCTCCCTTAATTTCATTTGGTTGGGGATAAGCCTATACAGCACAGAGCCCAATGAAGAAATAACAAAGTAAGGGCTCCTATATTTACTGTTGTTGTTGCTGTTAATACTGAGTTAAAACATGGGTCCAAATTCTGACAGATGATTGTGAACCCTGGCCTGCTGCACACATACCATCTGGCATAAGACATCCTGGCATACAGCAGGTGTTTACTATTTATCGAGGTGTCTTGACAAATACATAAAACAACAGCCAGCCCAGGGGTAATGGATCACCTGTACATCATAGTTTTTCTCAATGGTAAAGAACTTTACTTTTCCACTAAGACTTTGATAGAGTTAAAACAAAAAAAAAGTCAAGATGAAATGGAAAGCAATTATTTATGCCTCTTCAAAAACCCCAAACCTGTAATTTAAAAACAACAAAAATGGCAAAATTAAACTTGATAGAAGCATGAATTTTCATGTACACAAACACACCATATAGCCATGTGCGCTTTAAGGGAAATGTTCCCTGTCTTATGAAAGTGAGGCAACTTGTTATGATTTGTGCACACTTCCATGAAATACCAAAGAGGGAAAAAAACCCTCCTGTCACTTGTCAGCTAGTTCAGTCACTGCTGCTGTAGAGGTACCATAACATATGCACGTCCCCTTCTGAAAATGTATCAAAAGGGGCTTTGGTAAACTCCTGTATAAGCATATCATATGTGCTAAAGCCAAAATGACTTAAATTCTATTCCCTGATGGATCGGCACATCAGATGCATAACCGATTAGCGACAACTGACACAGAAACAGAGAAAATGTTCACTGTTAGGACGAACACATGATTCATGCAGCAGTGCAATCAGGATGGCATACTATACTTTTTGTATGTACAGAAAGTACATTCCTATCCTGGGAGAAGATTCTAGTCAAAGAACTTTGCCTTTTAAGTACTTAACCCTCAAACTTACTTGGAAATATTTCTTTAAAAATTCTTATCAATTTAATGTGTTTATCATTAAAAACTTGAAAGCAGCAAAAATGTTCCACTCTTCAGTTAAAAATAATTGATTCACAAATATTTCTCAAATGCCTACTCTGTGGAGTGTGTTCTTCACTAAAGCGTAAGTGACAGGGGAAAAAAACATGCTAGTAAGCATAAAGAAGCTGAAACGTAAGTTGATCAGATTATGTACATTACTCAAATATTGAACAATTCTGAAAGATCTCAAAGGATAGGAACAGTTCTGCAAGGATGAGTCGTGACTTAGAACAAGATAAAATTCAAGTGTCAAAGAAAAAGATAATATTCATGCTATATGTGAAAGACAAATCTACCAAGCACTGAATTCTTCAGTTTAATTTTTATTTGTCCTTCAGGAAAGTTACCACGAGTATTTCACTACCATACGGAAAACATGTTATATCATTAAGAATAATAAATTATTTAACCCAAGCATGAGACAGACTTAAAAGGAAACTATTTTCTTCTTTCAGAAAAGGTAAAACTATATTAAATGAGTAATTTCCACAAGTTCTCACATTGGCAAAAATTGCATGTGCCCTTGGCCATAAATTTTATTTGATTTTGTAAAATATTTTTTTACTTTTGAGGAAGTTTTTCTTTCCCTGCATGTAGACGATTCATTTTGAGATGTCTTTCTTTTCATACCTCTCAATGAGATTTCAGTACGTATTAAGAAAGTCGTGTCTAAGGTTTCTGATAAAACGAAAAGACAACACTATATGATGCCCCACACACACATTTCTTACTCTGAAGTTTGTTTTATTTCATTTCTCTTCCCCTAAAAGCTTACCTCTCGACCTCTACCTACCCAGATCCCAAAATTCTGCTGGTTTCAAGCTCCTTGGAAAGAAGGCCTCCCTCTGCTATTTTCTCTGCTCCTTCAAATCGCACTAAAGAGGTGGATGAAAGAGCATCTTAAATCAGTCCGCCTAAAACAAGTGCCTACTTGGCCCCATCCTAAATGCTGCGACAACTGCCAGCCTCCAAGAGACATGAAATATTGTTGGGAGGGTGCGAGGCCATTCCTGCCGCATCTTATCTGAGCAATACGAAGCCAACAGCAGAGTATGCGAAGGTACTAACTTCATTTAACTACGGGACTTGGTGGTAGACCAGAATCCCTTCCTACTTCCACAAGTATTCAATAAACTCTTTTTGTTCCTTTCCCTTTTTTTCCTCTCCCGCTTCAGGTAGTTCTTACACACACACACACACACACACACACACACACACACACACACACACACACACACACAAAGTTGCTGCCTATGCACCATCTCTGTGAGGTGGTGACGCGCCTGTCCCGCCCGAGGCTGCTCTGCCCCCCACACTTTGCTGCCTGGGCGCCTCCATCCTTGGAGAGCTCTGCACCTCCTCGCTTCCGGCCCCCATGCCAATACCATATTCTGACTTCTGTGCGGAAGCCAGCCACTCCAGAAGGCTATGTATTTAAAGTTTTCCATACCAGAAGAACTGCACATAGATGAAGATGCTTTTCATCAACCCTGCAAGAAACAAACACCAAAACAAAACCCTGGAGCAATTGCATCGCTTTCTTAAAGTGAGAACCAAGAAAGCCAAAATTCTAGGTCTTCATAGGGTCCATTCCTTGAGTTTTTCTTTTACAAGAAGTTGCTTTTGCGTTTTTCTTTTTACAAAAGGAAGAATAAAATCATGTAGATTTTATACAAATGTTTGGGGTTTTTTTTTTTAACTTTCTTAGGGCTACTTTTTATCTCTCTAGCCATTGGCACTAATGTCCTTGGTATTTTTCTCCTAGCTCTCTTGCCTGATGTGTTTTTAGCATGTTTTCATACCCTCTTCTCAGTACTGTAACACATAATAAAGGTTTCCAATCCCTGCCTACATTATTTGCCAGGGATGGTTTACAGAAAACATAGCCAACCTATGTGGAATGTAACATCTGAGGAATATTTCAAACTTATCAGAAAGTAGCTCACAGGAGAGACTAATTTTTTTCAACTAAATCAGCCCACATGCCTGTTAACTGTTTACCAGAATGTTACCTCCTTATATGAGCTGGCTGCCTTTTGCACCAGTTCCTGATGTTAGTGGGGGTGATAAAGAAACTGCAAAATATAAAGGAACAATATTACAAGCCAACCTGTTGATATTTTGAACAAGAAATCTCCTTATACGGCACTAAGTTAAGCACTATAATATAACATTTCGGCAATGGTCTAATGGTCTAATGGTCAGGGCCTAAGGAAGGCCCTGAAAGCTTAAATTCTGGTCCATTCACTTCTGATCATTTTTATGATCCAAAGTAGTTCTCTGTCTAATATAAAACCTATCTCCAACCACCTACTAGTTACAAAAGCCATTAAATTCTTGAAGACTGAAGGTGGAAAAATAAATTGTGTGTGTTTTAGACCCCGAATGATCTTCCTATAGCAATTTTAGAATAAACTATGAAGAATTCTGCAATTTTAATCTCCTCAGTAGCTTCCCATTACTAAACAAGCACAGCGCCACGGTACAAATGTAGACGTTACATGTCATCTTGATCTGCTGCTTTTTTCTTTCATTAAAGCTTTAATGCAGCAATTATGGCTACGTTGCCCTATAAAAAAAGGAAAAGGCAGTTTACTTTAAAAAGTGAAATTGCATAGCCTACTATTTAATTATACACAAATGTAAATGGCCTATTTTTCCATAACTGGTTATTACAGCACTGTTTTACTTTCTGAGTTTTCACAATCTCTAAAACCTACAAAGCTTCTTGCTATATAATTGTTTTGTTACATTATTGTTTTCATCTTATTTTTTCTTTTAATGTGAGTGCAGCGGGATAAATCTTGGTTTTAAGCCAGCCACTACTTCATCTACTTAAGCTTTTATAGAGGAAGATTGCTGTAATTATCAGAATACCCGCTTATTTCTGAAGTATTATCCTGGCAACCTGCTGCCATTTACAACCAATTAACAAGCTTTGCCATTAGTTGCATAAGGGGTATCGCAGAGTAAACCCATTGTGTGCTAATTTTCTATTTTAGATAATCAGTTTGGCCATCCAGAATGGAAAGAAGAAGAAATGAAAAGGTTTGACACTCAGTGGTAGACATGTAAAAATTACTGCGTGCCCCCTAGAGACAAAGGTATCCTGCAACTCAATGATTGCTTTGTTGCCGTCACTATTGGTTCTTAAGTATTTCCCTTTGTCTCTTCTGCAAGAAAAAAAAAGCGGGGATTCAGCAAAGTAATCATGTCCTGTCACGCGCTCTCCGTCGTTTAAAGCTGACTAGCTTCTCTTGCTATCCTGTCCATAATTTGACCAAATTGTACAAGTGTTAAACACCAAAATAAAAAGATAGAAATAAATTGAGCACGAGTTCTTTTGGGTTGTTTTTTTTTTAAACAACGCCTTTCAACCTCTTTTCCCCTTCCCTCCCCCCCAACTTGCTATTAGAGTGAATTAATGCATGGGCTTCTCCAACTGGGCTGCCTTAAGATTAGCCTGCAAGCAGAGTTTAGTTAAAGTGGTATGTTGTCATCTTATTGCTCTGTTTAAACTGTCTTTGATATTAATATGTCCCCCAAAGTTTGGTCTAAAACAAGGAAAGAAGCTGCAGTTCTGCTTTGCTGTTGAAGTTCAAGATTCACCCTGAGAGAGTAAATGTCATCACCAGCCTGAGAATGTCAGCCTCAGGCTACAGGAGAACTCCCGGGCTTGTGTTCAGAAAGAATCTATCCCCTTGAGTCTTGGGCAATACTAAGGATTACTTCATCCCACTTCTCTCTGCTTCTATCTGAAAAGTTCTCCTAGCCAAAAACTGCCTCGCCTCTCCCATTCCCAGATGATTCCTAATCAAATGTAACTGTTCTCTGTGAGGGAAAACACAGACTGGCATTTTTAAAGCACCAGTATTGACTAGTACTCATACTTGGCATTTGTAAAGCTCTTTGGCCACAGAGCTTCTGAAACTCCCATTCCAACCTGCACTTAAGAATCATAGTCTTCGGCACTTCCAACCTGGGTTAGTAGGTTTCTCTATTTGCAGTCAAACTGGTCCTTAGATCAGATCAACATCCTCCTTGTTTTGTAAATTCTCAAGGAACTAGTATACGAGAGCAGAGTTGTAAAGTAACCATCTCTAAGGACCTGCTTTACCCTGGACTAATTAACTGCCTTACACACACACACACACATAAATTCACAAGGAGACACCCACTATCCCATGCATCAAGTTGAAACTCCCGATAATTTCCTTCTGTCCAATAGTTTGGTCACAGATGCAGGTAATGAATGTGTCTACAGGCAGAGCCATATTATCAGGGCACACGACACCCATAACAGACTTTTCTATCTTTATAACCAAATTCACAACTCGTTATGGCATTATATTTGAACAGATCTTTCCAGCAAGTGAAGACATTATTATGCTTCTCACCAATATGGTTTATTGAAATCAGGAGGAGACATTCTTTTCAAGGTTTGTTATATTATTATACTATTGTAAAATTCTTATGAAGAAAATACTAGCTAACTTTCCACTTTCTCAGCACAAGGACCTAAATGCTCATGTTTTGTGCACAGAACTACCCAATGTCTCTCTCTCTCTCACACACACACACACACACACACACACACACAGTCACTTAAAAGCTTGGAGAGGGAGAGAAGAGCCAAGAAAAAACGATGGAAGTTCTTTTGTTATTCCTACCTTGTGACTATTCAAGGTGGCTATGTTGCTGAGACCAATAATGTAACTCATTGTTATTTCAACAGAATTTAATAGTTATTAAATTAGCTATTTTAACTGTATTTGTTTCCTAGTAAAGAAATCACTGATGTCAAAGTTTAGCAAGTTGAATTTTAACCTTGCTCGATCTGTTGGATCTATAGTGAAGGAGGAAAGAAAACAACCCTAAAAAACCTATTGGGAGATGCTACAGTAATTAATAGGGTCGACAGGTTAGCACAAGGAGCCTTCCTGAAGTCTTGCTCCCACAGCTAGAAGGAGGGCCACAGCTACACCATTTTTGCATCTGAGAGACATTTATTTCTTCTTCTTTTGTGTGCTCTATCATCTCAGAAGTTCCAGAGCCATAAATATGGGGTTTTCCCCACCAAATATTTAATCTCAGTGATTGCGAGTGCAAGTCTTTCCACCATTTTCCTAGCTTTGTGATCTTGGTTAAGTTACCCCTCTGTGCTCAGTTTTCTCAGTTTTTCTCATTGGTAAAATGTGAGAGTAACCACCTCATAGAATTGTTGTAATAATTAAGTATAATAAGGCATGTGAAGTGCTTAGCATAATGCAAAGCGCATAGTAATACAAATGTAACCTTTTGTTCTACCATTTTATTTGTATATTAGTGATGATACTAATCACTATGGGGCTACTAAGATCAGAGCAGGATCCAAGTAAAAGACTCTGGGAGAAGCCAGAGAGGAAGAATTGACAACTATTTCACCATTTCCTCCTAAGGGTAATACCTATGGCTTTGATTTTTTTTGTTGAACAGGTAAGCCTTAGGCTAAAAAGACTGCAGCCACAGAGAGCTAATCTCAGACATAACATACCAGTAAGCACATGTATAGTATTTTATAATCATCTGTTAATTTTCCAAAAACTCCACTAAAATAAATGAAATAAATAGCAGTATGTGGCTATTACCAGTCAATATTTGGCATTTTAAAAATATACCATAGCCTAAAATCAGCTAGAGTTTATCTTATAATGAGATTTTATTTGCAAAATTAGCACCATTAGACTTAATGGAAAGTGTTTCCCATAAAGAGAGGAGGTTTAGCTTTTTGCTTGTAAACTCCACGACAGCAAACCTCTGTCTGTTTTGCTCACTGTTGCATCTCCAGGACTCAGCCAGTGTTTTACACAATAATTATTTATTGGATGGATAAATGCATGGTTTCATTCTCTGTTGATGGTATTTCTAGCAAACATTGGTCTTTAATGAAAGATTACGTCAATAAGTGTTAATCATCTAGTGCTGTATTAAATCATGCAGTTAAAATACAAAGAAATTGAGATGGAAGAATTTTGTATCAAAAGGCTTTATCACATAGTTTTAGGGCCTCTTTAAAGTCCATGTGGTAAGGTTGCTAAGTTCAAAAACAATATTGAGCTTTGCTGAAAACTGCAGCAGCATTCTCAGCCTGCAATTGTTTCATAAACAGAAAATTTAAACTTTCCATTTCATGAAGAATGCAGCAAGGCTGAACAAACACTCATCAAAACCCAAAAGCCTATTAAAATCCCAAATTTGCTTCTTTCAAGGAACGCTTTAAGGTTTTGTGCAATTATTAGGCTAGCCCTTGTTGATCTAATAATCTATCATAAAAGTTAGAAAAGAAAAAGTCACATCTGCATCACAGTTTAAAATTATTAGACAAAGGAGAACTTAAAGTTGAATATGAGTCAATTTCTAGAATAAGTTGACAGTTTTTAATTTCAGAATGGAACCAGAACATACCTTACAGCTTGAAAATCTCTAAGACACATTTCCATTGCTGTCAAAGGTGAAATTGATTCCACCTCTCTACAGGCTCATCAAAGTTTTCCAAATAGCAGGCTTCAGCTGTTGAATGTTATGTTTCGATTATAATTCAGATGACTTTTCTAGTGTGTTTTTTAATTGGCAGGAGCTCAAGAAACATTTGTATATCACAAAGAGTTTCCTTTTACATTAATGAAAATGAGCAAAACTTTCTATCAGTTTGAAGTTTCTATTTTTCTACATGATGTTAAGCTAAATAATATTGGATCTAGCCATGAAAAACTTTCAGAATAAAAGTACTGCAGTTCAGATTAAAGCCTGTAAAATCCAGTCCTATAAAACGTATCTTGTGAGATATCTGTTAGCTCTTAAAGGAAAGCAAGTAAAGACAGTTTTAACACATTTGTGTTTCTAGCCCAATAATTAAGAATACATTTTAATTGTCATTGTTTTTCAATGTTAAGTTAAAACATATTTTAAGGGAATGTTAGTACACATAAGGATGTAAGTCGTCTGAATTCTTCTTGTATTACTGTATAGAATCACAAGAAGTTCTCAATTCAACTTAAATATCACCATTACAGATTTCAACTATGGCACAAAAATATCAAGTTAATTCTGTCATTATGACCAAACTTTTCATTGTCTTCATAACTTATATCATTCTAAATTGTTGACTGTCAAATTCAATAAATTTGAAAAAGGTATAGAAGATACAAAAGGCTTTCTAAATATCTACACATCCTTCTACTCTAGAGTATAATCATTTCAAAAACGTGTATTTAATTTCCTTTTGGTTCTTTTAGTTTATGGCCGAGAGATTTTCATGTTGCTACCACACACATCCACCCCTCTTCATCACTTTTTAACAACTTTCCTCAAAAGCAATTTAGAACAGTCACATATGTACAAGACTGTGTTTTCAAGATATTTGTGAAAGGAGCCTAAATCAGAACCAAAAAAATAAATAAAAGTGCATGCAGACTCTTTGGAACATGCTTTACCATGTCACCACTTTTGAAAGGGAAAGGAATAAAGGTCAGGAAAAGCGGCTGCTCAGCACAGCAATATGGAAAGGAAGAGAAGTGTTGCTTATAATGACATAAAAACCATCACGCAGATGAAGTGTTCTGGGGTTAGAGAAGGGTAACTATCTGAAATGGCTGCTGAATGTGGTGTCAGGGTAGAAGCAGACAGGTTTCTTCCTGATTCTCTGATACATTAATAGCAGCCCAAGCTGTCCCATTCAGGCAGCGGCTCCCTCACTCCCACGCTAAGGAGAGGAGCTGGCAGGCTAGATGCCGTACCCTAATCCAGAGGCAGCGCTCCCACATCTGCTCTGGATTATCTTCTCACTGAGCCCAGCCAACAGCCCCACACCCAGTCCTGACTGCAGACCCTCTTGTTATCAACTTTACTGGAGGACAGAGAGGAAGAGAAGGAATGACAACTCTAGTACGACTTAAAGCCTGAGAATCTAGAGGCTACTCCTGTTACTGGGGCAATATTCAAGTATAAGGGAGCTCTCAGGCTTGGGTTCAAAGCCTAGCTTGGCCACTTTCTAGCTGTGTGACCTTAAGAAAGTTACATAATTTCTGGACTTCAATTCCATGCCCTGTAAAGTGCAGCTGGTGGTAACACTTCCCTGGTAAACTTGTTTTGAGAATGAAAGGAGTGCCGAGACTCTATGTGAAGGGCTTGGCACAAGGCCTAGCACATAATTGGTTCTCTATAAATATCAACTATTATTATCATTATTGTAATATGAGCAATGTCTACCCCCTGACCATCGGCACCATCCCACCTTTCTTCCTGATGTTGACCTGAAACACCAGAGACGGGCAAAATAAGTTTGTGACTCTGGATGCAGACAAACATGTAGATGGCTCTAGAGAGTCAAGCAGAACCTTAATTATTGAGCCACTGCCAGTTTGGGAACCCACTGGTCTTGCATAGTGGACTAAGCATGATGTTGGAAGGAGCCCCAGCCGCACCTTGGATGTTAGTGCAGTAAAGTCGCAAGGGAGACGGTCACACCTGGCTTGGAATTCCTTCTCTCCCATTTACCAGCTATGGAGATCTACCTTGGGCCAATTCAAGAATCTTTGTAAGCATCAGTTCCTTATCTTTAAAATGGATTAATAATAACCTGATTGCAGAGTTGTATGAAATTAGAAAGTTACAGACAGAGATATGGTTTATTACCTGGAGCACAGAAAGCACTCAATATGTAGTAGTGTAGTTAAAAGAACAGGAAAAAGCTAAATTGTGGACGCAGGGTAATTGTGGTAGACCTCGAATAATGGTTCTCCAGAGATGCGCATGCTCTAGTCCCTGGAACCTGTGACGATATTGTTAACATTGCACAGCAAAAGGGACTTTGCAGATGTATTTAGAGTTAAAAAATTTTTAATAGGGGAATTATCCTGGATTATCTAGGTAAACTAGTCTAATCGCATCAGCCTTTAAAACAGAGAAACTTCCCCAGCTGGAGGCAGAAGAGTGATGAGATGAAACGGAAGTCAAAGAGATTCCAAACTTGAGAAAGATTGGACTCACCGTTGCAGGCTCTGCGAAGTAGGGGTCCACATGCAAGGAAAAGGCAGGCCTCTAAGAGCTAAGGGCAGTCCTCAGCTGACAGCCAGCAAGGAGATGAGAACTTGAGCCTTAAAGCTGCAAGGAACTGGAATCAGCCAACACCTGAAGGAGTTTGGAAGCCAAGTCTTCCCAGAGGCTCCAGTAAGAATCAGCTGGTTGACATCTTGATTCCAGCCTTGTAAAACTGGGAGCGTAGAAACCAGCCAGGTCAACCAAGAATTCCCACCTGTAGCAATGTGAGATAATAAATGTGTGTCATTTTAGGTGCAAAGTTTGTTCGTGGTAATTTGTTATAGTAGTAATAAAAATATAATACAGGAATTATTATTATAAATGGGTTTCACTACTAGATTGCGATATTCTCAGTTGGAATAGGAGCTACTGGAAGACAGGGATGCTATCAAATAATAATAGCGAATGTTTCTGATCATTTACTTCACAGGGCACAATTCCAAGTGCTTTACATATATTATCTCCTTTTATCTTCACAAACTCATTAAGTAGGTACTGTTACACTTGCTATTTTACAAGTATAGAGATAAAGAAAGGAAAGCACCGGAAGGTTAAAGACTCGGCAATTATCACAGAGCTTACACATAGTGGAACCAGGATTAAAATTCAGGCAGTGATTCCAGAGCACATGCTGTTCACCGTGGTACTATGCTTCCATCAGCACAGTACAGGGTTGACATATGATCTACACTAGATCTTTTGCTGAATAGTTGAACAAATGAATAAATGAATACAAAGAAATAGTTTACAGCTCTAAATAGTTAATAGTTCTTGCTATTAATAATAACCATTAATAATTAGTTCTTGCTAATAATGATCCGAATTATTTCTAGAACCTAAAGATTAAGCTATCCAAGGCAATTATTATTAAATCATTTTACTAGTCAGTTAAGCTAGGCTATGCTTCGGTAACAAATAAACCCATAATCTTAGTGGCTCAGCACTACTTATTTCTCATGTGTGCAAAGCCTGTTCTGAGTTCAGGCAACATTCGAGGGCAACTGTCTCCCACGCAGTAATTTGGAGAATCTAGGCTACTTTGATTTTGTGGCTCTGTCTTCTCAATACGAGGTCCTATAAGTTGCTGAGGCAGAAGAGCACCTGGAGACATTCTACCCCTTCTTCCAGGCTTCAGCCTAAAGGTAACAGCACTTGTACTCACAGCCTATTGGCCAGAACTATTCTTGTGTAACGCCCAATTGCAAGCCAAGCCTTGCAGTCTTCCATGTGCCAGAGAGGAGAGAAGAATCAGATACTGATGGGCACTAGTAATATCAATCAAAATCACTAAATCCCACTCAATACAAAAGAAATAGAATGAGTTATTAAAAAGTAATAGCTCTATCTTCCTATATCAAGTGTCTCAAGAACTCCTGTTTCAGCCCAGTCTATTTCACATCCTGCCTTCCAATCTGCCCTTCAAAGCCTTCATGACAAAAGTTCCCCATCTTCACGTTGCAAGGCTTCCTTAGACTGCACATGGCCAACAGCAGGATATCAGTTTACATAGTCTCCCTGCCCTCTGAAGCTCTGAGGAGCTTAAACAGTAACTCTCAGATCACGATGTCTCTATGCTGTCCCAAAACTGAAGGACCTTCGCAATTCATGGTCAACTGACATTAATCAAATATTTATCCATCCTCAGGAGCCAAGAAAGTGCAACTATCAGAGAGGACACACTAAGATTTGATTTGATTTTCATTTTCTATTAAAACTCACCCTGATTATTATCTCAAAGTTATAGAAAGTTCCTCATCCTGCTCAAATGAGAACTTTATAAGAATCTCGTTTAGACTCATACTTCTTTCCCTAGGTTAATTAGTAAGGGCCTTGTTTTGAATTAATGAATGTATAAGAGAAAGCAAGAAAAGGTCCCTAAAATATAGGAAGCTCTCTAAGTTAATGTACCTGGCCACATAGTCTTGCTATCAGCATTCAATATGTGTAACATCACAAACCAGAAAAATGCGGCTTAAACCATGGAGATATTAGTGTTCACCTTGGAGAGACTGACCATCTCTCTCATTTTCATGGAAATGTGCAAAATAATATAATTTTACATTTTTGGAAAATTGTAAAACTAAATTTTGCCCCCTGCCTTGAGAATGCTCTGAGGATTCCCAGTGAGTCTCCTCCTGAAATTCCTGTTTTCAGTAGGTGTCCTCTGTGGCCCTAAAACCACAGTTGAACAAGCAGCCAGGTGATACTGTATCAACCAGCCCTGCTCAAAGTGATTTAGCTGCAAAGTATTTGTTTTCAGTCTACAATGAAATAAGGAACTCGACCGTAGATCAAGGCCCAGCTTCCTTCATCAGCACAGTGTTGCCATGAAAAAAATTAGTTAGTTGAACTTCACAGTGTGTTTGGTGATGAAGATGATTTACATTCTGGAGCAAGCTTCTTGTCTTGAGCTCACAAAAGCTGAGAGACCAGAACACTTATGCACATTTTACAGTCTGAGGAGCCATACTTGCAAAAATTTGGCTTAAAGATACAGAGGTGGGAGGTTATCAGTTCCTATAACATAAAGTCCTCTCTCTCCCTCTTGTAAGTCACTATAAAGTCAGAGCCTTGGGAATAGACCCGGGGGATGGTGTTCACCCTTGTCCTAATTGCTATTTCCTGTAATATATTACAATGTAGAAATACAGCTACAATTCTTTCTGGGTGTTCTGATAAGGGCCATGTACTCCTAGGTTTAAATATTTTTTCCTGGTACTCATTTCAATTTCCAGGTTCATTCAATTTTATCAATATTTTATGAATGAACGTACTCGGCATGATCATTAATTGCATAAAACAAGCTTCTAGTGTAAAATACAAAATACTGTTTCTATTTTCAGTGGAATCAATTAAAATCAGAATGTCAATTAAAAATAGTAAAATTTCAATTATTCCAGATTATGGAGGCAATAGGTCAACTCTAATACAAACCACCAGATAACATCACAGAGTATGTACATTTTGAGTTTGTAATCAATTTTTATATATTTAGCGCTAGATTACACCCATGGTTGGAGAAGCCAGTCTTAAAGACAGGGTTCAAATTTATTGTACAATACTATAGCATCAAAACCACACACACACACACACACACACACACACACTGAATGTAGAGGAATAAATTTAAATATGAGTTTCTTACTTTATCCTTCTTCATTATGAAATTACAAACTTATTAAAGGTAAAAGGGCAAAGGACATGGCTTTATATTCTTCATAGTAACTTGGACATAGTAAGGCTCAATGAATTAAGTGAACTTGAATTTAATCAAACATAATAATTGATTGCCTGTTGTGTGCTTAATAATGCCAAATTTAGCTTATTTTTTTTGTCCTATCAATAGGTATTTGCTGAATTCCAACTATATCCCAAATACTGAGCCACATGCAAAAATAACTAGGACAAGGTTCCTGCAAAGTGCTTGTGTTCTAGTCTATGAGAATGACAAACTAAATGGTTTTAAACAATATCATATGATAGTGCTAAAAGAAGAGTCATAATAACCATAGTGGCCAACATTCAATGGTAACTTAAAACCAAGTAATGTTCAAGTACTTTTCCTGTATTACCTTCCTATTCCTCAGAAACACAGGTGCACTGTTTCAGTCTGAATTCTTGGATGCTAGCAACAGAAACCAACTCTAACTACCTTAGACAAAAGAGCACCTATTGGAAGATTTTGTGGCGCTCACAAAATGAACAGGAAACTGAAAGATTGGCTATAGGTATGGGCAAAAATCCAAGGATGCTCCAAAAGACCAAGAAAAAAGAAGCCTAAAGCACAGCACCCAGCTTATGTTTGGAACAGAATGCCACCACCATTACAGCCGCCATCTCTGCCTCTGCTGCTGCTAAGAAAGCCACTAATCACACCCCAGACCTTGTCATCACCTCAAGACTTGATGTCCCCAAAGAAGGCATCTAATTGGCCAATACTGATACTCAATCACCCCCTGGCAGAACTAGGGAGGGAAAAGACAGAATCCAGTCCCTTGGATGAAAATTCAATATCACCCCAGGACTACTTACGGTGGAGATGCAATTCCCTAAAAGAGCAGAGGGAAAATGCTTAAAAACATAGTGGAGATTCTAGACAGCCCAAAATTGACAATATATGTAGATAAGACAAGGTCTAGATTTGTCAAAAGGAAATAATAAAAATATAAAAATGTTTTGAAGTACATTAAGATTAAGGATTTTTCAAACCAGAATTTCATTCAGTGCACAAGAATTTGTATTTAACTACTGTTTAAGGATACACCTAAATTATTTGTCTCCACAGCCTGTACCATCCAAACTTTTAAAAAAAACTGTCTATTGACTTAGAAAGAATAAAGCCAGTTAGGAATCCTTGAATGAACTGTATTCATTCATTTAATGAAAATTCATCCAAAGTCACTTTTGAGGTAGACAGCTATCGTGCACAAAATGATCTATATAAGAACAGACTTCTTTGGCCTTTCAGGTTCAAGAGTTTAAGAGCAAATTTAATCATAATATAACTTAGGTCCTCTATTCCTTTTCACAGTAATAGTGCCTTGCATTTAAATAGTATCTTTTAACTAAGAATATTTCACGGTCCCTAATCCTCACAATACCTCTGTGCCCTAAACTGAAAGTATTATTCTTTTCACTTTAGAATATTAAGTCACTTGTCTAAAGTCACACTAGCTATTTAGAGTGAGAATTACCAGATCATTTATTCTTGTCTTTACAAGTCGTATTATTTTTCAAAGTCTAACTTTCATTCCTACACGCCTACTCCTTTAATAGAGAGTTATAGATGAGAATAATGGATAACCTATGTTCCAGGATTTCCTCATTCACATTTTATAGTATCTGAAAATACTGTATGACAAAGTGCAAAGTGTCAGTGAGTCAAGACTTGAAGTGTTTATAGCACTAATTTCTTCAGTGGTAACAGCAAAGCCACCGAGGAAGGAAAGACTAAAACCACACCTATAAATGGCAGATGAATCAGGCTGTGGCTCCGGAGGCTTGTCTTTTTTGTTATCTTCGTGCAGGATATGGACTACCACAACAAAAATAATTAGTTCCATCAACATCTAGCACTCATATAGTTGAGGAGGACAAACTCATTATAGGACAGCCATTTATTTCACTCAGAAAAGCTCGCCTTGAGTGGGAAAATAACACTTTTTAGGTCAAAGATCATCTTTCACAACTAAGGACTATGAAATTATTTAAAGATCAAATGAGAATGTATATGAAAATGATTTGTCAACCATAAGAGAGTATTCAGACATGCAGTAGAGCAGTGATAAGTCGATAAAATATCTGAAAGACAAGCTCACAAACATTTAATAAGGAACAAAGAAATCCAAGGGTTAAATAAAGATCCAAAAGAGCCACCATTATGAAAACCTTTCACTTTTGCTAACCATCTTCATGGTAAAATGAACGCCCTCCATTTTGTAATGCTGCTGCTGACACCAGAATATTTTTGCAGAAATACATTGGAGACATCAGCCAAAAGAGGGTTAGGGTGTGAATTTGTTGAAGACACTGAGCTCTACCTTGTACCGCTTTCTCATTCCTGACTTTGCCTACTTGGACCTGTCCCCAGTGTTTGGTGCCCACTGTCTGACACTCATTTCCCCCATCAAAATCTTAATAGGATAACAAATCACAACCTCGTCACTAATTTTCTTCCCTAGGAAGTGTGCAACACTGAAAACATAAAGAACGCTACCCCTCCCAAGAGAATGTATATGCACATCAGTGGGATCATTGCAACTGATAAGTCCAAGGGATGAAGTTAACAATGGCAGGATTTCAGGCATCAGACAAGTGAGGAAGAAAAAGATTGTATGAGCATTGAAGCCCTCCTTGGAAGCCTGAAACTAAACTCCTTGAGTTATCATCTAGTTGAAATAAGTGGAGGCCGAACAAAAATTAATTTTAGGGACAACCTAATATTGTCAAAATCCGAGTAGTAACAAGCATCTGATTTGCAATAAAGTCCTCAGAAAGGTACACTGGAGTCCTCAGAAAGGTAAGACTTTGCCCTCAGAGGCCACCTACCTCATAGCCAGTTTGATATTGATTTCACCCACCAGAGTTCATGCCCTGCCATGGGGGACTGGGAATACAGTGGCAGTTTGACTCATGGTTTCCCTTTATGTATCTCATGCTCTCTCAGAAGATGCATCATTGACTGTAAAAAGATCAAAAGCAAAAGAAAGGTAGGTACTAAAGCCTTGAAGGCTGCCCCCAGTTTTTCAGAATCTTTCTGACATGCTTGAGATTTGGGAACAAAAGAACATACTAATTTGTACTTCTGGGTTATTTGTAAAATATTCAGTAGATGATACAAGAAAATTTTTATCTATTCAACAAATATGAATAGACCACCTACTATGTGTCAGACACTGTTCTGGGTAGGCGTTGGATTTAACAGGTAAATGTAATCTAGGAAACAAAATTGATTAATTTGGGTGGAAAATGTGAAAAGTACTTTTTAATTGGATCTGTAGGTAAAAAATTGGGAAAGACTTTGAAATAAACCAAAAAGTTCCTTAGGTGTCTAGCACACCCTTCCAGGTTATCTCCGCCTTTCATTGCCTTTGAGCTATTTTGAATCTGTGAGTTATTGAAAATTAATAATAATACAAAATATTTTAGTCCATAATATAACATAATATAAATACTATGACCTATAGAATGCAATTGATTATTGCCTTGTAAATATTAAATAGTTTTGCATCTACTTGCCAATTCATTCCAGCATTCTTTATTTACCTACATGTATGTGAATGCAAATTTGAATTCTCCTTTGAGCAGGCTGTAACATCTTACTGCTTCTCTCATTAATGAATGAATAAATAAAATCTTTAAGCACATGTTCATTTTGTGTTTATGTAAGAATCATAATTATACCTCTTTTAAAAATATATCCTTTAACAGTTTATGATAAATCTTCATTATGGAACCACCTACCTCAAAAGAATATGTTTAAGAAGAAACAGTAAAGTAATTCTAAAGCTCTTCAAATGCAAAGCTTTAAATGCAGGAAAATAATATCTTCTTAATACAATTGTGGCATTTTAAGGCACATTTGATAAGGCCTCTAAATGTCCTCATATTACTGATCCCAGATAAAGAAATAGAGCTGAGATATTGATTGGAAAAAAAAAAAGAAGAAGAAAGAATGTAAGATCCCTTCTTATTTTTTGCTTTAAAGAAATAATAAACTGCATTGTTGTAACTCAGTGTAAGGAGATTCGAGTAAGGCAATAGAGATGGATGCCAGAAGCTACTCATATCGTTCTTTAAAATGGAAATTTACCGTCTGCTGCATCACATGGACAAAATACAGAACTATTTTTCACAGCTTGTTCACTGAACAGATTATTGTAGAAAAAAAAAAAACTTTTACATTTTCTGCAGATTCCCAAATCTCAGTCAAAAAACTCTTGGCAATTTTTAGCAGTGAAACAGATTTCACTTTCAGATTGAGATACTCCATTTAGCAGTAGTCAGATGATCTTCCAAATAAATATAGACTCGTTTCACTCTTGATTTTATTAAAAAAAAAATGTTTTCATGAGGTGTCTTGGAGGAAACTTGCACTTATTTGGTTTTCCCAAGCTAAAGCAAAGAAAAACTCAAAGGTCTTAAAAATCAGAATTAAATAAAAAAGGAATGTTAAACTGAAAATGTTATTACAAATAATGCATGTTCGTCACAGTATCAATAAATAAATAACCCTATAAAATTTTAGAATTAGTTGCAAAGATGCTCCAATCTTTTCTGCCCTAAATCTCAGCTCCCCAAAATATTACTAAACAGAAGTGCATGTGTTCGGTACAATATAACAGACAGCAATATGTTGAGATACTTCACACAAAGAGGTCTCTGGGCCACTTTTCTCTCTCTAGATTAGCTTTATCACTTAGGTACAAGGCAACTGCACTTAGGAATTTATTTCCAGAACCATTTTTTTTCTTACCTACCAGTGTTTAATGCCACAGAAAATAACGGGATATGTTAAATTAAATAAAAAGTTAAACTCATGAGGAAATAGTAAAATAAGAACAACAATCTTCATACAAACCTGCATCCAAGATCCCAGTTCTATTCACTCTATGCCTTCTCCCCAAATTCCTGTACTAAATTTTTCCTGTGTTTTTCTATCCATGAGAGGAAATTATATGGAAAATCATGAATAAAATCAGAAATATTGATTGTGTCTTACTTTTATACTTATAAAAACATAGATTGTATATACGAATACCACAGGCTGCCCACTAAATTTCAAAAATGTTGCTATTTTTAACAAGTTTTTATAGATTTGTTAAAAGTTCATCTCAGTGGGCTTCCCTGGTGGTGCAGTGGTTAAGAATCCGCCTGCTGATGTAGGGGGACACGGGTTCGTGCCCCGGTCCGGGAAGATCCCACGTGCCGCGGAGTGGCTGGGCCCGTGAGCCATGGCCGCTGAGCCTGTGCGTCCGGACTCTGTGCTCGCAACGGGAGAGGCCACAACAGTGAGAGGCCCGTGTACCGCAAAAAAAAAAAAAAAAAAGTTCATCTCAGTGACATTAAAGATGATCCCAATCATAAGCAAAGCAACCTGAATTTAAAGCAGAAGCTTTACCAAGCAACTTGTTAAAAATAGCAACAACATTTGTGAAATTCAGTGGGCAGCCTGTGGTATTCGTATACACGATCTATGTTTTTAAAAGTATAAAAGTAAGACACAATCAATATTTCTGATTTTATTCATGATTTACCAAGTAGAGAAGACCAGAAATAGCTCATGCTATTAAAAGCATTTCATTGTTCTTCTAATGACAATTTTACTCTCTGGGAAGGAGTCATTGTGTCCAACCCCAAAAGCCACATTTCTATGGTTAATGTGACATACAATACAGGAATAGGTTAGATTTTGGGTGGTTGTTTTTTTGAGGTGTAGTTGATTTACAGTATTATATTAGCTTCAGGTAGAACAACAGAGTGATTCAGTATTTATATAGATAATACTCCATTTATAGTTTCTATAAAATATCAGCTGTATTCCCTGTGCTGTACAATGTGTCCTTGTAGTTTATTTTATACATAGTAGTTTGTACTTCTTAATACCCTACCCTTATCATGTCCCTTTCCCCTTCCCTCTCCAATAATTCATAGCAGATACAAAAACTAATCTATTCCACCAGTAAAGGAATAGATTAGTTTTTGTGTCTACTATGAATTATTGGAAAGTTTCAAAGAAAAAGGCTAATTTATAATTCTACAAGTATTTGGGTAATGTGAAAGAATAAAATTGTTCTCTTCATAAGTATTTTTAACAAAAAATTAAACTAATATAAAATGTGTGAAAATCGAGTAAAGCCACTATATAGCATGATGATAAAATATTAAATTTTATAAAATTTCATATGACAAAAACTAAATTGTCTGGTTCCAAGGGACAACTGTATGAGACAAAGTGGCTGTGCTTTCAGATTTCAGTGTTGGTTTCGTTTATAGGTCAATAATTGAGGAGTGGGGTTGGCAGAGCACAGAGAAAAATGTAAAAGCTTCATGTTCAGAAATCTTTCAATCTGAAAAAAAAATTGAAATTAATCTAACGATTTATTGAAATTGTAGTTTCAACAAATGGGAAAATGGGACCTAATTTACAAAAAATTTTATCACTACCAAATAATATTCTTTTCTTTCATAAAGTTAATCGAACTGCTGTCCTTGCTTTTAAAGGACTCAGTAGAATAAAATATATTCTGAACTTCAAACTGATAAAAGTGTAGGCAGCGAAGGAGAATAACTTGGAAAGATGAGGAAAGTTAGACACAGACATTCCCAGACACAGTCAGCCTATCGGCAGACCCACTGTATGTGGCAATAAAAGCATGTGACTTTGGGACTGAGAAAAGGACTTAAGCTAAGGGTGGGGAAAGTCAGTGGCACTGCTCCTAATTTTTTCTAAGCATGATGAAGTTTAAGCAATAACAATCAAAAGTTACAAATTGAAATATTTCTGCATGGCTCAGAAATTAACCCCAAATTCTGATATTTTCTTATATTAAAGGCAAGACAACAGGCCCAAAATGGAGTTGCTTATGCTAAGCCCCATGTCACCAAACCCAAATTGAACTTCATTATAGTCTCGGCTCTCCCAGAAATGGATTCATAAAGCAGCCAGGAACCACCTGATCAGCAAGAGGGAGGTGATCTGCCAAGTAGAACTCTGCCAGCCCCTATAATGGAAGTAACCTTGCAATAACCAATTAGCTTGTTTGCCTATACAACTCCTGTTTTCCTGCTCCCTTCTGCCTATAAAATCTCTTGCCTTGTATAGCTCTTCAGAGGTCTTTTCTATCTGCTAGTTTGGATGCTGCCCAATTCACAAACTACCGAATAAAGCCAAGGAGATCTTTAAAATATACTCAGTTGAATTTTGTTTTTTTAACACTTGTAAGAACTATGAGTCTAATATTCAAGCAAAATACTAACCTAAATAACAGTAAAAATAATAATAACAATAATAACTGTTCCTGAAATCAGAGGAGTCTTCCCGGATCCTATATTTAATTTTGAGTTAACATCCTGTAGGCATATATTTTGATGCTGGCTACTAGCCCATACAGCTGGAGCCCACTACACAGTCTAGAGGACCAGATCTGGGCAAAGTTGAAGGCCATCTTTCTTATTGGTCAGAGTCCCTTTCTTCCTGATTGTTAAGTTTTGGGGTGCCTGCATGGTACCTTTATCAGACAGCAGAATCAAGCCCCCTTTATCTGGAGCATCTCTCACTGGAGAGTCAGTGAAGTACAAACTGGACACCCAGAATTTAGCCCAGGGTGACAGCCTTTTTGTAAAAAATCTTCCCCCTATAGAAAAGGTTTAAGTCAATTCCATCATAACTAGACTTCAGCTAAATTCACCAGAGCACTGGGTTGACAGCCAATGGTTTCCTGGTAAATGAAAATAATAATGAAAGCTGATGGTGCGGATCTACTGATATCTAGCCACCTGCCAGACACCTATAGTCAATGATGTAACACCACAGGGCTTGAGTTTAAAGTACCGGGTACAGCAGTCAGTTGGGATTTTCCTAAGCAACTAGTGCCTTCACAGCAGGACCACAACTCTCAGATTGAAAAGGGAGTATTTTTAGTGGCTGTGGCTGATTTTTTTATTTTAAAAAGAGGGTTAAAGTTACTGTTAAGAAGGGTAAAGGTGAATTACTCATCAAGTAATTTCCATCATGTGGCCCTTTTGCCCCGCCCACTTTTTCTTTTCCTCACCATTCAACCTCCTGCTCACATTCTTTCTCAGCCACTAAGTCTCTGACATTTCCCTGACCTAATGACTTGTGTGCACACCTGCTCAAACTCATTTGGAGCCATTTTAATTTTTGTAATTAAAAAAATTTTCCAAACTCATTGCCTTGCCATTTTTAAAATGTGCATACATATTTTTAGTGGATACAAAAATATAGCATTCAAGAGATGAAAACCCCCTTGACTGTAAATGGGACACCTGTGGTAACTCGCCCGTGCAAAGACAGAAGGCCCAGGTTTCTCACTCTCTCACTTTCTCTTCTCTCTCCTTTCTCTTCTTATCTCTTTGGCCTTTTGTTTGTTTGTGGAGAGGAGAAATATTTTACTAACTTCGGAGTCATCTGCTGTTTAGTGAGAGATGGCTTCTCAGCATTTCTCCATTTTTGTGGTAATACCTAAAAATTTCATTTCAGCAATTCCATTGCTCTTAACAATGCTTCCACTCTTCATTCTCTACGTGACCTTTATTGATTCCTTTGTGCATGCCCAAATGCATTTTCTAACTTTTTTTTTTACAAAGCTGGGCATATAACACAGTAAAGTAATACAGTACCAATCAACTGAAAAATGTGAACAGCACTTTTTAAATAAAAAGAAACATCAAATGGCATTTTACTTATAATTTCAAAAGTCATAGAATTATAGAGCTTGTCAGGACCCAAGAGATCATCTACCCATAAATGCTCATTTTACATGGGAGGAAACTAAGACAGAGAGAGCTTGGTCAGACCAAGAACTAGGTCCTGGGGCTCCAAAAATATGTCCTAATACTCTGTCTAGTCGACCTATGGCTTACTTTTACCTGTAACTTTCATTTTATAGTATCTCAGCAAATTAAGGAGTAAACATTATGGCACGGAACCCACACTTACTTAGCTTTGTGAAGACTTCCTTATGAAATTCCTGACACCATAAAAAAGGGTCCAAAATTATTATGCATTTGTCTTATGGCCCAACTGTTCATGAGGACAATACAATATATTGTCATCCCCTGATAACAGTATTTATGGTCACTACCTATGACCCGGAGATCAGCCTCTTATGGGTTGCTAATTTATAAGAATTTGAGTGTAAATGTATATTTATTTTGCTATTTAGATTTTCACGGTCCCTTCTATTCCAAAGAATTCTTTTTTCATGAGTTTTTATCCCACAGATTAACGCTGTAATTACCTTTCAAAGGCAGATTCCTCACTAACCCATCTGATCACATCTCAGTTCTTCCCCACAGTGAAGCAGCCTCTTTTTGGAGCTACACGGGTTTTGTTTTTAATTCATAGCTTTTTTGAGGAAGCTGATGAGATTTGAGTACCACCCTTATTTGGACCTTGCTCACAAGCAACAGTAGATTGCAAAAGGAATATTTTACTAAGTAATTTTAAAATATAGCACATCCGTCTGAAACTCTAGTAGAAAAAATTAAGCTAAACATCAGTGGTGTCACCACATATAGTTTATAGTAATATGAGCCTCTTGACTTCCCTTCCCCGGGCAACCTGGGTTTTTGGCCGATGTGCACTTGGAAGGGGGTCTTGGGTCATTTTGTTGATATCAACTCTATCAAAAAGAGCAGAGATAAAAGCTCGGAATGTCTTGACATCCCTGGTTTTTATTAAAAGCTTCCCTTGACTCCCTGGCTGGATGTACTGTCGTCAACAGATCCTGGTGGTACCAATGGTTCAGATTCTACAACCTGGCCTTTTTAGTGAACCTGAGTATTGAAACCATGTTTTAGCTCTGAAGACAGACATAATTTATGTTGGCACCACAAATAATGAAAAGTATTAATAATTAAGCTTTAGAAAAAATATTCTTTTCTCAGATTGAACTCATTTGTATGCAGTTTGCTCTTAATGCCATTTAAAGAGTCAGAGAAAATCTCAACACCTACATATAATGTAATAAAGGTTATGAGCATGATAAAAGTAAAAAAAAAAAGAACAGTGAATAATTACCCACTGACTATTAAATTTTTCTTTCTGTAATCAGTCAATAACCTGGAGTCCTAGGTCGAATTATTTCACTGGCCTCAAAAGGAGGCTCAACGTGTGATTAAAACATACTCTGTAAAATCTCTGATTCAAATCAACCAAAAAATCCCATCCTCTCTTCTCTGTGGTTAAGCAGCCTGCTTTATTAAATCAGTAAGATTATTTAGTTTCTCATTCAGAAAAAAAAACCTAAATGTTTACACGCTGAACTACAATTTAACAATTTAGGTCAAAAAACAAGTTTTGCTTCTGTATTTTCAGCAAATTCTGAGCTTCAATCCTATTATCTTTTCAAAGGCCAATGCTCTGTTCTTTATTTTTCTTGCTATCTTATTTCACAACGCTTATTAAGCTGAACTTTTCTCTTTTAAAATACCTTTTTCTGTTCATCTACTACCCAGGCTAGGCTGCAGACAAAATCTCCATGAATCTACAACTGTAAAGAATTGCATTTACCAAAGAGCAAGAAACAAGTCATCTTTAATGCCTTGGGCTTTTTATAATTATACAACACATTTTTTTTTCTTTTAGAAAAAAAGAAAATAATAATATATCTTAACTTTCACATTATGCCATGCAATAAAAGTAACTCGTAACTTTTCCTCCTATTCAACCAAGTTTTCTATTAGAACTTACTCCTGGCTATTGAAATCTGTTTAAACTAATGGTTTTCTATAATTTGTCTTTTTTCTTTGGAAACATACCGTGCCATTGTCAGTTTTTAAAAAGAAGCAATTTTCTGACTTTGAAGATTGAGCAGGTCAAGGAAAAATTACTACTGTTGAAAACCTGTAATTAAATAGAAAATGCAGCTGCACTTATGAGAAACTAAAATGAAGTTTATTCTATTAATACTCGATTCTGAAATGCTATTTGAATTTTTGGTTAAGGTTTAATTTAGAGCCTGTCTTACCCATCCTCCGTCTTGGCTGATTACTTTTAATAAGTAACATGTAGGAATATACTAGTCATATATTTATGGAGGAATATACTAGTCATGTATTTATGGAGGGATATTTCTGATCACTTTCCTTTCCTCCTTAAAATATTATTTTCAGAAGTATTTTTAAATGAACAAATGAAATACTTTTTCTCAATTTGCATTTATTTTTTATTATAATTATTCTGAACAAATATATGTTCTCCCAAGAAATATGTATGTTCAAGAAATACATTTTTAGTACTAATCTTTATGGTAACATAAAGATTTAGCTACAGGAAGGCTAGTGTTTTTTAAAATAAGATAATCTAAGCTTTCTTTTAAATAATTTCATTATTTTTCCTAAATGTGATATATACTATTTCATTTCATTAAACAATATTCATAAAGCGGTGTTTACTGAGAATACAAGCAGATAGTTGAATTTACGAGATTCCTGATTACGGCTCCTCTATGAACAATTCATCAAATTGGGTCACATTTAAAGAGTTAAAATATTTGGTATAAACACAAGCCTAATAAACAAATACAACCAATTAGAACAATTTTAAAAGTCATAATATTTGTCACTGCTTAATTTTAATGGTGCTTTTTTAACAAATCAAGATAAACACCTTTTAACCTCCCCTACAAAACTCTTGGATTGAAATCTGAATAACATTTACATAAAATTAGGTATAATGTGAAAGCCTTATTAAAGCAAATGTATGAGTACTATAAAATTATTTATGTATTGAAATACTAGTAATCTCCATTTAAAAGCTGAAGCTGAACGTCAGAATATACATGAATGTTTGCTACATACTTAATCATAAAGCTCATGTTCTTTCCTAAGTATATTTTAGGAGGCACACTAATAAAAAATAAATAGCATTTATTTAACTGCAAATAGATCTAAAATCGTAAGCTTTGAAACTTATTTCTACTTTGGAAAAAAAAACTTTTTCTGGGAAAGAATGTTCTGGTTTGGCTTTGGCTTTTGTTTAGAATTGTTTTAAACACATCTTCAGCCAACGTGTGGATTTCTTCACTGTGACTCCAGACCTGTGATACTCGAAAACTACAGTACAGTGACCGGGAGACATCTATACAAAAAATATATACTTTTCAGTTACTACAGATTTATGGGAAGAAAAATACTAGGAAGTGATAAAAGTACATGGTTTGAGGAGGGGAAATTTACAATAAAACTAGGGCTTTGATACACGTATGCCTCTTTGACATTCCGGGTCAGTGCTGTTACCACTGTTTTGTTTGGTCATTTCTGTTCATTTGTTAATGGGCTAAGGCTCTTGGAATTCTATTTTCCAGATGCTTATATTCCACAGAGGGAAGGAAAACTGATCCATGAAGTTGCTATTTGCATAAAATGCAGAAGCATCTGTCACAGACTCCTTTCTGGTTGTTTGGCATCTAGGGATCACGCAGCTGGCCTGCCTCAGCGTTAGGCTCCCAGGAAGGCAAAGAGTCCCCAGTGAGGATGGCGCCCAGAGGCAGGTGAGAACTCGCTCAGTTCCCAATCAGCAAATAGACAATTATATTTTCGATAGGATGATGACATAACCAACCCTATACTACATACACATACAGACACACACACACACACACAAGCTCAGGTTCAGCCCAAGAACCATCGTAATTGATGACACTTCTCCATAAATATGTTTCTTACCAAGGTCATAATGAATTAATCATAATCATGTTGCCTATCGTTACGTAGCACAGAGGGTGAAAATTTTAAGGCACGGTTAGAGTTATTTGCAGGGTTTTATTTTAGTGGGGATTTTTGCTTTGTTTGGTTTTGTTGTGTCGTGTCCTCTCTCGTGCGTCTAATTAAAATGCCATGAGTGTGGATATCTTTGTGCCCACTTCACGCACACACAGAAAAGGAAATTGCTTCTATTGCTAAAGTAAACTGTAAAATCAGGATGGATCAAATAAACTTTTAAGAAGTATATTTCAGTTTCATTCTTTTTCCACACTTATTCTTGCCTGACACTCAAACCAACGATTCTAAGTGTCAAGGTCAGTGACCAGAAATGTCTGTAAACTGTCTAAACGTCTGTTACTAGGTCAATGCAGAAAACTAGATACAGTTTTCCACAAGGATGAATATAAACCAGTTCAAAACCAAAATTACTTGCAATATTTTCTAAAGTACATTTTAACTATACCTCAGTGTCTGGTGTAGTCATGCTGCTTACAAACACTTATTATTATAATGTCTACCTTGATTTTTCAGTGCCAATATACTCACTATTCGTTGTTTCCTGTGGATAGAGTTACTACAATCTGTCTGACAAAGTCTTCATGAATAAATGGCACAGAGAAGCAGGCAGAGTAAGCAGTTAACAAATTCAGACTTTGGAATAATAACAGTTCTTTATAACAAACTGGAATAATTGGACTAAAAGTTTCTCTGATGCAAGTTCATCAGTAAGCAGTAATCAGATAGGAGGCTCCTTTGAAACTTTTCTGATTCAAAATAATATAGTAGTTTACAAAGAGGAAGTTTGTGGGAAGCAGCAGTAAACAGTCTCGAAATCCATCTGTTATTATGGAATCCAGAAGAGCTGAATCAGGATCCACGTTGTTTATGATGTAAAAGATGCTGGGAAATGTTGCTGAAATAATTATTAACCAAAAATGTCGTGTTTTTACTTTTTAGAAGTCTGAGTCATATGAAATGTACCCACCTGTGTGAATAAATGCAGGAAGTTTACCTGGATTCATTATTTAATAGAATACAAAATGCAGTTTTTAAAAAGGCTATCCTGTGGCAGAATGTACCTTATTCTTTCATTATTGATTAATTTTTAAAGTCATTTTCAAATATGTTTTTTTAAGCGTTATGTGATTTCTAAGAATTTAGCTTTAGAGTCCCATTTACTCAAAGAATGTGATTAAATTTTGTAGTTAAAATTAAAATAGCCCAAGCTAGAATGTCTTCCACTCTCCCTTCTCCTGACCTTAACATCACCCCACTTTTCCCTCCTCACTGTGTTCCCAAGCCACACACACACACACACACACACACACACACACACACACACAGTTAAATGAAAGGAAAAATTTAGTGTAACAGTTTCACTCCTATTGCCCTTTTGACGTCCAGGAATTAACCCTCAAGTCTAACTTGCTTGATACTCTTTTAATTTTTTTTTAATTTTGAAAAGAACAAACCAAAAAACGTGTTAATGTAAAGGAATTTCCGCAGTGAGGCAAGCTTTGTTTCAGATTTACTCTAAATGAAGTCAAAATGTATTTCCTTGTACAGCTTTTTGTCCCAAGCATGATGAGAATACCTCCTACTACAGTAAGGTAAGGAGCCACAGCTGGAAGACAAGGTGATCTCCAATAAAAGAGAGGTTTTTAACATCCTCTGAAACAAGAGCAACACGAGTATTTCTATAGCTTCCCAATAATGCTAAGTTAGAAGTGTAATACAGTGAGTCCATCACTTACCCTTAATCAGCTAGAAATAGGTTTTTCCCTTATGGGGAAAATGAACTAAAAACCTAACCAAAATAGAATGCCAATATAAAGATGTAACTACACAGCCATAAGGTAAGTAACAGGCAGGTGGATCTAAAACATCTATCCTGTAACACCTTTCTTGTGTTTCAAATGGCTTTGGAATATTTTGCTGTACTTTACAGAAAACCCAGATAAAAAGAAACCTACACGTAATCCTCCTTTAAGTACATTCTTTTGGTCTGAACCGTACAGAAACCAGTTTGATGCATTTTGTTCACCAGCTCTCCAGACCTGGAGGGTATTTTCCCTGCAAACATTGACAACAGTGCCATCTTCTGGCTTGACAAATAAAGCGATTCCTGTGTGCTACTGTTGTCAAACCACTGAAAGTTCGTTATCTGGATAATGAATAATCTCCGGCCAGGTTTTCAAATACGGTACTTTTATTGATAAGTGTGATATTGTGCCTTTGTAACTATTAATGGAGCAACTTAACTCCCTGTGTCCTTTCCTTTGATATGGACACCTTTGTAAATAGGAAACTCTTTGATTGTCTCTAGCTGCTAAATTATTTTTTAATTTCTCTTTCCCACTCTCCCATTCTCATCTTTAATTTCTGGCATTTTACCTTAACCTTAGACAATACCCACCAACTCATTTCATCCTAAGAATTGTTTCTCTATAAGCAGCTCTGCGTGTGTCTCTTCTGCTTTTCTTGTATCTAATCTTTCCAGGTCTATAGGTGACATCTATTTGGAATTCATTTCATACTTTAAGCTTTACTCTCCTTTTCTGGTATTTTTTTCCAAACTATCTTCTCATGAGTCCTCATATAAACCACCACTGTGTTTTTCTAACATCATCCAAATTAGTAAAATTTAACAATCAGTAAAAAATACATGAATAGCTATAATTGCTTTAAAAATCTCTATAGCCATAAAATGCTAGCTACCGTTGAGGAACGAACGTTGGAAGAAAAGCTACATCTTTTCATGTACATTCGGCAACAGATAAATAACCAAAATAGTAATGTCTCTTTCAACCTTTCAATATGTTCAGTAGAGTTAAACACCAAATGGAGTAATGGTAACATGCAAAGAAATTTCTGTATCTTCCTAACGATTTAAAAAGTACCACGGAGAGAGGAATGGCAGTGCTTTGGACAGGGTGGTCAACAGTTATTAGTTGAAAAATGATGAGGTGATCAGGTCCCAACAAGGGGCACAGGAAATGTCACAAATGGATGGAATACAGTTTTATAGAAAGGAGGGCAGAGGGTGTGTAAATTTCCTAACCAATTAAGGGCACAAAAGACACTTGAGCCTTTGTTCTTCTTTAAAAAAAAAAAAAAAGAAAAGAAAACTAGTTGTTTTTTAAGTACTGAGCTTGTCAAATTCTAATCAGAGAGATCAATGAGTGACAGATGAGTAGTATAAATGACAAGAAAATTTAAGTGGGCAAAAAGAAACAAGTGAAAATGAACAAAAGCTTACATAGGGTAGTGAAATGTACTGCAAGGGAAATGCAGCAGCGGACGTGGTGTCTCAGAAACCCGGGCTGAGATGCTGTTTAACCCCATGCTGGAAAAAAAGGAACCCACACACCATTGTTCCTGAGCCTTTGCGAATCAAAGGAATGTGCTACACAGACCAAAGTGAGGGACACAGGAAAAAAAGCAGATCTAAGGGTCTGTTAGCCTGAATTCAATGGCAAAGGAATTATGAAAATTCCTGTGGAAATTATAACTCAGCCACACCATGGCACATGTCTTATCTCCCGCTTCACAATGTATTACAGCTTCTCTCTTCAGTGATACCAAGGGTTCCCAATCTTTGACTGCACATTATGATCACTTGGGGGGCTTTTAAACTTCCTGATGCTCAGGTCACACCCCCATCCTAACAACCTAAGATGACTCCTGGCTGTCTAGCAGGCATTAGCATACGTTCCAGATCCCCAGATCTTTCCAAAGTGCACCAGAGTTTGGGAACCATTGAACTAGATTAAAAATCTCCCCAAGGGCAGTTGAGTCCCTTCTGTTACCCTCAGGGTATTAAGTAAGTACTTAACTGCACCTTTGTTAAGTGAAAGTAACAAACATTAGCTTTTTGACCATCTATCCTGTATGTGTTTCAGAATCAAGAGTTTTCATTTCCAGGCCAGTTTCCCTTCTCCTACACTGGAGAGTCCAACGTTTCCGCTTCTTAATCCTATGACCTAGGATGAGCTCCTCAAACCCTGCAGCTTTAGTTTCCTCCTTGGTGAACTGGGCTTTATCATAAAGCTGTTGAGAGGATCAAGTGAGATAACGCAAGCAAATCCCTCAGCTCAGTGCCTGCCAAATAGTCAGCGCTCCAAAAATGTCAGCCGTTATTATTATCCATTTATTCATGAGTTAATTCCCTGCCAGCATACAGGATTTTTTAAAAAGTCTTTTGTGAAAGAAAGTACCAAGAAGTTTATCACATAGTAGCATGAAAGGGGGAAGTTCAAGAGGAAGACACAATCGTTTTTGAAAGGCTAGAAGGTTAAAGAGGAGGTCTGAAGGGTGAGGAGTTTGTTTTAAATCCCAACGCAACTACATGCCTTATCTTTTAGCCCACACCCCTCCAATGAAAGAACGTTAGAAATTAGAAAATCAACAGATAATCCATCAGCTGTCTGCAGAAACAGAAACATGCTTCAAGGGAGGGAATGTTATTAAAAGCAGTGAACAAGTGGAAGGTCTCTCCCTCCCTGCTGTACCCTAATCAAGCCCTTTGAGCCAAGCTGTATGACTGCTGTCCAAGCCCCAAAGGAACGCGTCCTGCAAAGCAGTGCCCATGGAAGCTGCCCCGTGAGGCCAGCCTTCTGACCCACTTGAAGCTGGTCCACCAAGGAGACATCACTCTGTCCTTGTGGCCAGAAATTCCTCCGGAAACAGCAGAACGACTCCTGGAAACAGAAGTCCCTGATGTCTGTCCCGACTGGCCTCTCTGCTCGAGTGAGTTTCGAGTTTTGGAGATCCCGCACAAGGTATCCAATTGCGAAGAACTCGGTTATCGCAACTTACAGAAGAGGTGGGCACAGCAGCAGAAGTGTCGGGATGGGGCTGCTGGGGCAGAAGAAACAGCGCTGTGCACAAGACGAATGCTCGTAATTGAGTTAAACGTACCGTCTTTGAGCGGCTGAAGTCTGAAAGGCAAATTAACCTAAGAAGCCCTGGCTAACCATTCCAGCGGGGTAACAAATCGCTCTGGGTAGGAAGGGTTTCATCAAAGGCCAGGAGAGCTAGATGATTGGCCATTATGTGTAAATTGGAATCTGTTTTCACAATAATCAACTTGTTAATTTTCAATGAAATTACTTCAAAGAAATTTTAGCATTTCCTGAACTCTCTTTATTTGCCTCTATCCTTTTCTTTCAGAGGTGGACATAATGTCAATGTTTAAAAGGAAGTATTTGTGTCTTTCAGCAGTTAATTACTACCTGTCAGGCGAATGAAGATTTCAGGCAAGCCTGAGCAGAGTAAAATGGGTAGCCTCTCAAGGCAGAAATTCGCGCGTTCAACAAATGCATGTTGAGCATCTGAGGTACCTATGGCTCCGCAGTGGTTTCAGTCAAAGCCAGTCAGTAAATACACTCAGACAGAAGGGCAACCACTACCCACCTCCACACTAAACTTACACAAATAAGGCACCAAGTTGTTATGGGCTGAATTGTGTCCTCCAAAATTCACATGGTGAAGCCCGAAATTCCCAATACCTCAGTATGTGGATATAGGGCCTTTAAAGAGGTAATTAAAGCAAAATGAAATCATATAGGTAGGCCCTAATCCAATCTGACAGATGCCCTTGTAAGAAGAGATTTGGACACACAAAGCGGTTCCAGGGCTGTGTGCACACTGAGGAAAGGCCATGCGAGGACACAAGAGAAGACGGCCACCTGCTAGCCAAGGAGACAGGCCTCTGGAGAACCAACCCTGCCAACACCTTGATCTTGGACTTCCAGCTTCCAGAACTGTGAGAAAATAAATTTCTGTTGTTCAAACAGGCCAGACTGTGGTATTTTGGTATGACAGCCCTAGCAAACTAATACACAAACCAAATATTTACCTGGCAAAAATGCCTTAGTTTTCTTCCCCATCTACAGCAAACACCAGTTCTTTCAGGTACCATTTTTTGTTCTTTTTTTCCCAGAAGTTTCAGCCCTAAATTTTCCCCTGAACCCTATGGACAAAGGTCCACTGTTCTCTGCCTCTAAAAAAGGCGTTTTAACATGCTGTGCGTGTGTGTGTGTGTGTGTGTGTGTGTGTGTGTGTGTGAAATAGCCCATGGCCAAAAACTGTATCTTAGTGAGTTACAGAGAAAAAAATACTTGAAAAAGCACGCAACAACTTGTTACAGTCTCATAATTCCCTTTAGAGTGAGTACAATAAAGTAAAACTTCATTATATCATGGAATGTAATTTGTACAAAATAATACTACTGCTTGCATGTTGAAAGATTAGTTTTGTCTGGATCCAGTATATGTGTCATATTTCTGGAAAGTCATTTGACACGAATCAGTCTAAAAAATAAAACAAGCAGGTGCATAATATATTACCCAGAATAAAATAAACATGGCTTCGTTTTTATTGCCAGAGTTTATTTCCTCCATTAAACCGCCAGCAGCTGCTGCATGTTTGGCATAGAGGTTTGGCGCCCTCTTGTGTCCATTTGGGACAGGTTCGTTCATGGAATTCTGGAGCAATTTATTGCATTGCTTCTCTTACTCAAACCCTAAAAATTGCAAGAGAACACTCAGTAGAAATAAAACTTCCCTCCTCTACATGAATTACACCAGTTATAAAAATACTACTCACTTAAAATATGTATTATGTTATAAAATTTCAAGTAAACATTTCTGTACTATGTGAATCCCTGAGTGTGGAGCTGTCTTTTCTGTAGATTATTACAGAGTAAAGCTTTTTCATTTGCTTTTATAATTAACAGGTATTCATATTGATTTGTTAATCCTTCACATTTTTAGTTCTAAAGTACCTCTCCTCTAAGTAGCCTTTAAAATTATTGTTTTTACTGATTTCCACTGGAAAGGATTATGCAAAGTATTTTTACAAATGAAACCATAAGTTATGTTATCTGCAACGACTACATCTGTACAGTTTTGTTTGAGATACCAATTGTTAATGCCACCGTTGCTATTCTCATCAAAAAAAGAATGAGCCTAAGCAAATTGCCAAAACACGACCTCGTGCAGACTAATTTAGTATGTTGGTGATTACAGTACAAAAGGTCCCATTGCACATTAAAGTGAATTTCCCCAATTCAGATCTAATAAGGCATCCACCTTGGTATTTCCTTATTTGGTGTATACATCATAAAATGTGAATTGGCATCTATATCACAAACCATCTGAACATACCCTCTATTTCTCATTACTAAAATTTAGTTCAAATCGCACACATAAAAATCTATATTTACACTGTACTCAGATATATAACCATGTTCTTCTGGGGCATGGTCTTTATTTCTCCTACAGGAATCATTAAACTCCCCAAGTGAATTCACTAAACTTAACTCCAAAGGCAAGGGGACTGGCAAACTGACAAGGACTATTTCAGAAGCTTCCAGAAGATGCGAAGGCAAAATAAATACCTTATAAGTCATGAGAGAGACTGACAACCGTTGAGAACAGAGGCAATTTGAAGCTGATATCATCAGAAGCAGCTGTGAGGCTGGATAAGTACATTTAACGTAAAGGCAGAGAGCTAGGGCTTCAATCGTAACTCTACACATACTAGGCAGAGACCTGGGTCAAATCCGCTCATTTCTCTGAATCTCAGTATCAGCACCAGTAAAATGGGGATAACTCTTACTTTACTGATCATTAATGAGACAGCACATAATAAATACTCAAGGAAAAGGGTATAAGTAAAAAGATGCAGTTCATTAATCAATACAGTTAAGAAATGTAATACAGACCTAAAAACAATTATACTAATGATTTCCTCATTCTTGGGAATAGGTTTTAATTTTTTCAGACCCTGAGAGTTAGTCTGAAATCAGAGAGAAGTGCAAAATCACCAAGACAGACCTAGGAAGTTCTGATCTGGATTTTGGAGGACAATTTACCGTGGCCAAGAGTCCTAGGTCATTTCTTCACCCCCAGCCCCTCTGAGACATAACACACACGCACACACATATACACACACACACATGCATACATCCATATACACATACATACATAGAATTTCCTACTCTTTTATAAGTCAAACACTGTGATATAGATATTATCTTCAGAGGATACCACCCTCATCATTTTTTAAAATTGTCTTTTCCATGCTTAAAACAAAAAGGAACATGTAAGGATTTCATTTAATAATGGTTCCCTCCTTCTTCCTTCCTAGCTTTCCGCTACTCCTTTCCCCCCAGATAGGAGTTTTGGCCAAGTACTTTAATCATTAAACTTTTCACCATCTGGATAAACAAGTAATAATGCAAAGGAGTGGTACAGAGAATTTGAAGGCATCCTAATGGGTCTGAAAATGAGACTTGTTGGATCTTCCAAGTCTGTGTTGGTGCTGTAAAAACCTTCCCCATTCCCATCTAGCATGGATTCCATCACCCTTGGAGTTCAGAAAACTGTATACTTGTCCTTATGAAAATTAAAGTCGGATTGTTTTTAGCTAGCTGGGTATGACTACAAGTTCTTTGAGAACAGGAACCATGTCCTATCCATCTTATTTTTATTTCCAAGTGACTAGAGCAACTTTGTAATGTCATAGAAGGCCTGCAAGTTGTGGGGCAAGGCCTGGGCTAAGGATGCGGAGCACGCCTTTACCCTGCCAGCCAGTTGAGACACTGCTCTGAGCTTTGATTTCCTCCCTTGCAGAGTGGGTTAACAGAATCTCTGTATCTCTCAAGATGGCTGAGAATATCAAATAAGACAATGTCCATGAAATGACATTTTAAACTACACAGAACTAAAAAATAAATAAATAAAAACCTTAGTTTGGCCAAGTACATAATAAGAGCCAAACACAAATGTGTAAACTCATCCAATTTTGGGACGCACCAGAATTCCCCCTTTTGCAGGGGAGCACAGGAAGTAAAGCAAGCAGTCCGTGATGGTTAATTTCATGTGTCAACTTGGCTAGGCTACGGCGTGCAGCTGTTTGATCAAACACCAGCCTAGGTGTTGCTGTGAAGGTATTTTTTAGATGTGATTTACATTTAAATCAGTAGAGGTTGAGTAATGCAGAATGCCTCCATAATGTAGGTGGGCCTCATCCAATCAGTTGAAGGCCTTAAGTGCAAAAACTGAGGCTTCCCTAAGCAGAAGCAATTCTCCTTAAGACTACAACATGGAACCCTACTTGTTGCAATGCAGAATTCAGACTGAAGACTGCAACAGCAACACCTGCCTGCTTCTCCAGCCTGCTAGCCTGCTAGCCTGCCCTGTAGATTTCAAACTTGTCACCTCCACAATCTCATAAGCCAATTCCTTAAAATAAATCACTCTCTTTTTTACATATATATTTGTATAAGATACATATACAAAAGATATACCATATATATATTTTATGTTACATATATATATATATACACCCCTAATACACTAATACATATGTCTATATATATAACTAATACATAATATATAAATTATATATATATATATATCTCACTGACTAATACAGAGTTCATGAGGCAGAGTGAAGTTGGGGGGATTTAGCTTGTAGGTTGGTTTTGAATGGGTACAGGTAAGATAATGGGAGACAGATTGGGGTTTCATTCAATAGTATTTTTTGAGTACCAAATGGGCTAAAACTTGCTGAACACTTCCTAAGTTCCAGGCTTTCCAAGCATTATTTTATGGGAGCCTCAAAACAGGTAAGTAGTATTATATTTCCTATTTTATGCAAAGGAAACTAAATCACAGAGCTTAAACAATTACTCAAGCTCATGCAAAAATGAGGTGAAGGAAGGAGGTTTGACCACGCACTTGGCTCTAAAGCCACCATGCTGTGTGACCATCTCCTCCTGAGTTCCAGAGCTCCTGTCAGGCAAGACATCTGGGGTAGCCAAACAGATACAACCTGCCCTAATTCCTTAAAACAAATGTCTCTATATATACACATCCTATTGGTTTTGTTAGCTAATACACTCACATGTACATACACTCACATGCATACCTATGCATTTTACACATATGCATGCCTATATATGTACGTGTGTTACAATGCAGATACAATAAAATAATATATATAAGGCATACATGGATATATAACACACAAACATATATAGGCATGCATATGTGTAACGTACATATATATCTTGCTGTTTCCCATTCCACACCCTGCTTCTTCTTGGAATGGTCTCTCCCCTTGTCTGCTCAGCATCGCTTGTCCATCCAGGGCAAAGCCACCGCAAACATCACGTCCTCTTCCCTGCCAACTTCTTGCAGCGGCATTCATCACCGCCTCTTCTGGGGGCTTGTTTGCATTGTACCCTATTACAAATATCAGTCCCTTTTTATTCATTTTTGCGTACAAAGCACCCGGCCCCTAGGCCCTGCACACAGCTGGCCCTCCCTGAGTAATTACAAGATAGAAGTGGGTTTAATGCACGGGATGCCAAGTGCAAGCTGCATCCTGACTACTGACGGGGAGGGAGGGTGTGGGGTAAGTACCGGTGCACAGCCCTGGTTGGAGCCAGAGGCAAGATGGCACATCTGTCTTTGAGGGGTGGTCAGGAAGCCCACAGCTAGTTATTTGGTGATTGTCTGGCTGGGACAAAGACCCTGAGGTGTGTGTAGGGCTAAAAGGAGATAAGGAATGAGGGGATGTGGAAGAGGACAGGGTAAAAGGGGGCAAGAGGGTATGGACTGATGGAGGGAGTTGGGGTGAAGAAAGACAGAAGCCATTGGGCCTGAGCTTGTGAAAGGAAGGTCCAGAGTAACGTAGAGCCTGGAAAGTGGCAAAACAAGATGATGATGATGACGATGATGATGATAACAATAATGACCACAATAACAATAATAATAAGCAAGACTGAAATAGAAGGAATGGTAGCAGTTCAGGGATAACACGAACAGACGGGGAATAAACAGAAAACCGGCAAAGCTTGTACTGATAGGAAATGAACTGCCAAAAAGCAGAGAAAAGGAGTGGCAAGTTTTCAGATCAACTTGTCTTAACATGGTAGAATCTGCTATTGATTTTATTTTATATTCATCTTTTAGAAAACTTTCTTTGGGAATGATGAGCCCTCATATGATATAATACGATGCTTTTTTTGAAGTTTCCATTAATGTTTTTATGGTTGCCAACATTAATTACGTTGTTTACCATAATTTTCCTTTTAGGAAATATTCCTAGAAAATGTTTCAGAACCTGGTCATGAAAAAAAAAAATTAAATTATCCTAAATTCATATGAAGGCAGAAAGTAAGAACATTCAAGGAAATGCCAAAGAGGAAATTCAATTCAATTTTTTTCCACATAACTTTAACAAACCCTAATAAAGAGATGACTTGTAAAATCAATAATCTCTCTCTTCCTTGCCTGTAGAATCAAATTGGTTCAAAAAAGCCAAACTTTTTACATTAAGAGTAACTGGCATACTAAAATAATTATTTATAAGTACTAACATGTTTGTCTGAAACTTTAGATTCTAGTGCTGACTAGAAAACACGCTTGACCCAGGGAGGAAGCCAGTGAAACACTGCGGGTTTGGCATCTCAAGTCGAGCCCAATCCCTTGGCTATTTGAGTTCATTTATTCTTGGCAAAATGGAATTTCCTGTCCCTAAGAAGAAAGATTTTTAAAGTCTCATAAAAATTATTCCAACATTCTCTTGGACTTCAAAAGGCTCTTACAAAACATTTTTATTAGTTAAATTTATAGAATATGGTGCATAAGGATTGCATTTTCTTATATCTTAAATAAGTAACAATTAGGGTGAAACCAATGGGATGTAGAGTTTGGAGATGCTTGGCAAAGAAGAAATCCTCAGAGGACCACTTTACCATGAGTTACAGGAAAACACATAATCTACAAGGAGGGAACTTGTTCTCTCTCTAGGAACTCTAGAATTGGGGGGCAGCTCCATTTTTCTTCAGATTATCAAAGCCCGAAGGTTGTTACCAAGGGAGCAATCCTTATATTACGGGCCACCAATACTTTCAAAAGTGAAAGCAAAAATGCCTGTGTATCAGCCCTTTTGTTAATTAAGATGGCCAGTTTCCACTACCTCTTCTTAGAGGAACCAGCCTCCTAATCCCCTTTTTAAGAGGCAAAAATGTAAAATTCTTTGAGTAATGACTCTCATCGAGCCTATTCCAATACCAGGGGCAAAAAGAACCCAATAGCCACTATCGCTTTCATCATACTCAGCGGGTCACATCTTCAAGAGATGGAAAGTTGCCTGCTCCAGGAAAAGGTGAACACCAGCAAGAGGAGACCAGGTGCAGACAGGGAAGCCCAAGAAGGTTGTGAGCCTTTCCAAGCTCACATACTGGGCAATCTCCAGTCTCAGAGAGAGGAGAAAGATTGCTGCTCAACCTTTCCAGATGGCCGATCAGGCAGATTATTAATTTTATGTTTAGAGAAGTGGGTTAGGTTCAAAGTCTTGGAATTTAGTCCGCCATGTTTATTTAACACAACAGATCTTTGTTATCTAAGCATGGATTACGTAACTTTTGTAGTTGCCATATTGCTTAGGAGAGCAAAAGTCCTCATAACATTAAATATTTGCTTATAATCTGACCACTAATAAAACTGAGTCCCCACTGCAACAGCCCTCCTGACTGAGCCCATCCAACACATAAAGTCAAGTCTTTGTTCATGATTTTATTCCCCCCTGGCAGTCTGCTGTTGTAAATGGTGAACCAAACAGTGCTAAAATATTGAAAATTGGTTGCAAAGGGAAATGCAAGTCTTGCAAAACATGCAGGTTTTCACGGAGCCAGTAAGAGTAACTGTGGAGATCCACACAAACTGCAGGCAAAGTTATTTCTCATTCTGCCTTGGAAGGTGGCTGAACAGCCAGCCAGCAGAGCGGGACTGCCTGTGGCCACAGGGTAATCAGGGAGCTGGTGTGTGAGCACGGCAGGTGGCTGAGGCTGAGAGAGATGTTGGAAGGAGAAGTCAGAGATGATGGGCTAGAGGAAAACACTCAGGATGGGTCAGGCTCATCCTGTGGGCATCAGAAAACAAGGGGAACGCCAGGAATAGTAGGAACAGTGACAAATGATGAAAGGATCCCACGTAAGTGGTTCTCACTGAAAAGTTTTAATAGTTCAAGTATTAAATAATAATAGTAATTACTGCTATTAAATTATAATTAAATAATAAAAATTGCTTTTGGTATTATGGTTAATTGTAATGATTCGATCTATAAAATTTCATGATCAAAATCAGAGTCAAAAGTTAAAACGGGGCTTCCCTGGTGGCGCGGTGGTTGAGAGTCCGCCTGCCAATGCAGGGGACACGGGTTCGTGCCCTGGTCTGGGAAGATCCCACATGCCGTGGAGCGGATGGGCCCGTGAGCCATGGCCGCTAAGCCTGCGCGTCCGGAGCCTGTGCTCCGCAACGGGAGAGGCCACAACAGTGAGAGGCCCACGTACCACAAAAAAAAAAAAAAAGTTAAAACGTATAAAAAGGAAGTTGTAATACAACAGGATGAAACAAGATATATGTTTGTCAATACTTCATTAAGTAAGGGTTGTATATGTATAATCAGTGTACATATGTATATATACACACACATGTATTTTGCTGCTACTTTAGCTTATAAATATACTAGTATATGTATGTGTGTGTGTGTGTATATATATGTAATATATATATATCTGAATAAGTAGGAAAGAAGTGTGGAAGAAAATAATTGGGAGTGAACTGAGCTAATACAGAAATAGAAGGAACTCTACCCAGAACAGGAAGGGCTGATTAGCATCCTGGGGACCCACTGTTTACCACTTGATGGTCACACGAAATAACCAAATAGAAGGACGTTTCAACAGTGTACTGCAAAACGATAAAACAGAAAGATGGTCCAGAGAAAAGGGCTCACAAAGCAGAATGACTTCCTCACCCCCTAGGAGCTAACACTTTTAGATCACCCACAGATAATTATAAAATTCTAAGAAGGATGTTAATAGACTAAGTCAGTGAGTCTTAAGGGCAGGACAATGGTTAGTACTCAACCTTGTTTGTGTTTAGTCTGTTTTTAATGGTTTTCAGTCTTTTAAAAAGAAGCTGATCTGTTAAACTTGTATTTTAATTAATTGTTTAGAGTGTTTGATTATGTGTACAATTATGATTTAAATCTTGGATGAAATTTATTTTTAAAATAAATTTTGTAAGTAGTATATGAATATTTAATACACCTGTTTACTTTTTAAAACGCTAATCGTTTGATATCTAGATAGTTAAAATCAGTAAATAAAGTACTACACAAAGAGATTTTGTATACCTTTCCACGCTCAAAGAGCCCTTTGATGGAGAGGAATCTATCTACTCTCGTTCACTCTAAAACAAAGTAGAATTGCAATATTTACTTGCATTATAGTAAATAGAACTTATTCTGATAAATTTAATTCCCTTCTTGAAGATAAAGTCATGTATATTAGCTTGAACCTCTTGTACACCAGAGTTTACAAGCAGATTAACCTGGAATTAATCTTCACACTGATTCTATTTCCAATACCTCCAAATCAATACCTATTAGAGCAACAAATAGAGAAAAACATAGTAAAGTTAGTTTTGCTTTTTGAGGAGGAGGTAGAGGTGAGCAAACTTGTCAAAATGTCTACATGAAGCGGATACTGCTTGAAAGAGTAACTGAGTCCTCTTGAGCCTAAAGAAGGGCTATAATGAAAGTCTGTAATAAATGCAGCAGTAAAGCAGGAAGGTACCCTCAGAAACATCACTGTGGCCCAGCCTCTGTTCAAGGGGCCGGCCCACTAGACCCATGTTCAGGAAACTGGGGCTGCTGCTCTGGAATTTTCAGTGAGTTACTTTATTTGCTTTTGCTTCAGTTTACAGAAGATAAATTAGCAACAAAAGCTCCTTGTTATATCATGAGGATAAAATAAAGAGTGTGGAATTCCTCTTTTAAAAGTATCAAATGCTGTAAAACATAAAGTGTTTTACATAAGGACTTCATAAGGACTTCCCTCGTGGTGCAGTGGTTAAGAATCCACCTGCCAATGCAGGGGACACGGGTTCAAGCACTGGTCCGGGAAGATCCCACATGCCACAGAGCAACTAAGCCCATGCGCCACAATTACTGAGTCTGCGCTCAAGAGCCTGCGAGCCACAACTACTGAGCCCGCATGACAAAACTACTGAAGCCCGCGTGCCTAGAGCCCATGCTCCGCAACAAGAGAAGCCACCGCAGTGAGAAGCCCACGCACCGCAATGAAGAGCAGCCCCCGCTCGCCACAACTAGAGAAAGCCCACGCAGCAATGAAGATCGAATGTAGCCCAAAAAATTTTTAAAAATAAAAATAAATAAATTTTAAAAATTGAAGAAAAAAAACAGTAAGATGGTTAGAAGCTGTAGTAGGGGAGGTGAGGTTATGAGGGGGGAAAGAGATAAAGAAAACTCCTAAGATGACATAAGCATTTCAAAGGCCATAAAGTGATGTGTGAGTGAAGATTGGTTGGTGAAAAATCCTACATAGTGGCTTAAAACAATAACAATTTGGGGAGAGTTAGGGGAGCAAACTGGGAGTTTTGCCCCAATGTTTGCCTGACTGGGTGTACGTGAGTACCTGCTGCCAGTCAGGACAGCCCTGCACCTGCCCTCACCTGGCCCTAGATGGTAGCTCCCTGTCAGATCCACATACATCTCTGACCTGGATCTTAGCTCTCTAGTCTGGACCTTCACCTTGAACCCTAACTCTGTAGGAAGTTCTTGACGTTGAAGGAGGTTCCCTCCATCTTTTCAATTATCCCAAGCACTTTGCCATACCTTTCAGCAGTTTAAAAAATCTAGAACTCCATTGGGTAAAACGTCAGAAGCAGGATATTCACAGGCACAGAGTGTGACCACATGGCGTGCTCATTCATCCCTGCTGGGGAAGGAACCCGTACGTGGAGAGCCTGGTGGACACCGCTGTGATGGTTAATTCTCTGCGACAGCTTGACTGGACCTCAGGGTGCTCAGATACTTGGTCAAACATTATTCTGGGTGTGTCTGTGATGGTGTTTTGGGATGAGATTAATATTTGAATTGGTAGACTGAGTAAAGAAGATTGCTCTCTTTAACAGGGTGGCCCTCATCCAATGAAGGCCTGACTAGGACAAAAGGGCTGACCTTCCCTAGGTAGGGGCCACTCCACCTGTCCAACTGCTGAGCTGGGACATTCGTCTTTTCCTGCCTTGGGACTTGATTTAGAAAATTGGTTCATCTTGGACCTCAAGCCTGCTAGACTCCCAACTGGAACTTATTTCATCGGCTCTCCTGGTTCTCAGGCCTTCAGACTCAGACTGGAATGACACTAGCTCACTAGCTGTCCTGGGTCTCCAGCTGCTGACTGCATGTCTTGGGACTTCTCAGCCTCTGTAACTGCTTTAGCCAATTTTATATATATATATTATATATATATATATATATATATATCCTATTTATATATCTCTCTCTCCTATTTGTGTGTGTATGTGTGTGTGTGTGTGTGTGTATGTGTGTATATATATATATATATATATATATGTATATATATCTCCTATTGGTTCTGTTTCTCTGGAGAACCCCAACTGATATAACGACCTAATCAAAGGGTTAACTTGGCCTCATCAGTCATGGCACAAACTGGCACTGTGGCCTTCAGATCTGGGGCAATAAGAAGCATGTAACATCACCCACATAATTATTCTCTCCGAAAATGCTTAACCTGAATCTAATCAGAAGGAATTCTATAAAACAATTGGCCTGGGTGCTTCAAAAATGGCAACGCTAGGAAGACAAAAAGAGGGAAGGGAAATGATGATGGAGGTTAGGAGACAAGGGAACCAAATGCAAACATGACCTTTGATTTGACACAGAGCCAAAAACAAAAGCTACAAAAAACATGATTGGGACAATGGGAGAAATTATAACTTGGACTGTATATAGGATAATATTACTGTATCACTTAAATTTATTGGCGATGATGTTGATAATACAGTTACTTAGGGGTGAAAAGAGAGAAGAGATAAAGCAAACAAGGCAAAAATATAGCAGTTGAGGGACTTCCCTGGTGGCCCAGTGGTAGAGAATCTGCCTTCCGCAGGGGACGTGGTTCGATCCCAGGTCGGGGAACTAAGATTCCACGTGCCGCGAGGCAACTAAGCCCGTGCACCACAACTACCGAGCTTGCGCACCTCAACTAGACAGCCCATGCGCCCTGGAGCCTGCACGTCACAACTAGGGAGAAAGCCCGCACGCCACAGCGAAGAGCCCGCACGCTGCAACGAAAGATCCTGCATGCCTCAATTAAGACCCGATGCAGCCAAAAACAATAAAGAAAAAAAATATATATAGCAGTTGATGCCACCATGCATGAAACTAGATGAAGAGTGTATGTGTTGTGCTATTCTTTCAAATTTTCTGTTAGAAATATATTTTTTAATATAATTTGGGTGAAATACATATGCACACCAGAACTGAAATACCCAGACGTGGTCAACCCTGATGTGCTGCTGCGTGAGGTGCAGGTCCCACTTATGAAGTATTCTTGCAAAAAAGGGGAAAAGGGGAAAAAAAGAACCTGAATGTAACAAAGCTTCTAGAACTCACATCCCTTCACAGTAATCATAGTGGAGCGTGGGACAAACTGCATGACACCATAAGGAAGGAAGCAGAGACAAATCTAGAATGGGGGACGTTCATTCTTCAGGACACCTGGCCTGTTTTTTAAAAATAAGTCGATGGGGGAGGGGGAGGATGTTGGGGGAGGGGGAGAGAGGATTGCCTAGACTAAAAGAAACTTAAGAGACATAACAGTCAAGTGTAATGTTTAGACCTTGTTTGAATCCAGATTTGAATAAACCAGCAGTAGAAAAGATGGTTTTGAAACATTTGAGGAAATTTAATGATGGACCGAATTTTGGATGATACCCAGGAATTACTGTTTATTGTATTACGTATGATAATGGCATTGTGGTAAGAAAATCTCCCTATTTTTAAGGAATTCCTAATAATGTATTAAGAGTGAAATGTCTGGGATTTGTGGTGCTGCTAATGTTGGTAAACTGGGTGATGGATATGTTGGGGTTCACTGCAAACTCTGTGCATGTTCGAAATTTTTCATGATAAAAATTGAATACATGATATATTAAACATGTATGCAACATAGCCCCTAATCAGTCTTTTTTTTTTTTGCTTTATCAGAGTTTATTATTTTATCTTGACCTAGAAGCACCAATACAATGTGTTGTTAGTGAATATTTAATGCTCTATACCTAGAAAAATGTAGTTATTTTAAGAGATTAGTAGAAGGAGGGACTAGTGGTAATCTCCTGAAGCCAGGGAGGGTCCTTTTGAGACTTGAAGTGGCAGCAGCTCAGGTACAAAGGAAGAGAATGAGGCAGCTGCTGGCACATGGACAAGACATAAGTTACTGCTTCTCCTTTTCTAGTGTGAATTAAGTAAATTACAAACATGAGTCATAAATTTTATATCGTCTTGACTTTAGGGTACTGGTAGAGCGTGTTTCTAAGCAAAACTGATTGATTTAAGTTCAGCTGGAGTTACTATTGGCAGAAATGCAGCTGACTTCCTTCTCTAATCCATTTCTGAAATGTGCTCCAAATACTCGTCCCACAAAGAATATAAGAGGAGCTTTAAAATGTTTGTTTCAGCATCTTGAGGACAAGTTTTCTCTGAGAAAGGAAACAGTATGCCATGGAAAGTGCACCCAACTGAATTAGAAGTCGTTCTCTACTAACTAGTTATGTTACTTTAGACAAATCCCTCACTCTCTACAACTCTCTCCGGGCGTCTTTTTTGGTTTTGCGTTTAGTAAAATGGGCTGGTAGATGAATTGTACAATCCCTTCCTATTCAGACTCCCTGAAAGAGCTCTCCTGGGCGAAATATTCACCCTTCCATACCCAGCGTCCAGCCCACTTCTTAACATAGAAGGAATTCAATTTGTATTTAATAAAGGGAAAAAAAAAACATATACCAAACAACGGGTTGAACTTGAGCACAACTTCAAAAACCTACTGATCCGGAGAGTTCCTGGTATTTGTCTGTTTCTTTGCCCTGTATCTTTTCTGGTTAAATAGCGTTTCCCCCAAAAGAGATTCCAGAAGTGAGGCTGGTTTATATCACATTTGACCACTAGATGTCAGCACAAACCTACCACAGAATCATTCCTAAGGCAGCCAGAGCGCTCAGACCAGCTGCTGCAACAGAGCGTGCACAATTAACACATTATGAATAATTACGGCTGCCCTGGCTGGTGTCTTTCCCTACGCCTCTTCCCTTATGACCTTGATTATAAGGAACCTATAATCACTGTTGATGGGAACAAAACTGTTCTGTTGTTTCAGCCCTAGGATACGGATCCTGCCTTTATTAGCATTTCTGAGATTTTGTTCATCTTGGACTTTTCCCACTGATCTTGATTTTTTTAAGCTACTACATTAAAATATTATTTGTCTTGAGTACTGAGGTTTTTGGTGCCCCAGGTGAGCGCCTCGTCTCACTCTCCTCACCTTAGTCCTGAAAAATAAGATTGTTTCTAGAAGCCTACAAAATAATTGTACAAAGACACCAGGAATGAGCAGCATGGGAGACACCGGAAGCATTAGTGCACATCAGAGACCTCAGCCCCACGAAGCGGGAGCTCAGTAATATACATGGTTTCTGAAAGAACAAGGAAAAGCGTACTCAAGAAATGAATGCATGCATGAAAGATGAGACGGTCCTTTGTTTACCCCCCTACCTGTTTTATCTTCACTCCTTCAAGGTCTTTTTACTCACTGGCCTCCCCCTCCCCTTCTCCCTCCCCCTCTCCTCCCCTCTCCCCCTCCCCCCCCTCCTCTCCCTCCCCCTCTTCCTCCACCACCTCCCGCTGGAACTCCATCTGCTTCACTGGGCACTGCATTCTGAGCTACCTCTCACCCTCTTTTAAAAAGTCTCCCTTCTATTCTCTCCCAGTTGCCTTCTCTCACACAGAGAAGTTTCCCTTAGTTCTGACTCTGTCTTACGTAGAGCCCAGAGGCACCAAGAAGATGGGATGGCACGGAAGAGAGAAAGGGGAGAATTCAAAGAATGGAAAACTGAGAGCGGAGTCCAAGTCTCTCCACTTAGATTACAAGCTCCTCCGGGCACAGCCTGTGACTGGACTTGGCACCGTGCCTTGCACAAAACAGGTACACAATAAACATCAGTTGGTGTGCATGATTATTCATGTTAATCAGCAGAGTGCTCTTAAAAATGAAAAGTCATAAAATGAAATAATTTTCAATAATGCCCTATGAAGGACTGTTTCAAGGACTTAACCAGATGACAACGCCCATTAGTACTGCAGTTGATGCCCTTTGTGCCTCTCCCCCACCTCAACTTTTCAAAAGCATGGTCAAGAGTAAGCAGATCCCAGCCTCCCCAGGGACTTTCCCTGAGGCCCAGGCAACGTCCAGCCGTGGGCACTGCCACCTTCTTTTTTCTGGTGCTGGTAAAGCATCTCCTGTGGTTGGGGTGCGGGACAGTGGTCTGCATTGTCCACTGATGCAACCTGTGCCTGCTACCTTGGCTCTGCCCCTCCAGATTCGCTCTGTGCACTTTTCTCCTGATGTCTGACCTGGGAGCTCCATCACCATGACTCGGCAGCCCTCTGCATTCTGGCTGGGGGGTAACCAGTGGGGAACTGTGGTATAAGGGGGAGACTATGTCCCTTTTCCCCCTCCCTGCAAGGTTATCTGCAGATGACTCTCTCCAGAAAGAAGGTTACTCCTGCTCAAAGAGCACAGTCTACAGATCTCCCACCTCCCTCCACACCTGGAGTTGGTACAGCTCTGCCACTAGCAGATGCAGGCAAGCGGGACCCCAGACCAGCCTTTATTGAACTCCCTACCTACAGGACATACTCTGAACTCAGACCCAAAATTCCCCACCCAAATAGACCCAAGCCAGCTGTCGAGGTCTATGCAGGTCTTAGCCCCAGTTCTGTCTCAGGGTAACTGGGGGACTGTGACCCTGGTGTGCCCATCCTTAGACCCCTGATGGCTAACAGGCAGGTTTCTGTGAAATTGTGAACAGAGCTTGGACACATGGCGAGGGTGTCTGTACAAGAGCTGGCAAAGGTATTTGCTGTGTGCACAGAGTTGGGGGAAGGATGAAGAGGGGGAGGGGACACAGGCTGGCTGTCCCTCCCCACCATGTTCTGGCACCATGGTCTGTAACTGAGAAGAATGTGATAAATCTCTATGCAGACCTGGCCTTCCAGCTCTTTAGACAAGTACCACATTAGTGAAGTAGGAAGATGGAACAAATTTTATTCAATGGTGTGTTAGCTTAAGTTGTAACTTTGGAATATTCTCATCTGTGACCTGCAGACCTCCATTTGTACTCTGCCCAAGGTGCTGCAGCTGTCAGGGGAGAACTGATTGTTGGCTCCAGCTACTGGGCTGGCCTCTGTAGGCCACCTTCACTCACAGCTCTGGAAACAGCTGCTGGTGTGTGAACTCTCCTTGAATGATCTCTGTTGGATGGTTCCATGTTTTCTGTGGTGCCTTGACTGAGGCACAAAAGCCTAATAGTACCTGGCATATACACTCTCAACTTTAAAGACAACGTTGACTTGAATTGAATGAGTGGGAAATACAAAGAAACAAATCCACATACACAACGAAGACAACCAAAACTCACCAAGGGCAACTCAACTCAGCCAAAGCAGGGTGGGTGAGGTCAAGGTAATACGCTTAGGGACACATGTTCCTGGAAGACACAGGCATGCCAAGGGCATGAAGGAGAGATGTCAAGCCCCTTGGATGGGCACCAGAACAGCCCCACTGGGCCACTGCACTTGAGGCATCTTGGGCCACAAAGGTTGCATCTGGCTTCTCTTCTCCAAAGGTTATTAAAGTTCAATGTTGAAGGATCTCATTCTGATTTGATGGAGAAATTAAAATCTTTACAGACAAGCAAAAACTAAGAGAATTCAGCACCACCAAAGAAGCTTTACAACAAATGCTAAAGGACCTTCTCTAGGCAGAAAACACAAGAGAAGGAAAAGACCTACAATAACAAACCCAAAACAATTAAGAAAATGGTAATAGGAACATACATATCAATAACTACCTTAAATGTAAATGGACTAAATACTACAACCAAAAGACACAGATTGGCTGAATGGATACAAAAACAAGACCCATACATATGCTGTCTACAAGAGACAACCTCAGACATACTGAAAGCGTGGGGATGGAAAAAGATATTCCATACAAATGGAAATCAAAAGAAAGCTGGAGTAGCAGTTCTCATATCAGACAAAATAGACTTTAAAATAAAGACTATTACAGAGACAAAGAAGGACACTACATAATGATCAAGGGATCAATCCAAGAAGATATAACAATTGTAAATATTTATGCACCCAATACAGGAGCACCTCAATACACAAGGCAAATACTAACAGACATAAAAGGGGAAACTGACAGTAACACAATCATAGTAGGGGATTTTAACACCCCACTTTCACCAATGGACAGATCATCCAAAATGGTAATAAATAAGGAAACACAAACTTTAAATGACATATTAAACAAGATGGATGAACCTAATCGATACTTATAGGACATTCGATCCAAAAACAACAGAATACACTTTCTTCTCAAGTGCTCATGGAACATTCTCTAGGATAGATCATATCTTGGGTCACAAATCAAGCCTTGGTAAATTTAAGAAAATCGAAATCATATCAAGTATCTTTCCCTACCACAGTGCTATTCGACTAGATATCAATTACAGGAAAAATATCTGTAAAAAATACAAACACATGGAGGCTAAACAATACACTACAAAATAACCAAGAGATCACTGAAGAAATCAAAGAGGAAACCAAAAAATACTAGAAACAAATAAAAAGGAAAACACGATGACACAAAACCTATGGGATGCAGCAAAAGCAGTTCTAAGAGGGAAGTTTATAGCAATACAATCCTACCTCAATAAACAAGATACATCTCAAATAAACAACCTAACCTTACACCTAAAGCAATCAGAGAAAGAAGAACAAAAAAACCCCAAAGTTAGCAGAAGGAAAGAAATCACAAAGATCAGATCAGAAATAAATGAAAAAGTAATGAAGGAAACAATAGCAAATATCAATAAAACTAAAATCTGGTTGTTTGAGAAGATAAAAAAAAATTGATAAACCATTAGCCAGACTCATCAAGAAAAAAAGGGAGAAGACTCAAATCAACAGAAATAGAAATGAAAAATGAGAGGTAACACCTGACACTGCAGAAATACAAAGGATCATGAGAGATTACTACAAGCAACTCTGTGCCAATAAAATGGACAACCTAGAAGAAATGGACAAATTCTTTGAAAAGCACAACCTTCCCAGACTGAACCAGGAAGAAAAAGACACTATAAACAGACCAATAACAAGCACTGAAATTGAGACTGTGATTAAAAATCTCCCAACAAACAAAAGCCCAGGACCAGATGGCTTCACAGATGAATTCTATCAAACATTTAGAGAAGCGCTAACACCTATCCTTCTCAAACTCTTCCAAAATATACCAAAGGGAGGAACACTCCCAAACTCATTCTACGAGGTCACCATCACCCTGATACCAAAACCAGACAAAGATGTCACAAAGGAAGAGAACTACAAGCCAATATCACTGATGAACATAGACACAAAAATCCTCAACAAAATACTAGCAAACAGAATCCAACAGCACATTAAAAGGATCATACACCATGATCAAATGGGGTTTATCCCAGGAATGCAAGGATTCCTCAATATATGCAAATCAATCAATGTGATAAACCATATGAACAAACTGAAGGAGAAAAACCATATGATCATCTCAATAGAGGCAGGAAAAGCTTTTGACAAAATTCAACACCCATTTATGATAAAAACCCTACAGAAAGTAGGCACAGAGGGAACTTACCTCAACATAATAAAGGCCACACAAGACAAACCCACAGCCAACAGCATTCTCGATGGTGAAAAACTGAAACCATTTCCACTAAGATCAGGAACAAGACAAGGTTGCCCACTCTCACCACTATTATTCAACATAGTTTTGAAAGTTTTAGCCACAGCAATCAGAGAAGAAAAGGAGATAAAAGGAATCCAAATCAGAAAGGAAGAAGTAAAGCTGTCACTGTTTGCAGATGACATGATACTATACATAGAGAACCCTAAAGACTCTACCAGAAAACTACTAGAGCTAATCAATGAATTTGGTAAAGTAGCAGGATACAAAATTAATGCACAGAAATCTCTTGCATTCCTATACACTAATGCTGAAAATTCTGAAAGAGAAATTAAGGAAACACTCCTATTTACCATTGCAACAAAAAGAATAAAATACCTCAGAATAAACCTACCTAAGGAGACAAAAGACCTGTATGCAGAAAACTATAAGACACTGATGAAAGAAATTAAAGATGATACAAACAGATGGAGAGATATACCATGTTCTTGGATTGGAAGAATCAACACTGTGAAAATGACTATACTACCCAAAGCAATCTACACATTCAATGCAATCCCTATCAAACTACCAATGGCATTTTTCACAGAACTAGA